>NC_137922.1:47619606-47719606 GCF_963457725.1 Sprattus sprattus | reverse complement strand
ACAATGATAAACGTAGCAAAGTAGGTGTCTGTGGTGAAGAGTCTGTTGGGAAGAGCAGCCCCTATATGACTGGAAAGAAAATCTTTTCTTGATGGTTTGACTGAACAAAGCCAGTTGAATATTCCACTGAAACGTTTTACTTCATCACATGCTAAAGTATATTTTATTAATTAATATGAAATTGAATTTAGATTTAAAAAAAACTTAAAATGGAAGTCACAGAAAGCCAACATCACTAATTGGGCTGCCCGAGTATGAAACATGTTTCACTAACTTCACAGATTTGACCTTACTCCCTTCTGTGCTAATTCACATACAATACAAAGCAATTAACTGTAATTTGTTATAGCTGTGTAAAGTCACCAATGTCAAGTAATTTCCTCTCTCCATTGGAAATACGGTCTTCTGGAATCCACAGTGTGGAGATACTTTTAATCTTGCTTAATTGGAAGTAGATTTTTTTTTGTAATAGAATATGCTAGAACTCTTCTTCTACTCCCTCCTCATTTGGTGCAAAGAGAAGCCATGAAATGTAACATTAAAATCTCATTGAGCATCTCACAATTAGCCAGCAGAGAATGTGTCCTTGTGGGGCTCTCATCGCTTCATTCTTCAGTCTTCTTTTTCGTGCTTTTCTTTTCATTTCTCCCTGCACATATTCCTCTTTTCCACACCACCTACTCTTGTCATCCTCTTTCGTGCTCTCTGTCATTCTCCCACCAGAATTGGAGTCCTCCTTGTGTGTTTTTTCTCCTTATGTAAGTCATTACTCACTTTCCTCCCCCTCACAATATCTTCCTGTCTCTCAGCCAGTGTGTTAGTGAGCTGTTTGACCTTCTTGCTTCAATTCGCTTGCTGCTCTTGTTCTCTCTCACACACTGACACACACACACACACACACACACTCTGACTGTTTTTTCTTCACTTTCTTTTTTACTGCTTTCTCTGTTCTCGTTTCTTTCTCGCTCTCTCTCTCCTAACATTCTTTTACCACACTTTTTTTGTAACTCATCTCAACTTCATTTTGCCATGAAAACCAGACGGTTTGGAATTTATCTCTGCTGCGCACTCACCCCCAAAAATGTTTTAAAAATCATAAGATTTTATAAAGGAAAATAGGGCATGTACTGTCTTTAGACAGCGCTGGGAATATCCGATAATTAAAAAAAGGAAAAGCTTGATCTGAGGAGCCATAACTGAAGATAGCTAGAAAGTCTTCTGATTGAGTTAAAGCTCTTATATTGACATTAGAGTTGGGCTTACATGGCGACTTTATGTTGACCACTCTCTCCACCTGTTACCTCTCAGCCCAGTGTATTGACTATGTTTTGTTCACTGCACTTCGGTATCTACCTTTAGTGAATCACAACACATTGAAGCAGAGCATAAATGACTGGCAGCTCGGTCTAATACAATACAAGATGGCCTTCTTTCAGTCCACTACACAGGTGAGTAGATGAACAGCATCATTCAACACGCACAACACCTCTGCACCTCTTTCCAGCCCTACACACTCCATAGAAATCATAAGAAGGCATTGATCTCAATCGAAGGATATGTGGTTGCTATTTCAAAGAGAAAGGAAATTCATCTGCCTCCTTATGTGATTTCATTAGTTGGTGTCATCTGCCTCATTCCTCATATTTCTCGTCTTATCTTATGCCAAATTCATTCAGCACAACACTGCAACACTCTTCCAACGATTCCAGCTCTCACAGACATACAGCTGTCACTGACAGACAGTTTACAGACAAACAGCGCACATACATACAGCTCACCTGCATACAGCTCACAGCCTGACAGCTCACTGACATACAACTCACTGACAGACAGAACACAGACCTACAGCTTACTGACGTACAGCTCAAAGACATACAGCTAACATACATACAGCTCACCTACATACAGCTCACAGCTCACATACATACAGCCCACTGACATAAAACTCACAGACATACAGCTCAAAGACAGACAGCTTACTGACATGCAGCTCACAGACAGACAGCTCACAAACATACAGCTCACAGACAAAGTAGTGTGTATGCGTTCTACATTTTTGTGTACTAATCCTCCTAAAGCCTCATTGAAGGTAAATGACAGCGATGGAAAAGAGTTGCGTGATTGATGATTCTCTGCTCTGACAGGTCATCCTCACTGGTATCTTTTTGAATGGGTTGCTGTAAAATGTACCTTCATAAAACCTTACTTTACACCCATATTAGTACATTTACTTTACACCCATATAAGCACCTTTCCTTTACGCCCATATTAGCACCTTTACTTCACACCCATATTAGCACCTTTACTTTATGCCCATATTAGCACCTTTACTTTAGGCCCATATTAGTACATTTACTTTACACCCATATAAGCACCTTTCCTTTACGCCCATATTAGCACCTTTACTTCACGCCCATATTAGCACCTTTACTTCACACCCATATTAGTACCTTTACTTTACGCCCATATAAGTACATTTTCTGTACGCCCATATTAGCACCTTTACTTTACGCCCATATTAGCACCTTTAATTTACGCCCATATTAGCACCTTTACTTCACACCCATATTATTACCTTAACTGCACTTTACGCCCATATTAGTACATTTTCTGTACGCCCATATTAGCACATTTACTTCACACCCATATTAGCACCTTTACTTTACGCCCATATTATCACCTTTACTTTACGCCCATATTAGCACCTTTACTTCACACCCATATAAGTACCTTTACTTTACTTAACGCCCATATAAGTACATTTTCTGTATGCCCATATTAGCACATTTACTTCACACCCATATTAGCACCTTTACTTTATGCCCATATTAGCACCTTTACTTTACGCCCATATTAGTACATTTACTTTACACCCATATAAGCACCTTTCCTTTACGCCCATATTAGCACCTTTACTTTACGCCCTTATTAGCACCTTTACTTTACGCCCATATTAGCACCTTTACTTTACACCCATATTAGCACCTTTACTTCACACCCATATTAGTACCTTTACTTTACGCCCATACAAGTACATTTTCTGTACGCCCATATTAGCACCTTTACTTTACGCCCATATTAGCACCTTTACTTCACACCCATATTAGTAACTTAACTGCACTTTACGCCAATATAAGTACATTTTCTGTACGCCCATATTGGCACATTTACTTCACACCCATATTAGCACCTTTACTTTACGCCCATATTAGCACCTTTACTTTATGCCCATATTAGCACCTTTACTTTACGCCCATATTAGCACCTTTACTTCACACCCATATTAGTACCTTAACTGCACTTTACGCCCATATTAGTACATTTTCTGTACGCCCATATTAGTACATTTACTTTACGCCCATATTAGCACCTTTACTTTAGACCTTAAGCACCTTTACTTCACACGCATATTACCTTTACTTTACTTTACACCCATTTTAGTACATTTTTACAAATGTAATAACACAGTAGAAGAACCTATCCCGTCTCTGGCTATCAGAATAACAAAGACTGCGGGCAAAGATATCTGACATGTAGTGGAAGAACCCTTTAACCAAAAATGGTTTGCATGTAAGTGTCTGATTCTCTCTATCTCTCTTCTCTGTCCATCTTTGTCCAGCTCACTTTTGCTCTACAGTCTTTTTCTCAACCACCCACACATTCTTTCTCTCTCTCTGTCAGACAGACACGCACACACACCCACCCACCCGTCCTCTGTCTCCCTCCCTCTCTCTCTGTCTGTCTGTCTCTTTCCCTCTGTCCATGTTGTGATGAGTAACAGTTTAAGCTGTGCGAGGGGGAGATTTAGCATCTCTGTCAGGATGTGCTGTGCTCAGGGTTGGGGCGGGGATTTGTTGTGTGCAGAGCTGTGATCCAGGCAAACAGATGAAATAAAACATCACCGGGGACACCACATGCCAGGCAATTCCACTGTTTATTTATTTACTTATTTATTGTCACGACAACCATATGTCACTGGGTTTTCCAGCCAGGGTTTAAAGTTCCGATTACATACGCTTGCCGATTTGCATACAAGGCAATCTATTAAAATACCTAATTTGGTAGTCTCTTTCACCCCCTCTCGCTGTAGTCTCTCCACTGTGAGGTGTTACTGTCTCTTTCTTCCCCTCCCGCTGTAGTCTCTCCACTGTGAGGTGTTACTGTCTCTTTCTTCCCCTCTCGCTGTTGTCTCTCCACTGTGTGGTGTTACTGTCTCTTTCTTCCCCTCTCACTGTAGCATCTCCACTGTGAGGTGTTACTGTCTCTTTCTTCCCCTCTCACTGTAGCATCTCCACTGTGTGGTGTTACTGTCTCTTTCTTCCCCTCTCACTGTAGTCTCTCCACTGTGAGGTGTTACGGTCTCTTTCTTCCTGCCTCCCATTCCCACCTAACAAGCACCTCAAAAGTTCTACTACACATGTTCTACAACACATCACACTCACACACACATTCAGATTGACAGCCTAACTACCCTTTTTTCGGCTAATATGATCACATTCATCCACTAATTGTATTCATACGGAGCCTGTGAGTACATAAAGATCCGTTTGTTGTATAAGATTGTATATTTGTATTCTGGTATCACTCTCTTTCCTAACAATCTCCATGTCTTCTCCCTGCAACCTGTATGTGGGCCTGATGTCCATCTGCCCCATGTGTTTCAACATGATGTAGGCCTGATGTTCATCTGCCCCATGTGTTCCAACATGATGTAGGCCTGATGTCCATCTGCCCCATGTGTTCCAACATGATGTAGGGCTGATGTCCATGATGTAGGGCTGATGTCCATCTGCCCCATGTGTGCTAATATGATGTAGGTCTAATGTCCATCTGCTCAATGTGTGCCAATATGATGTAGGCCTGATGTAAAGTACATCTGCCCCATGTGTGCCAATATGATGTCGGTCTAATGCCCATCTTCCCCATGTGTGCCAATATGATGTCGGTCTAATGCCCATCTGCCCCATGTGTGCCAACATGATGCAGGACTGGAGTATTTGCTCGATTCTATGGATGAATGAATCGTTTGCCTGCCTCTTCTTTTCTCACTTCTCTCTTGCATAGTTAGCGTGTTAAAAATAGTTAGGCAAGCTGTCCCGATACTGCTACTGTGATGTTAGCCTTCTTTTCCACCTTGGTAACTCCCTGAAGTGTGATGCTTTAGCTTTTTTTCCTGTGATACATGGCACATGACATGCTATGTTTAGCTGCCTGGTTGCTTTGGCTGCAGGCTCAATTTGATAAAGGTGAGTAGGGTGTTGTCTGTGTCTAGGACCTCTACTGAGAAAGAGAGAGAGAAAAGTCTGAGAGACGTCTTAAAATAAACTTGCGACCACAGAGGCAAGGCACATGCTGGTTATAGAGAGAGAGAGAGAGAGAGAAAGACGTCTTAAAATAAACTTGCGACCACGGAGGCAAGGCACATGCTGGTTATAGAGAGGGAGAGAGATAGAGAAAGAGAGTGAGAAAAAGAGTGCGGGAGTGAGAGTGAGAAAGAGTATTACAGGGAAGAAGTAAACTAATGAGGCTGTGGTAGACTCCTGCCGGGATGGAGGACAGCCCTGTCAACTGTAATTCTCTGTAAATGATGAGTCTGGTCCAGACAACGGATTAAATTACACATAAAAACCCACCTCCCTTCAATCTGACCCCAGTCGATAGCAGAAACAGTTATATCTTAGTGGTAGTAGCTCATCTCTGGAGGTGTGTAATTTAGAAGGGAACTCAGTGGGAGATTCTTTGACCCAGGCGGCACGCCGTCTGGCGGTCCTGTGAGCGATGAGGAGCAGGGGCTGGAGGATACTTGGCCTCATGGGGTTACAGTTAGCAACGCCAAGCACTGTAATTGCTCTCAGCAGAGATACCACCTGTTCATAGACTATCAGTCAGGGCTGCTGGAGGTCAGAAAGGATGTGTGTGTGTGTGAAGGGGGGATATCAGGCTATAATTAAGGCAAAAACCTAACATGAATGAAATGACAACAGAGTAAGGATCAAATAACTGAGGAAGCGAATACATTTGGTAAAAATAATAATCATGCAATCATGTCCATCATATCCTTGTAAGGGCGTTTCGTGCAAGGCATTTTTTTCCAGAGATTTATTTCTATGGTTAGGAATGCCAAGCACTCTAATTGGCCTCTGCAGTGATCACACCTGTTTCCAGATCATCAGTCAGGCCTGCCTGAGGTCGGAGAGGCGAGGGATAAGGTTACCTGTCAGTAAAGTGTAAGGAACGCAGACACATGTCATGAATTAACTGATTACAATGTCTGGTGTAACTACAGCAGGACCTAATGACCTAACCCTATATACTACCTCTAAGTGTTGGACATAACGTGAAAGTACTGCCCGTGTGTGCCCGTGTTTGCTTGGCGGATCCCAGTGACTCTAGCTCAAGCATTGTTTTCTTTCTAGCTCGTTTGGCTTTCTTTGCTTGTTTTTGTGTGGTGGTTATCCTGAATGAAACGAAAGTGCGGTACGCTAAATGCCTCAATTACAAGGATTTACCAACAGAGGGAAGATTAGCCTCAACTGATGCTGCCAAACTAACTGTGAGCACTAAGCGCCATGACGGGTGTCCTTTTACCCAATCAGTGATGTCCCTGAAGCCCCACCTGTAAGTCAGTGTTGTTCCTTACCATGTGACCAAACCTAGCCTATCAGCAGGCCTAGCAGTTTAGGAGGAATTGCTCTGATTGTTGCACCGGTTCTCCACAGATTTGCGTTTGGTTTCATCCATCCTCTGACAGGTAAAAAACATCACTTTAAACAACTTTAATCATGTACATCTGTCACTTCAGCTCTGGGCTTGGCATAACAAAGCATGCTCAAATAAAAAGAACGGGGAAAAAAAGACACATATTTATAGATGTGTCAGCACAGGAGGTGACATATCAGAGCTTGTTGAAAGGATAAATAAAAGACTGGATTCTTTATTGATTAAGGCAGTTTTAAAACCTTATTTCTGTCAGCGAAAGTGGTACTGTCTTGCAGACATGATTTTTTTTTTTGGATTGTTTTTATTGTATGCTGTCATGTTCACTGGGAGTGTAGAGAATTAACTGTGATCTTGTTTATATGGTCCAAGAGAGATAGCACAAGGACGAACACGAGAATGGACAAATATTTCAGCTAGAGGCTTGAGGTCTTTGAACTCCCACACACAATTTGAGGAGGAGGAGGAGGTGTGAACAAAGCCTTGATATAAACAGACAAACACACACACTCACAAACAAACACACACCATAGTCATGAGCATGTATGTCAGAAGTATCTTTGAGAAGTGAGAAGAATCTTTATTACAGTCTGAAAAAACGAGTTTACACGTCAAAATTGTCAATTTTATTTTGGTTTCTTGGAATAGCGTGAACTGGGTCTTAAGTCAATCTTCACACTGCTCCAGATACGTCCGTTTCAAACCTACAGCGTGACAGAGCGGAGAACTGGGCAGTCATCTAGCACGTATGTCTTCCTGTGACAGGAAAGACACCTGGAGTCATTTGCACAGACTGCAGGATGCCATCACCTACTCAAAAGGGGATACATAGATGTATCAGCGCCTGAGAAACAACACGGACAGGGGTCGAATGGTGACACTTAACTATACGATAACACTTCAAAGACACTTTCAAAACTTGGGAAAGGTTTTGCACACTGTCAAGCTTTTACCGTGCACTTAAGGTAATTCCTATTACAGTTGAACAAAAATGAAACTGTTGACTGAGAACTTCTTCTTAGGAGACTAAGAATGCTATTAGATGGCGGAGAGCTTCTCAAGGCCAAGCTATCAGACTCATGTGTATACCCCACCTCCAACACACACACACCTCTCTCAAGGCCAAGCTATCAGCAGTGCCGCTGCTAGCTATTTTGCTGCTTGCTATTTTGGGGCCCTAAGCATAACTCCCCCCCGAAAAAAAGAATTGGTTTCTGCCAGTTTAACATTTTATTAAAACGCAAAAGTTAAATCTACTTTGTAAACACAGTACACAGAACAGCCTGATGGTATTTAATTTACTACCATATATTGGAAGTCTCAGTTCTGGATTTGTCAGTCATGTTTCAGGTTTATTCTTGTAACAATGGCAGCCACACATTGTGAGACAGAGCCTGAGCTCCACTCCCCAGAGCTTCGCCTCAAGATTATCTAACCTACTACTTGAGGAACAGGCTGTTATATACATAATGTTTAAGGGGTGTTACCAGCTATTCAAAATAGGCCATGGCTGCAGACACTTTTGTCTTCTGGGGGGAAGGGAGTTCTCACCTCCATCCCCAGGTCTGAACAAAGAGCCCTCACCAAGAAATGTTTAAATGTCAATAAAAGTAATATATTTATACTAGGTATAAATAAGGTGGAATTATTGCAAATAACCGGTCCCTTCCAGCCAAAACATACATACAGTACACACAAGTATTGGAATGTCCCAAATCTTTTAAATTAAATAGTTATCCATAAATACAAACTTAAATGCAGAAGTATACAAGTAAGAAATATTCTTCTATGAAGCAAAGATTTACCAGCAGAAACTATTTACACACTTTACTTTGTAAACACACTATGTAGCAGCCAGAACACACACAATAAGTACAAACAAGAACAGTCAATCTTCTTAAAAAAACTAAGATTTAGAGGATTAAAAGTCAGTTGAGGGTTGTTGATAATCCTGGCTTGGTGTGGTGGTGTCTACAGACCTGCAAGACGGGGTTGCTCCTCCTCTGCATCTTCGTCTTGAACATATTTCAGCATAGACCCTGCAATAATTTTGAAATACAACGAAAAAGGATCAGTAATGAAAGAGACAAAAATATTCAAACAAAGAATCTTAAGAATTATAAACATTTAAAACTAAGGTGCTCTCCCCCTTTATTGATCAACTATTTGATAAATGTAATCTAATATAATAGCATAATAGAATGTTAAGTAAAGTAACATTTAGCTGGCGTCAGTTCAAGTCAATTCAAGTCTTTTATTGTCAGATGCACAGAACAACAGAGTCAGACTGGGCACTGAAATTCTTAGGACAGGACACCGTACCACACTACCATAACATTACAAGACATAACATAACATTTAAGTACTCCACGTGATATAAAATAACATAACTTAACAATAAGAACTTAACAAACGATATACCTATGAAAGACAAATAATAGTAGACCTACTAGATAAACATATTGCACAATATGCAATATAGATACTAAACATAAATACACGCACTAAACAGATACACATACGTACCTACATGTCTTTCACTATCTGCTAGAGCTATACTGAACATAGGCTAGTTAGGCCTACTTGTAGAATGCATAATGTTTAACAGTAAAATCTCAATTTAGCTTGCACCTAGGGCTGCCAACTTCCTAAACTCCAAATGAGGGACACTTTCTTCCAGCTGCGCACACGCGCCAACAGCTGACCAACAATATTGGAAATTGCAAGGTTTCATTAGCCATACCATGAACAGGCATGCAAACTGGTCAGGGGTGAAAAAGGTGAGAAGGTTGCGTGACAGGAAAAATTGCCGCTTCTTCACGAGAAAGTAATGCAGCTGTTCTTCATCTTCCTCTGAATTCCCCCCCCCCCCCCCCCCCCCCCCCAACAAAAAAAAAACTCCTCGGATCTACACGATTCACGTAAATGGCATATTTCGGTGGGGAAACGGCGAATTTCGCCGAAAAGCGACAAGTTTGCATGCCTGCATGAACCTATTAAATTCAGTGTTATTTTGGCAAAACAACTACTGTACTTGCTTGGATGTATTGTTCATCATAATAGTCAAGACAATCATTACAAGTTTCTCTCAAATTTCATGGTGTTGTTTTCGTTGAAATAGCATTAGACCTGTTTAGCATAGACTCCTGGTTGCTCTTGGTTATCTAGGTGCTATGCTAGCTAGCTAGCTAAGGGAACTTTAAATACCCTTTAACGATCTAAATGCATGAAATTATAGCTAGTTATCTAGCTAATGTTATAGTCTCCTCGATTTAATTTCTACTATTATAATGGGTGCTTGAGAAACTTCGTATGAACGAATTCATGTTCATGAGTTAAATGTTATTATTATTATTATATTCACACATATAAACACCAGTTCATCATGTGTTAAGAATTCTGATATGAAATATGAAAACAACAATGTGCAAGCTTCCAATTTAATCGTGATTTAAGATACTTAGATCGCTAAAAGTTTCACCTTTTCGTGTTGGCGTTACAAATGCTTGTTGTGGAGAGGAGTGCAGCTGAGAGCCGCTTGTCTCCAGGGCACAGACACTTAACTGTTATATGTTTCTCTTTTCACGGATACAAATAAAAAAGGCTGTGATTGGAATACGGGACTGCAGCTGTCCCTGACGCTGACGGGACAAATCAAAATCATAATTCGGGATGTCCCAGACAATTCGGGACAGTTGGCAACCCTTCTTGCACCTAAGTTATAACATATTTGAGTGTGCTAACATTAGCAATAACCTCAGCTAGTTCGAGGTGTATGCATATAGTCTGTGAGCCAGAGGGGTTGGTCGTTCCGAAAAAGTGGCAAAGGCTACCAAAGGCTACCATACCTTTTCTGAAAGCCTGGAATCAGTGTTTGGATTCAGTTTCTTTTACCCCTTTTCCACCAAAGCTGGTTCTGGGCTCTTTGGTTTTCCACCGAAAAATAACTGGCTCCGGTTCCAAAAAACAGGTTCTAACTCAGCACCAACTTTTAGGTGGGCCAGAAACAAGAACCGGTGACGTCGGGGTTCGTCCCTAGGTTATGGGCGGAGCTACCCCAACAGAAACAGAAATTTCCGCCGCCATTTTTTCCCCACCGTCAACTGAGTGAAAACGGTGAAAACGTAAATGAAAAATCCAAGGACAACAGACCAATTAACAAATTAAAAATAATAAAGAAAGCTTTCATTCATCAAAATGTTTTGGTTTGTCTGCCTAGTATACATTAACTCTTTCAATCGGACTTGTTTTTTGTGTAAGTTATCACACTTAAAATTAGCTGATGACCTAGCAAGTTTGTGTAGCAGTTAGCACTAGCTGCCTTGAGGTACTGCTACAGTTGTTATGCTAGTCAACCATCATGAGCTGCATTGCCTGTTCGTTTGATCTACGTGAGGAAATAAAGAAAACCCGTAGTTGTATCATTAACTGACCCCGTAATGTAGTGCTGATTTTTTATTGTTTGTACTGAAGAAGACGTGCCACTCGAAAACATAAACAAAATTGCTCTTGACCAAGCAAGTTCATGTAGCAGGTTGCTAGCTAGCTGCCGTGAGGTATTGCTACAGTTAAGGCAACTAGTAAGCATATCAGTAGTAGCTAGTCAACTCCCGTCATTAATTGCATTGTCAGTCGTTTGATCTACGTGGGAAAATATAGAAAACCCATTGCCAAGTAAACAGAACATTAACTTAAGCTTGTATGGTACTGCATGGTATTAAAAAATGAAACATAATAGAAGTTTTATCGACATTTGTTTGCCTTCTCCCTGGAAGAAAACCACTCGTGAATAGCTAGTAATATGTCAAAACATTCGAAAATTTTCAGTTAGGACAACGGAGGCATATGACGTGATTTAAAGACGTAGCTAGCCCTACTCTGGCTCTCAGTCGGTGGAAAAGCAAGCCGGTTCCAAGATAAGAACCAGCTCCGAACCGCATAAGCACCAGCCCAGAGCCAGCTTTGGTGGAAAAGGGGTATTTGATGCTCCCTGGTGCCACAGGATTAAAAGACATAAGATGACTTAGGTAGAAATGGCAGGGAAATGTGTGTGATTAAAAGTTTGAAGAGCTCCAGGGTTGGTACTGTACTTATCCAAAATGTTCTCAAAAGGATTTAAATTAAAGCTCAGTGTCTCCCCTTTAAAATGATACCAAACATAACCAAATCAAATATTCCAATATGTCCAATATAGATTTTCAGCTATGTCAGTTTATACGCATTATTTTCTCAACCTTAGTTTACATTATGTGTGATAACTCAAAACAGCTACTCTTGTCAGATGGCCATCATACATCATTGAAAAGCTGAGATTCCAGGCTTTCAGAAAGGGTATGGTAGCCAGTGTTGCCAACTTAGCGACTTTGTCTCTATATCTGGCGACTTTTCAGACCCCCTTGGCGACTTTTTTAGCAAAAAGCGACTAGCGACAAATCTAGCGACTTTTTTTTTTGTCATTTGGTGGATTTTTGTGTTGACAAAGCACTGAAAAAGCATCTCACATATCCTGTTCTGCAGTTCATGTTACAACTGATCTCACGAGAGCTGAGAACAGCGAGGGCTGTCATGGTCTCCTCTCCACTCACATAGTGCAGTCTGACGAAATAACACCAACATATTAGAACTTTGTATTCGCGGGAAAAATATTAGTGTTACCCCGTCAGAATTGCATATTGTGAGCATCCGCAGCTTATTTACATATTATGCAAATTAGTTGATTACGTCATCTAGCGACTTCTGGCGACTTTTCAGAGAGCTTACAGCTACTTTCCTCACAGAAAAGTTGGCAACACTGATGGTAGCCTTTGCCACTTTTTCGGTAACGGTTTCCATATTTTTGATAGGCTAACCATTCAATAAGCAGCACATTTCCTGTATTTTACAATGATTAAATATGGACTTACCTGATAGTGATGAACAGGATTCATCTCGCTGTTTCCTCTTCTTTCTTTTTTTCTGCCCCTGACTCATGCAATCTTTTCGAGGCCATTCCGAAAAGTTGACGTAGCCTCCTGCCAAGTTCGCTGTCAGGTTCGCCTGGCCACTTCAGACAGGGCAACCACCGCAAGCTTGGGATGTTGCATGTGTATTTGTGGGGGGGGGGACCATCGTAACTTTTTTTTGAGCAATTAAATATAGCTCTTGTTCTGCCTGTTTTGTGATATGCATGGCTAAAAGGTGCCTTATATTTCTATACTGAAATAATATCGGCATTATTATTATTATAACTATGATGATTTTTTTTTTTTTTAGTTGCCTAGTTTTTGGGGGCCCCCCTCAGGACTTGGGGCCCTACGCGCAGCGCGTTATGGGAGCGGCAGCACTGGCTATCTGACTCATCTGTACCTTACCCCCAACACACACACCCCTCTCAAGGCCAAGCTATCAGACTCACCTGTATACCCAACCACCAACACACACACCCCTCTCAACGCCAAGATATCACACTCACCTGTATACCCCACCCCCAACACACACACCTCTCTCAAGGCCAAGCTATTAGATTTACCTGTATACCCCAGCCCCAACACACACACCCCTCTCAGTTGTTTGGTAAATCATAGGTGGTGCTGTAACATGACATTTTCCATATTGTTGTTTAATTTTTGCCACAAATACAAGAAAATACATTATTACGTTATTATGGCAGGGGAGGTATGCGCCACATAACACACACACACACGCACGTTATTATGGCAACCGGAGCAGGTGGCTGTGGAGATGCCTCCAAGCTTGTTTAATACGATTCCAAAATGTCAAGGACACACACCATACCACACATGCACAGACTCTCTCTTTCTTCTTTCACACAGTTCAGACCACAGCCCTTGGCTTTAGTTTTGTAATATAATTTAATTTAATATCATATAATTTAAAATAAAATAATAATATATAGTATCTATAAGATCTATAAAGCAGTCATATCCAGATACAAGAGTGGCATTTATGGCTATCTATAATGTAACTCATTCTGAAATACAGTAACAACTGTAATAGTTCTGCTTTTTATTGGTGTTTATTTGCTCATGCACTAAGCCCCCTTACCCTCTACTCTCCTTGATCTTGACCGTAACCTTGAAAGGTCCGAACACTGCAATGCCTCAGCACATATGTGACCCGGCACGCGAAAAGGGGGAACAAGTCGGCCGAGACGATTTCGAGTAAAACACAATTGAAGTTTTTTTTTTCAAAATGAGTGATTTTCTTTTTTTTGCAGAATGTGCAAGTTGAAGTCGTGAAGAAGCCACTCCATGTTTCAGATAACAGTATTGGTTACCTTAAAAGTATACATTTTGTCGTTGAAGTTGGTACAGTTTGGTTAAATTCAGCTTCGCTCTCGTCGCGCTTGGGGGTTGTTACCTAATTTCCATATGAACTGCTGAATCGCGTTTGTTATTTTTTTCGACCAATCAGCTGCACATTACAAGCGATACACATGGCTACTTATACAGTATCATACTCCACTACTCTTATCCGAAGTTAAAAACATGTAATCTACTTCAGCAGCGGAGCATTTTACTCCCCTGCAATCTCTACGTTCAGAGGCAGACAGCAGGAAAGGTTAACAAACGGAATAAAATAGCTACACATTACACACGCTATGCTTTAATAAAACTCACGTTTTATGAGACACCAACAGAGGCTCAACAGACAAGTCTTAACATTGAAGATCTTTTTGCACGCCTGCGTTCGTTCTGAAAAACTACCTACATCCAACCAGCAAGGTTTATCCATGTTGTTGTGGAAAACGAGAGTTGCATCATATTTCATTAAAACTTCACACTTCTTACATTGGACATATCCACCAGCCTAATTACAATCTGCATTGTCTATTTAGCAGAAATATCTCCATACAGTATATTTCCCTTCGTTTAGTATCATTTTAAACTTCCCAGATGACTGTATTGCCCCCGCTCGTCAAGTAAAACGTGTCCAGAAACAAGGCTCCTTTGTCTGGATAGCCAGAGCTAGCAAAACTGCCATTCAAATCCAATGGTAATGCTACCTAGCTAGGTATGCTAACTGTCGGTATCCATCGTTAACTCGTTAATCGGTAACCATCATGTCACTGGCTTTAATTTGAGAATGGCATGTTAGTAGAACATTTAGTAGTACATTTAATATCAGTACACTTGATACATTACTGCTGATGTTTTACTTATATGTTACTTATTAGCACCTAGCTACCTAGCCACTATGTGTTCCAATGTGTTTTCAGTTAGTGTTAGCGGCAAGCTAGCTGTATACCGGTAGTTGAGTTGAGCTTCAGTTAAGACGCTGCGTAGGCTACCGTACTTCATTATCACATTCGATTATTTATTACAAACAAAAACAACTGCTTCACATGAGACACTCATAACTTGGCATATATATCTCATGTGAGGGGAGGGGGGTGTTATGGCATATATGCTTAATAAGAATATATGAAATACAGAATAACACTACATAATTAACAACACTAAAATTATTGAGTCTTCAGTGACACCTGTAGGGGGAAGGGCTACAGATACCCCATGTCAGTGTGACATCTGTGAGGAGGGCTAATCCCAATGAGATGCAAATGAGCACAACTGTCTTCCCTTTGTCCCAGGTGAAGTGACTATTCAGACAATCTTAGAGGTGCCTTTTCTCAACAAAAGCTTTTCAGAGGTGTATACATTCAAATAATCACAACTTATACAAATATTATCAGATTTACATGAGTGAGACATCATTGGAGAGCTTTACACTTACACTTTCAAAATATGTGAATAACTCAAAATGTCTCCGGGGAGACTTGTGGCTGGTTTAGCCATGCCTGGTCACATATATATGCCAAAGATCAAAGGAGCCCAGACCTCATTTATTAAGCTTTTGATCTCAAATATATTTGACTGCAAGTGCAATTTAAGAAGTTTTAAAAAGACAGTTGATTTTTATATCTTTTTGGCACAGGGTCCAACCATTGCCTTTTAAAAAGATGTTAATCTTGAGGCCGATAATGATTAATTTTTTTCTCACTCCAGGTCATTTATTCGGTGCATGATTTATGCATAAGCAAACGACTCACCATCACTCCATCTAATGAATGCGAGTGAAGGTGGATGTTCTTGCAAATGTGGTTAAGGTTTATCTAGTGGAATAAACACTGTTCAGCTAAACAAAACCCTGTTAATGACCTCAGCACATGGCTGGGCATAATACAATGGTTTATTCCATGTAGATGCATTTTATCTTATTTTTATTTAATTGATTTCAGGGGCAATCAATGTGTACTCATTACATGCTGGAGAGCTCCTTGATGGCGGTTTGGGGAACAGACATAGACGCCTGAACATTACACATCCCATCAAATAAAATAAAAAGCTGACCGGGAAAACTTTTACTTACAACTTTTGAAAACGCAGGGTATTGAGGGTATTTTTAGTAAAAGCATAGTGTGACCATCACACTTTTCAGAATGGGATTTCTTAGCATCAAAAATATCACCAATGAGGCAATGCTACTCTGCGAGATAGAAACTTTCTAGAGAAAGAAATTAATTCTAGAAATTAACTGTAATATACAAAACTAAGCTAAAGTAAAATACACCAAGACAAGTGCTGTGCAATCAATACAAAAAGCCTATCCACATGAAAAACAGATGGGGCCTTTATGACATGTCGGGCAATATTAAATCTTAGGTTTGAATCTCAAACAGTTGTCATTTTTCCATTGATTAGACAAAACAGCAAGTTTTGGTCACTTTTTCTTTTCCTAACTTCTTTCTGTAGCAGTGGCCTGCAACATTATGAAGGGTAGTAGGTTTGCTTTACGACAGCACTTTACCCAAAGCACAGGACGCTTCTGGGTGATTAATGGGTCCTGCTCGGTGCAAAGGCTTCACATTTATGACCTTCCAGGTCTTGAGCCTTGTGTTGGACACACACACACACACGGACACGGACACACACACCAGAACATTGTGTTGGACTCCTCAATCACTTACAGGCACAAGTCCTCAATTCTGGCGAAAGGCTTGTTGATATTTTCAGCTTGACAGCCAATCAAATGACAGCCCTCTGTTCTAGGCTCCTGAAGCAACGCATTGATTGGCTTGAATTATTTATTGCTTGCCCCAAGCCGCCATATTAAATTCCTAATTCCCAAGGTCTGTGTATCGACGCATGAGAAATCAGCTGAATTTGACAAAAAAATGTATTGGATTAGAATTGTAGACTGCCTTTTTAAGGGCAGTCCTGAAGGCTATTCAAGCAAATTGATTGATTCATTAAATCCATTCAATTGATCACTTCATTAATGTGTTTAAACATTATAAACCAAACATGATGCATTGTGGAGGTGGGGTTCAGTATACCAGTTCCAGTACTAAAACCAAAGCAGAGTAAATATGATAATCAACATTCATTCTCCCTGTTCTACATTGTACAGTCAGTTCAGCTTCAAGAGCCAATTCCCCCCATAAGCCCTTCTGTTTGAGGATAACACATAGATCTTCAATTTCCCTTGCCTCTGCCCAGACTTGCCATCAGCTCTCTCGTGATGTGATGGTTTGTCATGACACCCTGATTGTTGGGGTTGGGAAAAGAAAACATAACCTTTTGATCACGCTGAATTGCTGAGTTAGCCATGCAATTTGAACATGCTCTCTAAACATATTGAGGTTGTGACACACAGGCTATTGAGCCTCCTGAAATAGCCATGAAACATGGAGGGAGGAAATCTGGGATATGGACAAGCCGCACCGTCCCTTTGAAATATCACAGTCTTTGTCAAAGGCAGACAGCTTGAGTGTACTCATACATTGGCCATTTAAAATTAATGTTGGCTTTAACACAATGGGAGACTTCATGGACAGAAATACGAGAACACAAGGAATCAGTTGTCTGTGACTGACTTAGTCTCAGAGGAACAAAAGCGTGGAGATGAAATATAAAAGACAGACAGAGAGAGAGAGGAGGGATGGAACAGTAACTACAATCTGTGATGATAAGCAGAGGCTGGAATGACAAATAAATGAAATAATCTGTATTCTGTCCTATTGTCCCTATCCCCTCCATTTATCTTGCTCATCTCTTTACTCATATCTTCTCAGATTCATTTCTCCAATCTCCTCTGCCTCTGGCGCTAAAACATTCTTGTTTTCTTTTCTTGTTTTCAGATTCAATCATGTGTTTATTGACGCTGTCATTATTCACTCCGTCTCATCTCTAAACTTCTTTCTTTTATCAGAAACAGAGGGAGAGCTGTCTGAGATGTATTAGTGCTGGGAGGCCGTCCTCTCAAAGCCAGACAAGGGTTGCTTACGGTGCGAATCCATGACACCGTTATGAGCGACGCGATTTCTAAACCCCATGCATTTCAATGGGAGCCAGTCCATTGTGACGTACACCACCGTTTGGGGCGACGCGACCGATAAAGTTCGAACATGTTGAAACTTGTGCAAATGAGGAGCGATTTTTCCCGGCAGCGGCCAATGAGATTGTTTGGTGTCGTCTCTGGCGGTTTGAAAATTGTAGGACTGTGGCATCGTTTGGTCGACAGTACACGCCCACTCAAAGCGATGGAAGCGGGTCGCGTCACTGTCATGGATTTGCAGCGTTAGGGTCTAGGCCAAACATATTAATGCTGCTCATGCCATAGGTTTGTGTGGACCTATTGGGCATGGAACCGCAGAATAAGATGTGTGTGTGCGTGCGTGTGTGTGGGCAATGGGGGGTAGGAGAATGGCTGTGAAATGTATTCAGTTTAAAAAAAGCTTTTACCTTTACTAGATAACAGTGCCTGCCATTTTGCTTTCACAGCATAATGAAATGTATATTTGAAAACATGCCTATCCATGACTATTTCTTCCAAATGTGTTACTTTCTTATCTTAGGCTTAGAAAAATACTGCATGTATTAATGTAAACTCCGGTATAGCCAGAAGCTACAGAACATTAGCATTCACTTTAAGCATTGCTGTATGCTCAAGAGCGTACAAGGTCTTTGATTGATCAATCGGTCCATAGGAATAATTTGTATCATGAATTGAATAAGTACCAACATCTGCTTACTAGGCAAAGACAGTTTCTGACATCATAATAGCGGCTTGAGGAAGATAGCAAATGAGCAGAGAGAGAGTGTGAGTGAGAGCGAGTGAGTGAGTTTTTATCTCCTTTATGCAACAAGTAAGTGTCTGTGAATTATGTGTAATACGTCAGGACCTGGGGAACACTGAGAAAGATTTATAATGTGGATAGCAAACTTTATGGTTTGTTAAAAAATGTGAAATATATATAAAAGTAAAACAACATTGCCAGCACATCTGACCCAGCTGTAAGTGATAGTAGCATAAGTAAACACTTTATAATAATAATACTATATACAAATATGATATATTATTATTATTGTACTGTGTTTAATTATGCTACTATACTAGACGCCTGATTCTAGGATGCTGTTATTGCACCTAATTCATCCATATTTTCTGAGCAACACATTGATTTACCCCTTCTCTGATTTTCTCTGTAATCTTTCACACCAAATCAACCAATTGAGTCTCTACTAGCAATGATACCTCCTTTTGATCCATTTTTGTGGACATGAGCTTGTGACATTACCAGGCAATACTGGGTTCAGGCTTTTTGGTGATTTTGATTGGTTATTTAAACCCAGTCTGGGTTTTTATATGTATTTCTTCTACGGAACTGTGTAGTTATTATTTGCCGCAGTACATTATATTCCTTGTTCTACATACAGTACCAGTCAAAAGTTTGGACACGCCTTACATTTTTTTGAGAAGTGTTTTCTTTACTTTTATTATTTTCTACATTGTAGATTAATACTGAAGACATTTAAACTATGAAAGAACACATATGGAATGATTTACTTAACAAAAAAGTGTTATCTACCATCTAAAAATAATAAAATAAAAGAAAACACTTCTCAAAAAAATGAAAGGGGTGTCCCAACTTTTGACTGGTACTGTACATTTTCATGTGTACTACAAACTGATCAAATTATTTTGGTAAGTCTTCTGGTTTAACGAAAATGGTTGTTCATCTATTAAGACACTTTTATTATATGGCAACGACAGTACAAGCATTCTGATTGGCTAATGGGTAGTCACGCCAGCCGTGTGTTGACGTTCTAGCCGGTCTGCGGACTGATAACTATTGTTATTGCACTCCAGTGACGTCAATCTTAAAAATGAGCGATATCAAGGACACAGAGTTTTACTATCCAGGAGATGATAATGAAGAAGACATAAACAGCGATGAGGAAATACTCAACTTTCTTAAAGAGCAGAAAAGTCTCAACACAAAGAGGAAAACAACTAGCGACCTAAAAACACTCAACCGTTTTTTACAATCTATCAACAAGGGGCTCACGAACTTGACCGTTATCTGTCGAAATTCTTTAAGGACGCAGTCAAAGTCAATGGAGAAGAATACGAGCCGGACACTGTCTCTAGCTTTCAAAAGAATATACATCGCTTCCTGAATGACAACAAATATCCCTACAACATCCTAAAGGACACATCGTTTGAAACTTCCAGGAGGGTCTTGGTTGCCAAAAGGAAACAGCTGATTGTGAAACACGGCAAAGGCAACAGACCTAACGCCACCCGGCCAATTACAGATGGCGACGAGGAGAAGATGTTTGACAGCGGAGTATTCTGTATTTCCAACCCAGAGGCTCTTCAACGAACCATGTGGTGGCTTATGGCACTACACTTTGGGTTTCTTGCCAGAGATGAGAGCCGTAAGTTGTGCTGGGGCGACATAGAAATGCAGCGTGACGAGGATGGTAATGAGTTTTTGGTGTGGGTTAGCGAACGCGGCACAAAGACCCGTAAAGGGCAAGAAAATTGTCACCGGCGAGCTTTTCAGCCTAAAATGGTCGCCACTGGCACTTACATGTGTCCAGTTATGGTAGAAGATCTTTAAAAGCCATAGGCCAGCTGAAATGAATTCCAAAGATTCGCCCTTCTTTCTTGCTTTGAGACAAAGTGGCAAGCAGAGTAACATCTGGTACAAGAACCCCCCCCCTCGGGAAAAATGAAATAGGCAAGTTTATGCGGAAAGCTGCTGTAAGCTCTGGCATAGCTCAGCGAACCGGTGGGAAAGTGTCCAACCACTCTGCCCGCAAATCAAGCATCAGCAGGCTACTGGATGCCAACACACCTGAAAAATTTGTTGCGCAATTCAGTGGGCACAAGAACACCCAAAGCCTTCAGTCTTACAAGTCGACCAGCGAACAGCACAAGCGGCAAATGTCCAGTATCCTGAGCCGAAAACCTCTAAACCAGATTGTGCCAGCCCCAGCGCAAGGTCCCTCTACCCATGGCTCTGCAAACAGGCCAATGCAATCGATGCCTTCATATCCAACGAATACAGCAAGTACCTTTCCCTCGGCATTGCAAGGAGTAAACACGCCAGCCGTTTTCGCCGGGGCAAACATCAGCAATATTACTGGCTGTTCGTTTCAAATCTTTAATGGTCCAGTTAAAATCTTACAAGGCTCTCAGAAGAAGCGAAGATTTGTCATCTAAAGTGACGACGAAGACTAGAACCTTTGAATCACTTGTACCATTATTTTATGTTGGAATTAAAACCATTTTAGCTGAACCTTGTGTCCGTTTTCTATAAAAAAAAGTATTTGGTTGCTAAGCAACACCTGAAACAAATCGTGAGAAGACTTGATAGCTGAACAAAACGACATGTAATAATAACCAAATACATAAATAATAAAAATGCCATATAATAAACAACTTATTAACCTCGACCGTTCGGTCATGCAGGTTAATTATCAGACTTTGGCTTTGCCGTATCAACCTCGCTATTGCTCGGCCGATACGTTACGGCCTCAGTCTGATAATTTACCTGCATGACCTCACTCTCGGTTAGTAAGTAGTAAATCATCTATTGATTGACACTTATTTTATCCAATAGTACTCATTCTCAGGTTTAAAGTGATACGCCCATTGCCTGGCTTTGATAATATAGAGGTCTGATTGGATAATGCGTAACCGGAGACTTATTGCCCGTGCAAGATGCGTGCGTAATGGTGTGGTTTCCCCTGCACTTGGAACACCTGCTCAAGTATAGCTACTTCTGGGAAATAAGCTTTGGATGAGCGACTTCACGGTGTCCTTGACATGTAAGTACATATCTGCATTTATGGTTATAAATTATATATTAATACTATGAGCATTCATTTCGGTATGTTTCCACAATATTATTTCCATGTATTATCTGACTGAAAAGTAAGCATGCTAGCAAGCCTGCTCTCTGGCTGAGCTGCTAAAGTTAGCTACGTGTAGGTGGCTATCCATACTGCTCACCACCAGTGCTATTCACTTGGTCAAAATGTGTATTACTATGTGCCATGTTCTGTATAAGTTCGTTTATCAATCATGAAATAAGAGGACATGTTATTATATATCCTCCTATCCTGGCTAATAAGAAAGAATGCTAGCTAAGCTGCTTACGTTGGCTACGTAAAAGTGGTTAGCCAAGATGCAGTCTTTTCATTACGCATTGATTGATTTATGTTGATGGTGCCTTTCTAATTGGTTGTTTACATACTAATTGTTGCGTGAGCATATAAATGCTAATATGGCAGACTGATGGAACCTGACTATTGCTATTATCCTGTTGTGTCAGACATGGGACCTCATTTATAAAACGTACTTACGCACAGAATTGATCTTAGACTGTGCGTGCGATCAAATCCACGTCTAAGTACAGATTTATTAAAAAAAAAAAACGTCTTAGACGTAGAAAAGGACGTATCTCTACGTCTGGTTTAAGTTCGTGTAAGTACATTTCCTTGTGGCAATACTGGAGTACTGCAGGAATTCGGAACTCTCCGAGCGCCGACATGCAGTTTCATCATCATCATCGTCACCACCATAAGGGCTAATGGTGAAAGGCCAAAGTAATGTTTTGCTCAATAAAATCAATTAAACAATTACAATAATTCACACATGCATGAAATTCTGATAGGTATTCATTTAAATTCCACACGTGTGAAACATTTTGCTCAATCTATAGCCTATAAAAAGCCTGATAGTTATTTGTTTTCAGAAGGAGATATGGCTGCACTGGCTTTATTAGAAGATATTGCCAACCGGGCGATAAGGAGAGAGCGGGTGTTTCGTGATCGCGCCGACTTTCTGGCAGAGGAAGACTAATGGTTGATAAGCAGGTACCGCTTGCCAAGAACGCCTCTGTTAGAGTTTTGTGCACAAATGAGCCCTTGTCTACTGAGACGCACCGGCTGCAACCAGGCCATACCTGTTCAGGTTCAGGTGTTGTCTGTTGATGGGTTCTTGGCTACAGGCACCTTCCAAAGGGAGATTGGAGACCGGTCCGGTATAGCACAGTCAACGTTCAGCAGAATTTTGCCCGATGTGCTTCGCGGTCTGATCCGTCTCTGTCCGGAACATTTCCATACAGTGCCCAGAAACAGTGAGATGTTAAAGAGGGTTTCCTCTGAAAAACCGGGTTCCCAGACTTGTTAGGTGCGATAGACTGCACTCATGTTGCCATACTTGAGAAGAGCCATCTGCGCCACATTTGAACCAGTACATTTATGTAAATCGAAAACTCATCCACACCATAAATGTACAACTCATTTGTGATGCCAATATGGTCATCCTGAACGCAGTAACACACTGGTCAGGGTCGACACATGACTCTTTCATCTTGCGTAACTGTAGCGTTGGGAACCGACTGGAGGATGGAGCAGGCAGAGACGGCTGGCTTCTAGGTAAACACTTAAAAATAAAAACAAATCAAAGCCCAATTTGGTTCTTGCTTTTTAGAGCGTGCATAAGATAGCCTAACCTAATCATTTCTTCGCACAGGTGATCGAGGTTATCTTCTGATGCCATGGCTTCTCACCCCGATTGAGCTCACTGAGACCGACGAGGAAGCCCACTTCAGCACTGCCCATGCCCGTGCGCGGTCGGTAGTGGAGCGCAGCATAGCATGCTGAAGGGAATGTGGTGTTGTTTGGATGCATCGGGAGGGAGGCTGCTGTATGACCCCAACAAGGTTTGCAAGGTGATCCTAGCCTGTTGTGTGCTATAAAACATATGTGTAAGCCGTGGCATAGAGCTACCAGAAGAAGAAATGAGAATGGACCCTGACGACGACCCTCCCATCCCCGCTGGCGAGAACATACAGATCACGGCGCTGAGAAGAAGGCGGGAGCTGATTCACCGCTTATACCAACAGGTCAATAATGAAGAATAAATGCACACATATTCAGATTTTCTTGAATGTTTTATTTTGCTAGTTTGCTCAAGGAACCGGCAATAGTGGACAGAGTGTGGTTCATATTATCCCTAGCTTGGCACACTTTCCGGAGTTCCCCAACAACCTGACTGACAGACTCATTCAAGTCCCGTAGTGTTTGAAGGACGGCCTCGGATAAGACTCTGGCATGATGGGCCGAAGACGAAGCTGGTGATGGCCGGCGAGGCCCCGATGCTGGTGCCGCAGGTGCTGCTGCCGCAGATGGCTCTTCTGGTGCTGCTGGGACCACTGTTGTGGCTGCCGCAGATGCGGCTTCCGGTGCCCCTCGTGCCGCTGTTGCGGCTTCCGGCGCTGCTCGTGCCGCAGGTGCGGCTGCTGGTGCCTGTCATACCCCAGCTCTCATCCTTATGGGTTGTTCGTCTGCACCAATAAATGTGTAGAATTACCACAGAGTTTCAAGTTTCATCATTCAATAAGCAAAACTCACTTGATTTGAACTAAATGTTACATACCTTCTGAAGCTCCGGCAGACAAAAGGTCTGTGTCGCCCTCCACACACACACCTTTGACCGCTTCCTCTCCAGGATTGCGCATATTTTTTCGTCCTCTGGACTGAGAGTGGATGTTGCGCCACCACCCCCTGTCTCCCTCAACATTCGCATTTGCATGGCAACCCGCTTTTTTGAGTGCAACTTCAAATCTGCCCATTTTTATTTATTTTTTTTTTACCTCGGGCTGATTTCCCCCGACCTTGTAAACGGCTTGGGTTACACCTTGCCAGGCTACATATTTTGTTTTGGGCAGTAGACTGCCAAAAAGGCTTCCAAAATGGGAGTTTGCCCGCATCTCAACCTCCCTGAGCAATACAGCGATTTCGACCTCGCTGTAGTTTTTTCCATGTGTCTTTTACTTGCCATTTTTCCTTACCAGTTTGTGCCATGAGAACCGGCTCAATTTATATGCTAATTGTATTAAGTAGGGGCGTTTTGAGGGCGGAGATGTGAGAACATTCAGCTGCGCACAATTCCACGATCATTTGTGATTCAGAAGCGCAGGAATGGCGTACACTGGTTTTTTTGGGGCGTACGTTAGTTTCTTGTGGATCACACCTACGATAATTTCGAAAAAAAATCTTAGATCAAATGTAGGATGGTTTCTACGCAACTTTTTTTTAAATGAGGCCCATGAACTAAGTGCCGAGATTAGCAAAGTTCTAAGGGCCCTTGAGCAGAAAGATAAGCTGAGTTTCATAGCAAGAACTTGATCTGAATATGATAAAACAGAAGACTCAACTGCAAAGCTAAGTTGCAGGTCGTTGACATTCTCAAACTGTTTAGATAGTTATTTCTGCAAGTAAAAATGGCAGTTGTTGGGATTAAGTTAATAACGGGACATAACAAATCACACGTGCTTGACTCCCCCCACAGAACAAAACTTAAGAAATTGTTCCAGAGCTTCAGCGAACGGAAAGAGTGTTTGTCAGTGTTGACATCGGAATAACATCATAGACTATCAGTTAAACATGAGAAAACAAAATGTGTTTGTATATTTTCAATTGGGTTAAACATAATGTGCAATGTATTAGGTGAAAAGCCTACATACTAGGGGTGCAAAAAATAACCGATATGTATCGATATCCGTTTTTAGCGTTTAAGACACGACTACACCGATGCATGAAGTCCTGTTTCGGTATTAAAATTACATGAACCGGTCTTTGCCTGATGTAAAAGTTATAAACCGGTTCACAAGCGTGTCTGAACAGTAGCCATCACCTTGTACTTTCTGCTCCCCACTCATACAAATACACTTGCTACGTATATATATGCACATATTTTTTATTTAATTTAATATTTCCCACCCAGGAAACTGCTGCTAGCCCTTCTCGTATTTCAAATTGTTTGTAAATTGTTGTAATTTTTTGGTATATGTTTTTCAGTCCCCCCAGGATTTTGCGGGCCTTTTTTGTGATAGTTGCGGGCTAAAATTCCTGATTTCGTGGGAGCTTTTCAAAAGTTGCGGTGTTTTTTTGGTGTTTGTTGCGATAATGTGCGGGTGCAAATCAAAGTTGCGAATTTCCCTCTTTGTGATTATAATTGAGTTATTGGTTGAAAATTAAGTACCGTAATTTCCGGTCTATTGAGCGCACCTGAATATAAGCCGCACAGACTGAATAAAAAAAAATTAAGATTTTGAACATAAATAAATAAGCCGCAGGTGCCTACCCGTACATTGAAATAAATTAACATTACACAGGCTTGACCGAAACACGCCTTGTAACATAAATGAAAAAAATAATATTCTTTAACGAAACACCGCTTGTAACAAAATTAAACAGGCTTCAACGAAACACGCCTTGGAACATAAATTAAAAAATTGCGCTAAACAGTAGCCTACCAAGAAATTCATTGGTCACTATCTTCCTCCTTTTGTGCACTGAAACCACTTAAGTTATCTCCTTCAGTGGAGTTAAATAGCCTCAGAACTGCTTCATCCGATGTTGGAGTGTTTTCATGGTCGCTCTCGTCACTTTAATCCGGAGGCAAATTCCCCGCTGAACTCATGCTGCCCTCTTCAACACGCAGCAGTCCAGCCTTTCGAAACCCGTTGATGATAGTGTCTTTTTTTGACAATACTCCACGCTGTCAGGACCCACTGGCAGACTTGACCATAAGTCGCTCTTCGTATGCGGCCCATTTTAGTGAGGAATTTATCACCACTTGTCATCCAAGCTTCCCACTGAACACGGAGTGCCACCTTAAATGCACAATTTACACTAATGTCGAGTGGCTGCAAATACTTAGTTGTGCCCCCAGGAATCACAGCTGGAATCGAGTTTGTCCTCTTGATGGCTTCTTTCACAGAATCTGTTATGTGGGCCCTCATTATGTCCATAACGAGCAATGCCTTGTTCCTGTGAAAGAACCCTCCCAGTCGCTTGCCGTAACACTCCGTATGCCATTCATGCATTAGGCTTTCTGTCATCCATCCTTTCTTGTTAACTTTCACAACAATTCCTCTCGGGAATTTCTCTTTTGGCATCATCGTGCGTTTAAAAATCACCATAGGTGGAAGCTTTTCTCCAGATGCCGTGCAGCTCAGAACACATGTGAAGTGCGTCTTTTCAGGCCCAGTTGTTTTGAGCGTTACTATTGACAGTCCGAGTGAGAGGCAGTTCAAATGTCAGAGGAACCTCATCCATGTTGATGATGTTGTGCGTGACAATGGAATGCTCCGCTATCTTTGAAAAGTGAAAGTCCTCTCTATGGCAGAGGTGGTGTAGACACACACACTCTGAAATTAACCTCTGCATTTAACCCATCCAGGGAAGTGACACACACACACACACACACAGTGAAGTAACACTAACCCGGAGCAGTGGGCTGCCATTGGCGGCGCCCGGGGAGCAGTGATCGGGGTTAGGTGCCTTGCTCAAGGGCACTTCAGCCGTGGATGTGGGCATGGGAGAGCAGTGGTCTACCACTTCCCCCGTCCACATTTTTCCTACTGGTCGGGGATCGAACCGGCCACCCTACGGTTGCCGGCCTGAAACCCTAACCAGTAGGCTACGGCTGCCCCTACATTTGCATCTGTACCTTTTCGGAAAGTTGGAAGTTTTTCCTCGTAGTCAGGAGGGAGCTGCTGACACAGAGACGTCCGTACCCTGATTGACAGGCCTTTACGTCTAATGAATACTGACAACATTTATAAGCCTCCAAGCCTTTGTATGCTCTGAGGGAGTCCCCAGTGTAAACTGATGGAAAATTGAGCAGATAGCTGTGGAAGTCAGCGTAGCGCAAGTCAAGGTAAATATTCTTGGTTGTAGGATGTTATGCTCTTGAAAAGCACCCCAGGAGCGTTATATGGGTCGCTTATATTTAATCTCTGTAATTTTGGCATCATCACTGCAAGGGTAAGTATTAAATTATCCCAGTTTGATAGACAGTGTCACGTTAGCATTGTTTGTTCATTAGCTTGACTAGGTACGGCAGTGTCACGTTAGCATGTTTGTTTATTATCTTGGGTAGCTACTAGAGATGCGCGGATGGGCTATTATTTCATCCGCAACCGCATCACAAAACGCATGATCCGTCCGCTATCCATCCGCACCAATTTTTTTGACCAATTTTCAAAACCGCACCCGCCCGCCATCCGCCTGTTGTTTTTAGGTATAGGCCGCTGCTGACGCAAGGCTAGAAAGTTCTTGAAATGAGACTGATCCAATGCCTCAAAGATATTTAAAGGATAAAGCCCCTAGTATGAAAGCCTTTTGGCTATGTTGTAGCCTATCCCCAGAATATTATCAGTGAAGTGACGTCTGTCTCCGATCGATGCACAGGGAGAAACTTTAAAATAGCCAAGCACATCGGCAAACCTGACCTTACCATAGGCTAGTAGGCCTACACTTTTTTTATCATTGTAATAAAACGCAATTTGGTACACCATTTTAATATGCTAATATAGCCTTGTTTTTAGTTTAGAAGGAAACGCAGAGTCTGTTAGCCTAATTCCGAAATTTCACCGCATTGTAGGCTTTATACTGTAACAACCCCAACACTTGCCTGCTTGCCTTGCAAATCAAAGTTTTCCGACAATTTTTCTTACCTTCTTTCTTAGCTGGTGATGTTACTGAGCTAGAAGTTTAAGTTGTTCTGAACATCTCGCGCTGCCAATGCCCAATGTCACTTCTGAGTCAAATCACTCCATCAGCTCTTTGAAATTCCTTATTCCACGAGTGGTATAGGCTTCAATGACTGGCTGGACTAAAATATAACTAATAGCCTAACGAAACAAAATAACCCAGGCAGTTTCATCTACGACACGTTAAGGCTTCTTCCAATACTGACAGCTGACTCATAGCTTGCAGGTTTGCGGCGTTGCAAAGAGACGCGACATGATAGGGGTCAGCACTTAATTTGAACTTTTTTACTTCCTTTGTTTGCTTTGTATGCATACACGGAACTAGGCCAATTTACTGCCTGATGAAAATTTGATTATTTAAAAATGTGCTTGGATGTAGGTAACGACATTTAACAACGTGTAGATATTTTGAATTTCGTTGGGTAAACCGCCACCCGCCCGAATTTAATTAAAATATTATTTTTTGTCACGTCACCCGCCCGATCCGCGGTTTAACCGTGGAGTCCGCGGGTGCAACCGCCAACCGCGCATCTCTAGTAGCTACTGCAGTGCATCTGTAACTTGCTAGTTTGTGTTTTTGAACGTACCCAACCTAAGTGGCTGTCATTTTCAACCTTAATTTATAATTTATTTATTATTATTATTTATATACGTAAATTCGCTCGGTAGGAACACTTCAATGCTGGCGCCGGTCGTCATGTTTACTGCCAAAATGGCGTCCGACAACCAAAAGTCACGTGACGCAGGAGCTCAATTGGTGCAAGTGCCCAGTGAAATGTACACAATTATTTTTAGTATTCAATAGACATGCGCATTTGACGCTTAGACGCAAGAAGTGAACTTCGTCCGACGACAACCAACTTCACTACGAGGCAAACCTTTGCTACGAGGTAAGACTCTGCTTCTCAATGTAGTAGTACTAAATGTATTACAATGCAAGCTTCTACTCTTAAGCCCGAATGTAAGTTATCCTTGCAACTGCAGTAGCTAACGCAACGTTCTACCTTTTCAATTTCACCTCCCGAGGTGTTGGTTAGCACTGCAGCCCTACTTTTTTTTACAGTCAATGGTTGAGACTTTACCGGAGGCTGCTATATTTCAAATTATCAACCTCTGTAGCACCAGAGCTAATGTTATGAACACAACGTGGATCAGATCCCCGCTGTTAATCGTGTACTTGAAAGGTTACGCTAGCTAGCGATAGTTAATTTCACATTGCAGCAATGCGTTTGTCTAACCGTGGGGGTTGCTTATATACATATAAATTTAGCTAATATTAATGTGCAAACGTTTTGCTGACACGTAGTGGTAAGCTTTGCAAATCCAACCCCTTATCTTTTGGCTAGATTAGGCTCTTTCGACGGTGTTATACTGGTGTTATTACAACATCTAGTGTGTAGCAATCATTTTAAATCTTCTAGATACTCCGCTAGCAAGCAGCTGGCGCTAGGCTAAGTGTAACGTTGTGGGACGATGTTGCGGGACGCTTTGCTGGGTAGGGATGGGAACTGAAACCCGGTTCTTGTTTAGAACCGGTTCCTAATGAGCCGAATCTTTGGAATCGTTAGCCAAATTCAAAATCGGGTCTGTAAACGGACCTCTGTGCCGTTTGCGCATGCGCAAACTCTTCCTTTAAAAAATCAGACCGCAGCAGAAATGGCAACTAGACAGAAGCGATCTAAAGTGTGGCTTTATTTCACTCGAACAAATGCAAACATGGTCACTTGTAACGTCTGTAAAACATGTATTTCGTCAAAGGGAGGAGGTACATCTACTATGAATAAGCACTTGAGCACACAACATGGTATTAAATTACAAGATTGTCATGTTTTTGACTAACTAACGACGGCGCTTCATCCCTAACTTACCAAGGTAAACTCCTCAAAATGTTTTATCATAACGGTGTTACTCGTGTGTTATCAGCAAACGTTTGCGTTGTCGTGTTAACCATAACTAAACTTAGCATTTAATTGCTTAACAGAATGGGCGATGTTGGACATTGTCATATAACGTAGGCTAGCTTAGCTGTAGAATCTTCTATTTTCAGCCGTTGGCTTGAGGCAGAGGCAGTGCTTGCCTCCCCTCTGTTGGTTCTAGAAAGTTTGCTGATAACACACGAGTAACACCGTTATGATAAAACATTTTGAGGACTTTACCTTGGCTTGGTAAGTCAGGGATGAAACGCAAAAGACTCCGTTAATAATGGCGTTGCCTAGCAACGCGTGCAGCTCCCTAGATATGGATACGTTTCTCTTTCAATTCAGTGGCAGCAATAGTTAAGTTTTAAATATACTGAGTGCCTAGTTTGCGAATCATCTTTGTTCAAATACGTATGTGAGGCATTGTGTGCATGATACAAGTAAGTATGTTTCAGTACGTTATTGTGTTTGTAGTGGGTTCTACATTGCTATTAGAAGCGTTAAGCATAATAGTTCGCAATTAGCCATACAACCAAGCAACCTACAAGAAAATATAGTCCTTCAGTTTACTCAATAACAAGGGCTTCATGTCAGATCAGACAATTCAACGATTTTGTTAGTGCCATTTTATTGCCAGATTTAGTTTATCTCAAGAGTGCAATGAGGGAGGGGTTTAGATTGGACTAACTTAAACTAAACCTGGATGCATTGTAATGTTCCAACAATTATGAGACATTTCCTGAGGTATATCTGCTCTGGAAAAGAAAGATCAGTAGGTAGCAGAGGAAGGGTTGTATAGGGGTTGTTTGCTATTTCACTCATACACTCATCTGTACAGTATAGATGAGTGAAATAGCAATCAACAGTGCTCTGCAATGTCAATGTATAGCTTTAGAGTTGACACTCACCACATATGCATTTAAATATTGTTGTTTTATATTTAGTGGCAAGAATTGTCTGTTTTTTAATAAAAGTTTTTGGTTATTTATGTAAACACTCTGTTTATGGTGTGTGCAGCATTCTAGAAATTTATATAAAAGAACATTAATGTAAAAAACCGGTGTGTGCTCTTTTTTCACCCCTTACCCAATAATAAGCAGGAATCGATAAGGAACCGGAATCGTTAAAATCGTGAAGGTTCTCATCCCTATTGCTGGGTGATATTGCTGGCTGCTACTAGCCTCTTGATTCTCACCACGCAATACTATTGAACAGTGACTCAGACTTTTTCCAAGTGACAGTAGGTCGACGTTTGTGTGGTGTTGTTCTTTTGTACCTTTTACAACACTTATGCAAGACAACTAACACGTTATATTTTAACATGGTAGTGCCGGTTTGTCTGCGGTTCTGATGCCACTTACGTTTTGGCGGCAGAGCAATGAATGCACGCAGGGCTGGGAAATGCTTACTTTTTCCCCCCCACGCTTTTCGGCGGCCCACGCTTTTTCCACGCCCGTTTTGGTGAACTGAACATATGCAAGCATAATTTAATACAATATATATGTTGAATACTTATATATTTTTTTGTTTGTATGTATGTCGCTTTGGATAAAAGCGTCTGACAAATACCTAGACATAAACAATTACCGATCACCACTTTCGTTGAAGTCTGAGTGGTTTAGTCAACTTTTTAACACCTGTTGTGTTCCCGGTCAAAAATGCCCGCCATAGGAAATGAATGGGTGACCCTAGATTGTGTTCATCCATCAGATAAACATAAGGAATTTTGTGTTTGATAGATCATATTGTTGTTGGAACGCTTCTTGGCAATGAATCGTATACCTTTGGAAAGCCTGAAGCCTCCCCTTTTCAATGGTGCCACATTTGTTAAGAACATGCATTGATGGGATGAGCAGCAGAGCTGAGAATGTGCCATTTTTCTTGGGTGCAACCTACATTCTCAACTCTGCTGCTCACCTCACAAATGCATGTTCCTTTAAAATGAGGCACCATTGAAAAGGGGAGGCTTCAGGGTTTCAAACGGTATTAGATTTATTGTCAAGAAGCATTGTTACAGCAACAATATGATCTCCGAACACAAATGTCCTTACTTTTTGTGCTTAGTTTAGTACACAACCACAAATCCACAACCACCACCTCTGTCTATTCTTTGTATTTTCGCTGCAGTTATTCATGTAAAGTAGTCTGAGACATTGAATACATCATAAAAGGGAGTTCAATAATAGATTTAAATAAAATTAGGTGATGATCAATGTTTTTTGTGTTAATGTAACAGCAGTTAAAACATGCCGGTAAAATTTGACCGGCAGCATCAAAGTAAGGGGGGAGAAACGAACACGACACAAAGGGTAGATGTAACTGTATATCTGCAGTAGTCTGCAGTCTGTTAGTAATATTTTGCCTGTCAGTTATGTATGCTAACATTTATGTTGTATTTTTTCTGTTTGCAGTATTGTAAGCGACGTTCAACAAACTTGGCCATTGAAAAGGTATGACTTACGTCCAACACATACATGACAGACCTGAGTTGGAAATAATACATGGAAGACACAATAACGACTAAACTGGCAATCTCTGATTTAAAAAAAAAAAAAATGAATTGGCATTGCAAAGCATGTCATTTTGCAACCAAAAGGAGATCAGAATTGTTGAAACACTTTAGACTAAAACATGGACGCTGTGGTCGAAACCAGTCAATACCATGTCTACATTCTGATTGTCCTTGCTCTTTCAATACCTGGAGTTCATTGCGTGTCCATTTATCTCGAGATCATATGCAATCTACAGCATTAAATCAGCTAAGATCATTTACATGTCTCGTGTGCCAATCATGTGATTTTCAATCAGAGCGGCAATATTTTGAGCACCTTGGAAGTCATCTTAGAAAATGTTAGTTGTGTATTTCAAGATTGTGATCACACCACAAACATATATCAAACATTTTTCTCTCACAAAAGCAAAAAACATACTCCTCATACACATTCAGATTTCAAGAGGTCAGTTTTTCAAGATAATCAACGGCAATTATCTGGCGAAGATGAGGAAAATGCAAGCAACTTTGATTCTGTCTTTGTGGAAGAAGAAGATGTAAGAAAGGCAATTAGTGATAGATTTGGATGTCTCTTTCTTAAGTTGGAGAGCATTTACAATGTCTCCAAGACATGTTTGAATGACATCATAGAAGAGCTTAATCTCATTACTTCCACTGCTTCAGGTCCAATTATTAAAGCCATTTTACTAAGCACTTTGCAAAAGCATGGCTGCAATATTGATGATTCTGTGCTGTCTAGCCCCGGAACGCTTATCTGCTTTGTACTGCTAAGTATCCCAGTGACCGCGCTCACTATCACTACCTTTCACATTACATCGAATTTGGGAATTCACTCTCCCCCCCCCTATTTCTTGTCCCTCTCAGCTAACGCTTAGCTGGCCATGGCGTCTTGTTCGACCCTTGTTCGCTGGCCATCGTGTAATATGCTTAGCGACTCTCCAACAAATTTCAATGGCTACAATACTTGTACCAAGTGTAGGCTACTGGCAAGCTTCGATGAGACGATAACTCTACTTGAGTCGCGTCTCTTTAACACAGATTGTAATACTCCGTTAATCGAATCGAGCGAAATTCAGCATATAGATCTAACATTTACCGACACTACTCTGTCCTCTAGCTCGCCCGTGTCAACACCGCAACTCCTACCACCCGATAATTGGGTTAACGTAAAACGAGGAAGTAGGCCTAGTAGAAGACATTTAAAACCCGTACCACACCCGGATCCCATCCCAACTTCAAACCGTTTTTCTTCCCTTACTACCATCGATACTGTTGATAAAGTTCTCGTTATTGGTGATTCCTCCCTGAGGCATATTCAACTCGCAACCCCGGTACAAACAGTGAACTGTATACCGGGAGCTAGAGCAAATGACATTGAATCCCACTTAAAACGAATCGCTGGTCGGAGATTTTCTAAAATAATTATTCACACAGGCGTAAACGATGTCCGCCTACGGCAATCGGTTACTACCGAGCGAAATTTTGAATCGTTATTCGCTACCGCAACACAAATGGCAGACTCTGTAGTGTGTTCTGGCCCTATGCCTATCAACCGCGGCGACGAAATGTATAGTAGACTATCGGCACTTAATACCTGGCTAGCAGAATGGTGCTCACGCAACGACGTGGATTTCATAAATAACTGGCCTACTTTTTGGAGGAAGCCAGGGCTATTACAGAAGGATGGCATCCACCCCTCTAAAGAGGGTGCTAGCCTCCTTTCTCAAAACTTAAAACACCACCTTGTCCAAACGTACTTCTGACAACCAATAACTAGAACTAGAAGGCAGACCTATTACCCCACACTAACTCCTGCTGCACCAGTACATTCTCTGCCCATATTACACCACATACAAACGGTATGTATACCCAGAATATATAAGCCCAGCGCAACTCCCACTAGAAGAAGCATTAATCAGGATAACCTAATAAAGATACAAACCTTATCAGCACAAAATGAAACTTGCACAATATTAAAGCTGGGCCTTATTAACATTCGGTCCCTAACATCAAAAGGTGCACTTATCAATGAGTTGATAACAGACAACAACATCCAAATACTTTTCCTAACTGAAACCTGGCTAAAACCAGATGAATTCATAGCCTTAAATGAATCTACCCCTCCAAGCCATGTTAACTGCCACATCCCCCGCAGCACTGGACGTGGAGGTGGAGTTGCTACAATTTCCCTCGCTAATCTATGCATTTCCCCAAGACCTAAATTTAAATTTGCATCATTTGAAGTCCTCGTACTTCATCTTATGCATCCCAACTCAAAAGCCACTAATCCGGTCACTCTTGTGACACTATATAGACCACCAGGTCCCTACACTGAATTCTTATCCGAATTTTCCGATTTCCTATCCACCCTGATTGTTAATTCGGATAAAATCCTGATAGTGGGAGATTTTAATATCCACATGGATAATGAAAATAATAGCCTTACAATTGCATTCCAATCACTGATAGACTCTATCGGGTTCTCACAGCATGTAAACACACCAACTCACTACCATAATCACACCATTGACCTTGTATTAACACATGGCCTAGAAATTGACCGCCCTATAGCTCTACCCCAAAATACTACCCTCTCGGACCACCACCTAATTACATTTAATATGAAATTAGAACTCCGTCCAACATCGGAAATTACACACTTCTACAGCCGTTGTCTATCCGACAGGACTACTGCGGAATTTATATCAAAACTACCCGTCGCCCTCACTTCAGCTCCTACCGCTGGCAAAGTAAATGGCATATGCACTTCCCCACCTTATATCGACCTATTTACTGAAGGCGTCACGCATGCGTTGCATTCAACCCTCGACGCTGTTGCACCACTGAAAAAGAGATTAAGAAAACTGAAAAAACTAGCCCCATGGTACACTGATCAGACTCGTGCACTCAAACGAACCACACGAAAACTAGAAAAAAAATGGTACTCCACCAAACTTGAGGTATTTCTCATGGCGTGGAAGGATAGTCTCCTAAGATATAAACGTGTACTCTCTGAGGCGAAATCAGCTTACTATTCTTCATTGATTGATAGTAATAAAAACAACCCAAAGTTCTTATTTAACACTATTTCTAGGCTAACAAAAAACCACAACACAATCGAACATTCGGTTCCCATCATCTTTAGTGGTAATGATTTCATGACCTTTTTCAATAATAAAATCCTTAAAATAAGAGAACAAATCCAAAGCTTTCTCCCCCTCTGTGACCCTACACCCCTTCCAACATGCGCCAAGGTAACACCACTTCAACCGGGTGCTATCCTTGAATTCTTCGCACCCACCGACCTCCCTGAATTAAACTCCCTGATCCTCTCATCTAAATCATCAACGTGCCTACTAGATCCTATCCCCACAAAATTACTTAAACATGCACTTCCCTTACTAAGTGAGACATTGCTCAATGTAATGAATAACTCACTTATCTCAGGCTACGTCCCACAATCTTTCAAAATAGCAGTGATAAAACCATCTCTTAAAAAACCTAACCTTGATCCCGATAATCTCGCTAACTATAGACCCATATCTAACCTTCCTTTTCTGTCAAAAATACTTGAAAAACTAGTTGCTAAGCGACTTACTTCTTTTCTACATCAAAATAAAATTGAAGAAACCCTCCAATCCGGTTTTAGGGCCCACCACAGTACTGAAACGGCCTTAGTCAAAGTCTTAAATGACCTACTAATCGCATCTGATCATGGGTGCACCTCAATATTAGTTCTCCTAGACCTTAGTGCTGCTTTCGACACTATAGATCATCTGATCCTGTTACAGAGACTTGAACATCACGTTGGCATCAAAGGTTGTGCCCTATCTTGGTTTAGATCTTACCTCTCTGATCGCCATCAATTTGTTCATGTCCATGAGAAGTCGTCAAATCACACCAGAGTAAGCTACGGTGTCCCACAAGGCTCTGTCCTTGGACCACTGCTTTTTTCCCTCTATATGCTACCCTTAGGTGCTGTCATAAGGAAACATGGCATTAACTTCCATTGCTATGCTGACGACACCCAACTCTACCTATCAATGAAACCTGATGAAATTGTACATCTACCCAAGATAGAAGCTTGCCTCCATGATGTAAAATCTTGGATGACTAGCAACTTCCTGCTCCTCAACTCTGATAAAACTGAGGTTATGCTTGTAGGCCCCGATCAACTGAGAACTACACTATCTACCCATTTACCCACACTCAATGGCTTCCCAACACCCAACACTAACATCAAAAACCTTGGTGTAACTATCAACCAAGACCTCCTACTTGACTCACACATAAAACAGATCTCAAAGACATCATTTTTTCATTTACGCAATATTGCCAAAATTAGAAAGGTCCTATCCCTCCAAGATGCAGAAAAACTAATCCACGCATTTATTACTTCCCGCCTCGATTATTGTAATGCTCTCCTGTCCGGATGCAGCATCAACACAATAAAGAGCCTCCAACTTATACAGAACGCTGCTGCTCGTACACTCACCAGAACTAAAAAATATGAACACATCTCACCGGTACTCGCTTCTTTGCACTGGCTCCCCGTTAAAAGTAGAATCGACTTCAAAGTACTCCTGCTAACATATAAAGCCCTAAACGATCTGGCTCCAAACTACCTCAAGGAATTAGTCGTCCCCTATTGCCCTCCAAGGCTGCTCCGTTCCCAGAGTGCAGGCCTCCTGGTAATTCCAAGAATATCAAAGACCACAATAGGAGGGAGAGCATTTAGCTACCAAGCCCCTCTCCTCTGGAACAATCTCCCTGCCTCCATCAGAGCTGCAGACACCGTGCCTATATTCAAATCAAGACTTAAGACATTCCTCTTTAGTGCATCATATAGCCAAAAGTAACCGCGCCAACAAACCAATCACCTGCTGTACCAGCCACCCAGACATATCCGAACACAAATTCAAATATTACTTGCATTTAGTACCGCAACATCAAATGTGTTTACTGTTTGCCGAGTGGATGCATGTACGGCCCCGGCAAACAGATCACAATAAAAAACAAATTAAATTACTACTTGTAATTTAGTACCGCAACATCATATGTGTTTCCTGTTTGCCGAGTGGATGCTTGTACGGCCCCGGCAAACAGATCACAACAAAAAACAAATTAAATTACTACTTGTAATTTAGTACCGCAACATCAAATGTGTTTCCTGTTTGCCGAGTGGATGCATGTACGGCCCCGGCAAACAGATCACAACAAAAAACAAATTAAATTCCTACTTGTAATTTAGTACCGCAACATCAAATGTGTTTCCTGTTTGCCGAGTGGATGCATGTACGGCCCCGGCAAACAGATCACAACAAAAAACTAAATGTTCAATGCCAGAAAAACTAAACATATCTAAGTATTGCAATATGCAACAGGCAAACCGACACACAGATGACATGTCCCTGGTTGGTGAAATGATTCATCTGTGTGTTTGTTCGTGCTGATTCCCGACTAACAGACCTGCAGACTGATTCATCATTTCCTGTTTGTTAGATGGATCAGGAGGAGCCTCCTGGGCCTGATTACTCCCCTCCTCAGCCCGCCCCGAAACGCCCCTGCAGACCGGCTCCAGAGCAACACCAGCATCGCCCACGCCGCCCTGCTCCCCATCCTGGGCCCTCAACTCAGTCATCATCCCCTTGACGACTTCTCCCGCTGGATGTGACGACCCCCACCCTGGTCATCGGCAGCTCCATGGCCCGAGATGTCCACACCCCCCCCTTCAACAAGCGGCCCCTGCAAGGTCCACTGCCTCCCCGGAGCCAGGCGTGTTCCAATCGCTGATGGATGTGGAACTTTCCCTCCCCACCCCCACCACTCTGCACGTAGTCTCTCTACCTGGTCTACCTAGAGAAACCCTCGGCCAACCGCACCCACTGCCACTGCATTGCCGTACACCTACTCTACCCAATACCCTATGCTAGCATTTATGTACAATATACATTATTGCCTCCACCGAAATGTTTCTCTGTCCCTACATCCCCTACCCCTGTAACAGTAACCCTATTGCCACAGTAATCTGGTCTTGTCTGTATCATGTATTTACCACCAGATGTATGTACACATATGTCCAGTGACCAAATGCTGGCTGTGTATTGCCCCTGTTGCTTCCTTTCCCCTTCTGCCACACTACCCTTCCCCTTCCCCCCTTCCCCCTGTCCCACCTTCCTGTCTCCACCCGGCCGACCTCAAGCAGATGGGTCCCCCCTTATGTGCCGTGGTTCTGCTCAAGGTTTCTTCCTGCCTAACAGGGAGTTTTTTCTTGCCCCTGTTGCCGTTGTGCATGCACTAAGGGGGTTCAGGCTCTGGGCTCTGTTAAGCGCCGAGAGGCAATTGTATTGTTATGGCGCTATACAAATAAAATTGAATTGAATTGAATTGAATTGAATTGAATTGAATTGTGGTTTCAGAACTGGTGACAAATATTTGCCAGCAAAACCCTTTGAGTTCAGCTTTGGCCGCAGATGGGCCTTTAAGCACATCCTACAAAAGAAGCATATTCTTCAAGGAACACTTTTCTATCATAGAACCTGTTGAATACATTCTTGATGAAAAGGAGCACAGGACCTTTCAGTATGTGCCAATTTTGTCTATGCTTTCTCTACTTTTGAACAAAAAAGACATTCAAGACAAGGTCTTCCATAGCAGGACATATTCTGAAGCATGTTATAGGTCATTTCATGATGGCTCACACTTCAGAGACAATCAGTTCTTATCTACAGGTGATACAAAATTGTCACTTATACTTTACGTGGATGATTTTGAGGTGTGTAATCCGCTAGGGACGTCACGCAAGAAGCACAAGATGACAGCTGTGTATTGGGTATTATGAGATATCCCTGCTACCTTGAGATCTACAGTCTCCTCTATTTTTCTTGCTGTCCTTTGCAAGGCAGATGATGTAAAACGGTATGGGTATCCTAAAGTGATGGAACCTTTGCTCAGAGATTTGAAGATGTTGGAGGACGAAGGGCTTTTTGTTCCATGTTTGAATAAAACCCTCAAAGGCACTGGATTCTGTGTGGCTGCTGACAATCTTGGAGCTCATGCAATTGGGGGATTTGTTGAAAGCTTTTCTGCTTCGCATTATTGCCGCTTTTGTACAGCAGAACGTTCTCAGGTTCAAAGTCATGAAGTAAGTACAGGAGTATTCACTCCTAGAACAAAGCATGACCACAGTCGGCATGTTGAAAACGCATTGAACGACTCCACACAAGCTCATTGTTTTGGAGTAAAATCGCAGTGTGCCATCTCCGACAAACTTAGTTTCTTTCATGCCATATCTGGTTACCCTCCAGATGTTATGCATGACTTGCTTGAAGGCATAGTACCACTGGAACTTGCCCTATGTCTGAAGATTCTTATCAAGAATAAGTTTTTCTCTCTTGAGGAGTTAAATCACTCTATCAGACAGTTTCCCTATAAATGGTCTGACAAAACAAACTGCCCACAAGCTGTTCCACCAGCCTCACGAAGAAGCATAGGAGGCAACGCACATGAGAACTGGTGTCTGTTGCGGATGTTGCCCTTCATGGTTGGCAGAAAAGTACCAGAAGATGACCTTGTGTGGCAGGTTTTAATGAGTCTTAAAGACATTGTTGAGCTTGTTATGGCTCCAGTTCATACACTCTACACGATAGGTTGCCTTGAGAGTAAGATTGGTGAGCACCGGCACAGATTCATGGAAGTGTTCCCAGAAACAAGAATTATTCCCAAGCACCATTTTCTCGAGCACTATCCATGGCTCATAACAGCCTTTGGACCTGTAGTGGCTTTGTGGACCATGAGGTTTGAAGGAAAACATAGCTTCTTCAAGAAGATTGTCCGACAGACTGGTTCCTTTCGAAACATCTTAATGACAATAGCTAAGAAACATCAGTCCATGATTGCTTACAATCTCCAAGATTCAAACTTTCTGAAGGCAGCGCTGTCTGTTTCAAAAATGTCCAGAGTTCCTGTTGAAGTTCTGAGAGAGGATCTTAAAGAGTCCATTGCAAGGAAGTTCCCCAATGAATTGTCAGTAAACATGGCAAACAATGTGTCAATTCTGGGCACTGACTATGCTGTTGGGATGCTCTTACCCTTTGGACAAACTGGAGGATTGCCTGATTTTGCTGAAATCATTCAGATTATCATCGTGCACAAAGAGCCTTTTTTTGCTGTGAAGGTATTAAGTGCCTGGTTTGATGAACATTTCCGGGCTTTTGAAGTGGAATACACAAGAAGTATGGAAGTCATTGGACAATCACAGCTGGCTGATGTATATCCCTTGGCAGCATACAAAGTCGCAGGCAGACACGTTTTCAAGAGATGTGGAGTTGATTTTGCAAGAGGCAAACAAACAATACCATATGAATGGTACCTTATTTGTTGACACACGGGTGAATGCTGCTATTAGGCAGAATTTGTCTAATGCAATCTTCGAGTATACAGCTTATCCCACGGATCTCCACATACTTCAAGTTGTTGAAGCACTAGTAGAGAAGTTTCCATGTCTGAAGGAGAGTGGATCCTTCTTTGGGATGTATGGCTGGCAACAGAGCCTGAAAAACAGGATGAGCAATTTCTGCAGAATGCTCAAGAGTCGTAAGGTATCCTGCCCGGAAATTGAAGTTAATTATTTGAAAAAGAAAAATTCAACAAACCAGCACCCGGCAAAAAACATAAAGAGACCACGAAGGGCAGAGGTAAATTACCTTCCTCCTTTTCCTGTGGGAGAAACACAGGAGAGTTTAGAAAAAGAACGGATGGACTTGCTTTATGAAGTGACAAAGAAGCGTAATGAGAGAACTATTGCTTCGAAAATGGCCAACACATTTGCAGTGCGTAGGCTTGAAATTGTCCATGATGGTAACCTCTGTCCAAGATTTCATGGAGAGATGGCCTGCCTTGTTCAGGGAGGATCAAGTAAGAAAGCTCAATCTTTGTATGTGTAGTATGAAGGTTTTGTTTCGGTTCAGTTTATCAATCCATGCACACATTCTAAAATGATTAATTTGGGGGCACTGTGCTTTTTCCATTTTTTTTAGGTGAAAGAGCAGTTCAGACGAATAACAGCCATTCCACTTGAGCCGACCTTCCTTGGAAAACTTGACGGTTACACACCACAGCTTATAAGTGTGATGAGATCCAAGGGAGGAGTTGCTGGAACAAAGATTCGGCCTTTATTGGATAGTCTTTGCCAGGTACTTTAAGGCCCAATCCCATTTCTAATCTCTACCCCTACCTCTTTGCCCTCGCTTTTTCAAACGGAGCCATAACGAAGGGGTAGGGAACGCTAGCCCTTCGAAATGGGATAGCCCTTCAACAATTACGTACGTCATCTGTACGAAGCGTCAGCTGTTACGTTACCGGAGAGCGACAGCTGTCACTCACCAGATATAAACAAACATGGCGCCTGCAGCTGTTATTTACACAATGCAACATTTCATCAAACAAGTTTTAAAATCATGAATTACAAAGAAAATACTTTCATTTGTGTGATGCTTTCCCTGCTGTTTCCGACATTTTTAAATGGACTCGCGCGATGTTTGTTCTTTAATGATCACGGGTTCGCAAGGCATTGAGGGAAATCAGTCTACCCCTCCGTTTGAAGTGTGCCCTCGGAAAATCTCCGTTTGGAGGGGTAGAAAGCCCTTCCCCTACCCCTCTGTCTTAACGTGAATTGGGATAGCACTACCCCTACACATGAACGCGCAAAACGGAGGGGAAGGGGAAAGACGAAGGGGTAGGGGGTGAAATGGGATTCAGCCTAAGTCTCATCACACTGTTAATTAATTTACATTACATGTGTAACAATTACTCTGCTACCAGTTTAAAGTTTAACACCTACACTGCACTAAATGCTTATCTAACAAAATTCTAACCAAGTGTTATTAATCTTACATCAAGATGAAAAAAATCTAGTTGGCATTGCTTTCAGTATAAAGAGACTTAACTAGCGCTTTCTCGTAAAATCATTTGACTTCATTTAACAAGAGTTTGACTTCTCATCCTGAAAACAAGTAGATTTGGCTGCCAGTGCGTTAAGCAAAAATTTCTTGATAAGTCTTCTTAAATTAAGGCAAAATGATCTTTTGAGAGAGTGCTAAGCAAGTCTCTTCATACTAAAAACAAGACCAAATAGATTGTTTGATCTTAATATAAGATTAATAACATTTTGTTAGATTTCATTTTTTGCAGTGTACTCATACATTATGGGTCTTCTTTTTCTGAGTATTCTGACATTGTCTTTTGCACTCTTTGCATTCTCTCAACCTTCAGCTTTGCTGCTAGGCTTCTAATTTGATTATTTTCTTTAGGCTTTTGATTTTATTGACATTGTTATTTATTATTGCTATTCCCCAAATGTTGGCTGCTTTCAGGAACGTATAAAACAATTGGCTTTGTTCAGTCTGTTTACTTCATAACACTATGGCTCAAGATTGGGAATGGTATCGGCAATGGGGTATGGGCAAAGGTCTGCTGGTTCCAATGTGATTGGTGAATGCAAATTCCCTGAGCTACATTATGGGTGACCTATCATGTAACAAAGGGAATTTTGATTCACCAATCACATTGAAGCCAGCAGGCATTTGCCCATACCCAATTGCCAATACCTTTCCCAAACTTCAGCCTTATGTCTGTCCAAACTTTTGACTGGTATGTTGTTTATGCCAAAATGTGTCTCCTAACAGCCCCATAGTATCGACCAACTGAGAGATGCGGTCATCTGCAGCCTCATGGAATACTTTGGCGAAAGCCACGATGATCTGTTTCTGAAGTGCCAGGTATTTACCCATTTGTAATGATGTGTTATTTTTGTTGAGAAATTAGACAGCCATTCCTTCTATCTTGTCTATAGAGTACGCTTGGTATTTGATACTGATGGAAATTGATATAGTCATATAATTACCATTGCATACATGTATGCTCTTGTGTGTGTGCGTGCCATGTGTATTCACAGTCTGTCACTCACCCTCACCCATGGCCTATGCTAAACGGAACTTCCCTAGACATCCCCCCCTCTACTCATGGCCTAGGTAATACACATACCAGGCCTTTGTGTAAGCATGTTCCGGAACATTCCGTGGGGGGGTGGTGGTCACCTCACCTCCCACTTACATCCCCATTTGCCAACCTTGACCTATCACCCCAAGGTATCCCATGATTAACCAGTACCTAAACAGTAACACACCCCCCATTTTGACCTGTGACCTCCCATAGCTGACCTTATAAAAAGTCATACTGTACATCGATATTCAGTCTTTACCCTGTCTACATGATTTGGAATTGACTCCCTGCAGGCGTACGTGAGGAATAAACACCAAGATCTTTGATTCACCTCGTGGTTCCATTGTCTAAAGTTTATTGTTGGATTCAGAGCTATCAATACTGTCAGGGGGGAAAAAAATCTCAGTACGCGGTTTAGTGCCAAATGTAAGTTATTCTCAGTTATATTACCTTAGTTTGGCATGTACTTGGAATACCCCCTGTGCCCTGAATAGTGGATTATCTCCTTTGTTTATGTAGTGTTGTGTTTTTCTTTAATCAAGGACAATGACCGGAGCTGCCAGTCGCAGGCCATGAGGATCCTTGTGGTCTACTCCGGAGACGACGCAGTTGATCCAGTAGACATTTCTGTCGTTATCGATGGCTCTGAAGTACTCGCTAAATGTGGCACCAAAACAAGTGCATGTATTCTTCTGATGGGACTAATATACACCTTAAACCTCAAGTACCTTGCACATTTGAAGAATACCTTTGATTGTTTTCAAAAAGTATTTCTTGAGCTTGATCCGAATCGGCTGCTTAACAAAGTGCAAACATTGAAAAACAAAATACTACTAGCATGATAAGGAAGGATACTTGATGTGGGGGTGGTGTTTTTTTGTTGTTTTTTTCCCCGCCTGTTTGGACAGGCTTTTTTTTTTGGTATCACTTTGTCCATTTTCATGCACCTCTCCCCCCCCCCCCCCCCCCCCCCCCCCATCTCTCTCTTGCTCCCCTCCCTCTTTCTCTCTGCACACACACACACACACACAATAAAATGTAAAATGTGATAAGTTGCGTTTACTTGGAGGAATCCAGGAAACCGGTTGCCTTGAACAAGTGAAGTACATTGAAATAGAATTTTCAAGTTAGGTGTACTATGGAGGCTAAGTACACCTTACTTGAAAATTCTATTTCAATGTACTTGACTTGTTCAAGGCAACCGGTTTCCTGGACTCCTCCAAGTAAACGCAACTTATCACATTTTACAGTGCACTGAAATGTTTTATATAGATCTCTCTCTCTCTCTGTAAAAAATTGTTAAAAAAAAGTACTTTGTACATTTTTTTTAACTTGTTATTAACCAGTTGGTTAATAAAACGATTAATTTTACATTGTGTGGTGTCATATTATTTAAGTTTGAGAACAGGAAAACATTAGTAGATAAAAACCTATTTTTTAAGGATTCTTTTGCATTCAGAAAGCTAGAAAAATGTATGTAGAAAATCTTAGTAAGCTTTACAATATGTATATTATAGTAAGGGCATTGAAAAAAATCTGTGTAATTGTGTAAACATTTACCTAAAAAAACTTTGTTAGCTTTACGTAATATATTATAGTAAAGGACATTTGGAAAATCTGTGTAATTGAAGGTCAAAATTTACCTTGAAAAAATCTATGTAAGCTTTACGTGATATATTGTAGTAAAGGATATTTGGGGAATCTGTGTAAAAATTACCTGAAAAAGGTAGGGGGAAATTGTTACCACAATTTTTTTACTTAAATAGGGTCAGTTATTTTTTATAGTGTACCTTTTTCAACAGCCAGATCTATCGCCTTCAACTTGAAAGACGCCGGCATTAAGCTTTTGAAAATGGAAAAATCCATATATTAGCTATATCATTGTTCAAGCCGCGGGGTTCAAAGCGTGGGAAAAAAGTAGCGGCTTATAGTCTATAGAAAAACATTCATTTAAGAATAAAACCATTCAGAAATGGTTCCCTAAATAACCTTACCAACATGCCAAACAAAAGATAACCAGGACTACAAAAATGGAGCAAAATAGGCTTTACTTATCCACAACATGAAACAGATACCTATGGATCAACAAAATTCAAGTATACAGAAAAGGAAAGTGCTTTCCAAATGATCTTGGTACATTTACCTTAGTTTAAAAACAATACAACAATTCCAAAAATCAAGTAAAATAGGCTTTTCTTATCAACAACATGAAACAAATACCTATGGACCAACAAAATTCAAGTATACAAAAAAGTCAGTCCAAAAAGGAAAGTGCTATCCAAATGATCTAGGTACATTCACCTTAGCTTAAAGGAAACAATGCAACAATTCCATTTCAGTTCTTCTGGTGTTACAAAAGTGCTAAAAACAGTGCAAAAAAAATCCAACAAACTATGACCACAGTATGAACCAGAAGTAGAATATGAAAGATCACTAGGCCTCGAAGGCCTACTCGAAATCTTCATCCTCCTCATCCATTTCAAAAGCTCCACTGGTAAGCCTCTGGTTGTGGTATAGGAAGACCAAGGCTTTGAGGTTTCATCGGGTCGCGCATGTGTAGCAGATATGAGATCTGCAAATATTGTTTTCCTCCTTATATTTAAAAGTAATTTCCAATATGTGTAGTCATCAGCCAATCAGCAGGTTGGAAGACGGGTGACACAGAAAACAGGAAGTGGAGAGAGTCGGTTGAATGTGGAGAACGTGAGGGCAGCTGCCTGACTGCAGAATTAGATGAGCGAACAATTCAGTTTAATACTTAAAATAGTTTTAAACTAGCGAGAAAAAGTGATTATCTTTTTGCCTCTGGAGTGTGTAGCCGTTAAGACGTTAGTAGGCGCAGTTCACCGGCCAGAAGAAGATGGTAGAATCACGTTGGTTCAAGTTCATTGTCCTTTGATCTTTGCTGCCGTTGAGGTTGACGGTTACCTGCCATCCAGAGACTGCTCCAGAGCTCCGGCGACGGGTTGAAACTAAGGTGAAGTTATCTGACTTTGTGTTGTTCACCCGCAAGCTAGAAACTACTGTGTTGCTCGTAAATACGACAGATTTTTGTTATTTGATTTGTCACTTTGCTGTTTGCCTGGACGAAGACGTTTTTTTGCTAGCATATTTGATTTGCTACTTTGCCGGTTTCCCTGTGGATTAAGTCAGTATTTTTCCCTGGACTGAACCGTAGGACTGTTAAAGGACACTCCCACTGGGAACTTGGAGTATTTTTCTGATTCTATGGATTGAGATCATATTCTGTTTAAAACCGCCATTGGGTGAGAGGACACTGGTCATTGACATTTATTTTCTATGTATTTAGTGCTGTTGATTTGCTGCGAAGTTACATTGTTTGAATCCCATATACGTTATTTTCAATATATTGCAACTGTGAAGGAAGGGGGTTAATTCAAGTTTAGTTAGACTAATATGATAAATCTTATCTTGGCGCTCAGGGTTAGTGTTGTATGTTGGCCAACATTAGTGGTAGGTTTGAATGACTACTGTGAAGAGTGAACTGTGAAGGGTGATTTTGAGTACCTTCAGTTTTATTTCTAAACATTTTTCATTTATTTGTTTTATTTTCTAACTCATCTAGTATAATAAATCACTCATTTTCTACTTTGAAACTATCTGCTTATACTGTGAATTTCCATCATCTTCCCTGAAGTAGGGGCGTCTCATCCTCTGCCAGTATATGATAGTTAGGGGAAATACAGGGTAAGTTGCACATACACTCATACTTGTATCCTGTCCTTTAGGTCATCACCGTGACGTGTCCAAATCCTAAAGCCCGAACTGTTATATTCATTCCTTGAGGGCAGATTAGACTTGAGACTAGTAGGCCTGGGGGTTAGGGACTCAGATCCTTTATTCTCCAGCCGTTCAGGGAAGAGTTGTTTACCCCTACTAAGCGGACGTAGGTCCCGTTCGCTACACATGGATTTGGAGCCATGGTTGCTTTCCCTGATTGCAGTTTTTTTGTCAGGAATTGAAGATATCTACTTTTGCAAGAGCCGGCATGGTTAAACATCTGGGAGAAACTAAGCATGAATGAGTTGAATTGGTCTTAAGGTCTCTGAAAGGCAGTGATTACAAAACCGAATCATGTTAGTGGTACAACCAGTTGCCGTCACAAAATCTTCACAACGAGCAGGGCAGTTGTGGAACAGCCAGTAAATGCTGGAGAGTGCGTGCCCAACTTCCCAACCTGTAGATTTGCATCCATCTCTGAATGCGTTGTGGAGCCTCACATGTAAATCCAACTGTTTGGACTGTAAATAATGATTCAGGCTTTCGTCAAATAGAATGACGTATGCCCTTTGCTTCATCACGTTGGACAACGTCAGACTCCTGAATTGGGGAGCGAGGCCGAACGAGCAGAGGTACGAGCATTTGCTTTCGCCACAAGCAAACTGTGTTTCTATCTGGCTATCGGGGAACATTCTTTGAAAGAGCAGGCCAGCATCTTCAGATTACTTAAACAAATAATGCGAATAAGCCACCTTCAGTGCCCACATTACCTCCGCAGTTAAGACTTCCTTTTTTGTGACAGCATCGGTTATTGACGACTGTTTGGCCAAAGAGAGAGACGTGCTGTTCGGCGTAGCATTTGCCCTGGCTGTGGTGAGAAAGCCAGTGATGGGGTTTAATTTTGTTCCGCTAGCAGCAGCGCTCTGGTGTTTAATTCCTTTTGCATGGCTCGTTAATGCCGCCTCTCCCATGTTAGATATGTCAAACGTTTTGTCACCACACAACCAACATTTAGCTCGTCCCGGGTCTTTGTCGGGTGTAACCCATGACATATACTTCTCATTTCGTAACCAAGCATTGTTGAACCTACACATCCCTGGCATTTTGAATTTTTTTGGCTTCCCTCAGTTACTGTTGCTTTCGCCAACAAAGGTTGCAGTTGTGTATGTTTGAGTTTCAGTGGTGCCTGTTTATATTCGGAGCGTATTTATTTTAAAGGCATATTCATGATTCAAAACTCAGCGTAAATGAACGACATGAAAATATGAATACAAAAAATGTCCAGGACTTTTCCAAAACTTTGGGGATTCAATTTTTTTCAAGCACTTTTCCAGGCCTGGAAATAACCATTTTTAAATTCTATGACTTTTCCAGGTTTTTCATGACCGTACGAACCCTGCCTAGACCTCTTCGAAGGCCTCCTCAAAATCTTCATCCTCCTCATCCATTTCAAAAGCTCCACTGGTAAGCCTCTGGTTGTGGTATAGGAAGACCAAGGACAACACCAGCTTGTAGATGCTGTCACTGCACTCAGCGACTGCGGAGTTAACGATGACTTATTTGTATTGTTTGGCCAGGACACTGAGTACAGGCAGTCTCTCCTGAAGTCCAAACAAGAACACATGAAATAGAAAACGACATGAGAGAAGTGCGGGACTGTCACTGCTTAAGTGCAAGTTAAGCCAAGGTGCCAGTTAGGAAGGGGAGGTGCTCTCTGAAGAGTTGGGTAGAGAGTTCATCTTAACGACCGACTCACATTGCTGCGTTGGAAGGCGTTGATGCGTCAGGGTTAACGCATCCCCATTCACTTTGCATGGGGTGACATCATCCTTTGCCGAACTGAATTGTGGCTCCGTTAGGTTCGCGTGCTCGCGACAAGAGTTGAAGAAGGTTTAACTTTTCAACAGGCAATGCATGCGTCAGCCAATCATATTGCCTTTCATGCATAACTGACAGCACAGGCACTAGCCAATCATATCCCGTATATGCTCACCTCTACAGAGCGGCAAACTCAAAAAAAAAAACATGGCTGCCAAACTCCATAGATGGTCGTATTTGTACCTACAAGTTGGTTGTTTGACTTTTTTTTGGTTAGATTTTTTAAAAGTTACCGAGAAATAGACACTGTACAATGTAAAAACCCCTTTACTGTAACTGAGAAATACGTATCATAGGATTTGCGAGGTGTCTGAGCACACTGTCTAATAATGGGTTAGGGTTAGCATGCTACTACTCACAGGGTAAAAGCCTACTAGTGACCTGATTGGTTTGTTGACCTGTCAATCTCACTATAACTTCTCCGTTATCAACAGAACCGCATGCGCCAGACTCCTCCTCCTCCGTCCGTTGCATCAATGCCTTCAAACGCAACAATGTGAGTCGGGCGTTAGGCACAGCACTGAAGCCTGGGATGGATTTGTAGCTGGCCACACAAGTCACTCATAAAAACAATGTGACGAGGGTCAAACACCCTGACCTCTTCTAAGAACTCAATTGCAGGTTGTCCATCTGCCATATATTTGCTGAGTTTGTTCTCTGCATTGGAGTATGCGTGTTCCACTCGGTATAGAATCTGCATATTAATGGCAAAAGACAGGTCATGTGCCTCAAAGTATTCAGTGCATGCTTCGAAGTGGAGTTCTTTGTTGACCCTTCAATTTCATATGGAGATCCTCCAGGTAGTCAAACACGTTTGTGACTATTGGGCGTCTGCTCTGGAAGATGTCAAGAAGTGAAATGATTGCCTTGAATTTATCTGCCGTGACGCTGATCTGGACCTGCAGACTTTCAGCCATGTTGGCGTCCTGGAACATCTCGTGTAGTCTCTCCACTGATGCAGGTGTGGTTTTGCCACAAGCCTATAAATAGAATAACCAAAAAGCACATAGTATTAAATACATCATTATTTAGTTTGTCTCTCTGTGTATGTGTTGGTCTGTGTGTCTTTGGAGGTAATTATAATTTGAAATGTATATTTGTAATACTGCATTACGAGCAAAGAGAATGCCACTTACATTGATTTCCATCTCAATTAATTCTTTGTACAGCCCGAAGTGTTCTAAATGGTACTGCACTGCAGTGAACCACGAGGTCCATTGGGTTGCGCATAGATTTGGAGCCATGGTTGCAGTTTTGTTGATTTGAATTGAAGATATCACCTTTTGCGGGAGCCGGCATGGAAAAACATCTTGGAGAAACTAAGCATGAATGAGTTGGGTTGGTCTAAAGGTCGAGTTCCTGCCGAGCATATTTGCAGCCCCATCGTTCTAAAGTTTAGCGCGATAGGGCTGCAAATATGATTGGCAGTAAACCTATGTCAATATGAAAGGCACTTGTTGAGAAATTGTGCAGAGAACCACGCGATTTGGCCTGCAAAATACCCACATTAAACAAAAACAGCACTAGTTAGATTAAAGCAGCACAACGGAACAATAGCTATTCGCTAAAGGTATGCTAGCAGCTAAAACTAACGAAATCTCTTGAAATGTGCTGACTGACATTATGACAAACTAGTTACTCAACGACTGTCCTTACACTGTCAAACATCAAGCAAGTGTAACATAAGACAAAGCAAGACAGCCAATAAGCTACTTACTAGATCGGCAGAAAGTAAACAAGTCAGGTCGGCGGGCTGCGGCAGGCAAAACTACAGAACGCAGTTATATGCCTATTGATCCTGCTATCGCAGTGGCACGGACGTGATTCTCCATATTAACAGTCATTGTAGTGCCACAATTTTTTTTAAGCTGTTATTGTAAGGTTAAACTGCTTATCCTAACCCTAATCCTGAAGTATAATTGTTGCATATTGGGGCTTTAACGTTTTCTTGTCAAAACATAATGTGACAGTCATTTGTACAGAAATAAGACCGGTATATGTAAAAGCAGGAGGAAAGCTTATTATTATCTCGAAAACCAACACGGTGAGTGGAACGAAGTGCCAATAATTGACGCAGGCAAAACGTAGCCTACTCATGTAACGTGTCACCGTAAACATTAACAGAAATATTTTGAAATACGTTTTATTGCTGTGGTAAAAGAGTCGTACAAGCTAAAGAGGACAAATATCTATCTCGAAAACCGTTAGTTTGGGTAAGCTAATACATAACGTTAATCTATAAATAGACTTAGCATATCGATTTTTTTTAACAACTATCCGATAACTGACGCATCTACAGTTGCAGATCGTGACAAGGCGACCCCCAAAAAATCTCTTGCGACCCAGCTGAGGGTCACAATCCAGTCTTTGGGAAACAATGGCCTCGACCAGTGACCATGCGTTCATGCATCTTCTGACGCAATGAGAGAGGTTTTCCGATGTATTAGTGTCCCAATGTATCTGTTGTAATTCGTGTGTACTTTGATTTCTCATTATTGCAATATTATCATCTATATTCAATAGGGCTGTAAAGATACACCTACCTCACGATTCGATTCGTTTCACGATTCTTGACCCACGGTTCGATACACCCCACGATATTATTATTATTATTATTTTTTACCTCGATTTTTAAAATATATTTTCTAATTCACATTAGAAAAAGTATGAGCTATAAAAAAAATGAAGAAACTATTTATAACCAAATATTGAGGTTTTTATTACTCAAAGCAATGCTGTTGAAAAACATTCAACAAACTTCGGAACCTGTTATCTATCTGCAGAGCAAATGTCAGGCTCATACAAAAACATTAACGTGAATTAATTGATGCTAATACCTAGCGTGGTCTCTATAGGATTTCCCATATACATTAGCATTAAGCTAACGTATTTTCTACCACAGTAAAACATGCAATACTATGTGATTGTTTTTAGAAAACGAATGTTACGTGATGAGATTACTAAAATGTAGTCTGCATTTCTGCTCAGTTTAGCAGTGCTACCCAAGCAAAGGTTTGAAAAGAACTTCAAGCTTCAGACTTTCTGTTAGGGAAACAGCTTTCTATCTGCCAAGCAAATGGCAGGCTCATGAAAACACGCGCAACCTTTGGGAGCATGAACTGCACTGAGTACATTTTGCGCAACAATTAACCCCAACGCTGAAGCAAGCAGCCGCCTTTACTAGCGAACCAAACTTTTTGTATCAAGTGACCGCTGAGGGCATGTCGCGGTTCTGCCTTCTCGCATCGCGATGCAGGTTCGTGGCCCAGAGTGTCGCCATTTCTCGGTTCGATCCAATATCGTTACAGCCCTAATATTCAACTGCATCCACTACATAATCTCAAACTTAATTTGTTGTTGTATCTCCAAAAAGGCTATACAACATTAAAACATTTCTTAATGAAAAGGAAACATGCATCACAATAATACTTCAGTGTAACCTGTACCTATGTGGAGTGCAAATATGTCTTGCTATTACACTACCCAACAGCTACACCTACGTCTGCTTACACTACAGAATGCATAATTCCTAAGGGCACTGCACTAGTAAACATAAGGCTGCTCAGTTCATGCGGAGCCATTGTCAGTGTGACCTTCCTCTACGGCGCACCTTGTCTTGTGTAGTGGTGATTGAATCTGAGTCAATCGGATTCAAAGATCCGAATCCTTAAATTCACCCATGAGTCACGAGTCCCGTGGTCTCAATTAAACTGAATCTTTCGGTTCTGGCTGCTACGGACGACATTATTAAAACAATGCACGAATGTCATCAAACTGTAGGTCTATAACAACATTAACACATCCGTTTTTCATCTGCATAGTAACTTAGATTAAGCATAGCTATTGATATACGGACCCGGAGCTGCCAGCTGCGTGGTTGAATAAGAACTTCCTGTAGACAGCGCTTTACACTGATCCAGATCCAGACTAACTCAAAGGACTCAGGTGAAATGGGTCGGACTCGTATCCGGTTGAGTGAAAGGCTAACAAAGGACTCAGGTGAAATTAAAAAGGATGCAAACATCGGAAATGTCTCCAACGTGACTGCTATCTGAGACTGATAGTCACGTTGGCGACATCTCCGATGTTTGCATCCTTTTTAATATTCAGATATGTCCGACCCATTCAATATGAGTCCTTTGAGTTAGTCTTTCACTCAACTGGATACGAGTCCGACCCATTTCACCTGAGTCCTTTGAGTTAGTCTTTCACCCAGCCGGATACGAGTCCGACCCATTTCACCTGAATCCTTTGAATAAGTCTTTCACCCAACCGGATAGCCTACGAGTCCGACCCATTTCACCTGAGTCCTTTGAGTAAGTCTTTCACCCAACCTCAATTGATTGATACAGCAAGCAGGCCCATCGTCAGATTAATTTCCGACGTTTGTAACAGCATTAATGCTACTTTCAGGCCGTGTTTAACGTGTAAGGTAAGTTAGATAAACTGACTAAAATCATTTGATGACTTTGTTCAGTCAATTGCCAAATAGGTTACAGCAATAAACAGTTATTGTCAAATGTTAGGTGTGTTTTGTGCAGTGTAGACTAGTGTTATATAGGCTATATTATATAGAAATTGGCAGTGTTATCAACAGTTGATAGAATTCTAAAAGTAACAACACTTAAGGCATTTTAAGGTATTTTATTGTTAGCTCACATTAGTGATCTAATCCCGCCATATACGCATAGGGCGCCACCCCGTGGCAGTAGATATTCACTCCATTTGCATTGCGAATTATATCGCGCAACATTCTGTAGTCTACCAAATCGACTGTAACTCGTCTGAATCAATTTTCTTGAAATAGGTTCATTGCAAACATGACAATTAAATTATTAAATTAAGTAAAAATAAAAAATAAGTATCTATTCACAATTTCCGAAATTACATATTTAATTCTGATAAGTTGCCTTACCAGCCAAGCCTATCATGTTAAAATATTTTCAATGTATCTAGGCTTACTGTGTGTGTGTGTGTGTGTGTGTTTGCGTATTTCCCCTGGATATCCTCACAACTGCATTACAGTGGTTTGCTGTGAGCGTGCGCATTAGGCACTAGGGAGTGGGCTGCTGGGCTCATTCAGCGACAGAATTTCTACTGATTCAGATTCAAAGGACTCAAAAGATCCGGATCATTTTAGTGATTCACTCAGAAGATTCATAATCCTTTAAGTGACTCATAATTCCCATCACTAGTCTTGTGTATTTTTCAACACGCCCAGTCTGCTGTTTTTGTTTGCTATTGGTGGTGGATATCTCCATTCAAAGTGGCAAAACATTGAAAATTTGAAATCAAACGGCTGTTTCATTATTGGAGGAAGCCGCCGTCATAGGTAAGATAACCTAGGGTGACCAGATTTGAGTTTGTATAAAAAGGGGACACTTTGTTGCGGGACCCCGCCCCCTCCCCTGTGACGGAATATTTACATATTTTTAAAATGCAGATGACGAGGGTCAAGCACAACAAGTAGGATGGGCACCCATATTCAACCAACAGCAAGAAGGAGTTAACATGGTTCTGGCCAATAATGCAATTAGGCTCAGAGAAATCCAAGCCAACATTGGCAACCATGCCATTTTCAATTATGTCAAACAAGTCTTTCTGTCTACACTGGCAAGCATCCTGACCAAAAATCAGGTTCTGATGAAAACAGATACATCGAGTGCCTTTTGAGCTAACTCAGAGAGGGTCAAACAGCTGTGGCATGAGTATGTGGGGGTATGTATTGTCCACTTTAGCACTCTAATGTTGCATACCTTTTTACATGTAAATGTACTGTATACTAAATATATGCTGAACTACACAATCTTGTCTTTCACTGTATTTCAGAGAGTTTAACAGATGAATGCTGAGGCAGTCCCTCAGAAATGTATTTATATAGATGAGGCGGGGTTCAACCTCACAAAGGTTAGAAGGAGAGGAAGAAACATCATTGGCCACAGGGCCATCATCAATGTCCCGGGGCAACATCAACCTTTGTGCTGCCATCACCCAGAATGGGGTCCTCCACCGTCATGCCAATATGGGCCCTTACAATACAGCTCAAATTCTTGGACCGATTACAAAACATCATCACTGCAGTGAACCATATGCACCAGATGCAATTCACTGTCGTCTGGGACAATGTTCTTTTCACCGCTCTGCTCTGGTCCAGAACTGGTTTCAACACCATCCACAATTCTTTTTCTCCCACCATACTCTCCGTTTCTCAACCCTATTGAGGAGTTTTTCTCGGCATGGCGTTGGAAGGTGTACGATCTCCGGCTCCAGGCTCAGGTACCCCTCATTCAGGCCATGTGGAGGCCTGTGACCAAATTGACACCGTGGCAGTACAAGGTTGGATCCAACATTCCAGACTGTTCTTCCCACGTTGTCTGGCCAAATCCAGCTAGGCGGAGGGATAATGTATAGAATTTTCTGTACAGTATTTTCTTTTCTTTTCTGGTAATGGATATAATGTTATGTTTTTCCAATAGCTTACGGTAAAGTGTTTTGCAGTTATGAAAACTGAGACATGTTTAGTTGTTTTTGTTAATTGAATAATTGCCAACTGATTGTGCTCCCAATTCTTCCTGATGCATTTCAGGTGTGTGTGTGTCATGTGACTGTCTCTATATAAGCTGATGCACCTGCACAAAATAAATTGATTGAGTGTTTTCTCAGAACTTGCATCCAGTCTCTGCGTGTTATTTGTCCTCCCAAGTTCATAGAAGTTTAGTTGGTATATCTAGCAGTCAAGCTCTGTTAAACAGTTTTGTTGTCATTCTCCATGTTGACTGATCTGGATGTATGGAGATAATATTTAATTTTCATCAGTCTGCAGCATTGGTCTTGTGTAGTGTTTTTATTGTGTATTTTTACCTTCTCTGTGTACTTCACTTACACTACTCTAATCACTGAGAAGTAGAATTGCTAAAAGTGTTTTAAGGTTTATAACAGGAGTGTGTAAGTGGTACAAACAGAATTCAGTCATATGCAATGTGTGTGTTTCATATGGTAACAAAATGGTTTTGTTAAATTAGTGTATAGTTTTGCCGTGTGTAACTGGTACAAACAGAATAAAGTCATATGCAACGTGTGTGTTTCATAATATGGTAACAAAATATGGTTCTGCTAAATTAGTGTATAGTTTTTACAAGAGTGTTTCAATTTGCAAAGGATCTGAGGTGTTTTGCCTATTGGGTGTGGTTGTGCTAATTGTGTGAGGTGTTTTGAAAAACAAAACAAGACGGATCAAAATCGTGCTTAAGCAATCGAGAAAAACTGTAAAGTAACACTGTGCAACAAAACAATTTGACACTTTTTTTGAGGTTTAAAAGGCAACTAGTTTTGGTACCACCCTCAAATTCATTTTGATAGCATAAAGTCACGTGAAGGACAGATAAACACTGGTGTCTTTCCCACCAGCCATCCAGGATATGCCCTATGTAGTTCTGTGTTCCGGGCTGGAACACCCTGCTAAAATGGAAGAAAAGCTTTCACAGCATGACATTGCCAGCTATACTGCCAAAAGACACCAGTTAGTGTGTTGACAAGCTTCTATGAGTGTCAACTGGGCTCTGGGGTTTTGCGTGCCATTTAGTTTGCTTTTTTTGGAACAGAACTACTTATTGCTGTTTGAATGACAGCGTTGTTGTTAGTAGATGCCAAAAAATATGTGGAAAAAGATGGTATGATAAGAGACATTATTGCTGTAAACATTATTCTAAGAGGGCAAGGCATGTAGAACAAAACATTTAAATTCTATACGCAATAAAGGAAATAATGCTCACAATGCCGCTGTCATGGAGTCAGGAAATGGGGAACTAGTGCCATTTAAACGACCACCTAAAGAAGCACAAGGAAGACGCCCCCAAAAAATCACAGGCCCTTAGTCTTAAAGCCCCACAATCGAGGAATTAGCATGGAGCTCACCTTTAGGTATTTGCGGTAGTTAACGTTAACGCCTGCGCTGTCGTATATGTTACTTGCCACTTTTAGCTGGAAAAAGGACCAATTCAGTATGTTTGCAGCTACAGCTGTAAAAGGGTTTGTACAGTCAAGGCAGACAAGTCAAGTAACACACAAGTAGCATGCTAAGCTCACGAAACCTGAACCAGAGACATTATGCTGCTAACACCTGGCTGTAAGGAAATACTAACGGACAAAGCACAGCTAGTCAACTATCACTAAATTACTTACAAAACCTGGAATATCGTGACATTTAGGGGAGTAAATCTCTCATGACAAAAACGATTTGCATCTCGATACATGGGCAGGATACGATACAGGAGAAGATGCATGTTGATGAAAACGATTCAGTATGATTTGATGTAATTCAATAATTGAAAACACTAAGTTTTGAGGAAACAATGAACCTCATTCTTGAACAGTATCTTAAGAGTCTTATTAAATATCTTCATACCAACCTCAGAAAATATCTCCGCTGGATTCATGAGCGCCTGGAAGTGTGTTCTTAATTGAACGCGCTCTCATGCACCTGAACTTGCATACAGAAACGCCCCGCCAGCTCCTTATAAGGGCATGCTATTGCAACGTCTGTACACTCCACAGGCAACGCAAAAGCAACTCCAGAGACTGATGAAAATAATTTCAAAGCAAGCACTGGTAAACCCAGCAGCGTTTCCATTGTCCGGTAATTGACAGACTTTGTCCGGGGAAAAAATAAAATGAATGTCTCAAAATGTATGTTTTGCTTTTTGGCCCTTCCTGTAAAAAACATTTGATCACAAAAAAAAATTAATGTCTGAAAAATAGATCTCACCGGTCAAATTGTCCGTCCCCCAAACACAATCGGAATTTGAGAATAACCCTAATATTTAGGGCTATAGAGCAACATGCAATGCCTTTATTATGTTTTAAAGGAACAGGCTATTCTGCCGTTTGAAAGTTATTTGTGATGGTCTGCAGGCCTGGTCTGTGTATGTCCTGTTCTGCTTTGTCTCCTCTCTGTAGGCGTGGCTGCAGCCCATTTACTGAATTTGTGACACCTGGGCCAGGTGTCCCCATTTCCTTTAAGACCGTTTCCACCCCGTTACCCGTTGGAGCTTCTTTTCACTCCCTTTACGTTCTGGCATGCAACACACCTCACTGCATTGTTCACGCATCCATGCACTCACTCCACATTACTGACTTCACTGACTTCCACACTCTACCGTTTTGCTTCTGTTCGTCTTTGTTTGTGTTCGTGGTTATAATAAATTACTTGTTATTTTGTATTTAAACACTACGTCCTTCCTTTGGTCATGGCTTTCGAGCCAAGTCATGACATATTAAACAACACGTATGCTGCCTTTTAAATAAAGCGCAAACTGTCGGTTATATACAAGAAGCGAACTGAGCGAGGAAGGATCTAACATGGCCATGCAGACTAGCCTTAAAAGCTTTTTTCAGAGGACAAACGCAACTGATGAGGGTGAACCGTCTGATTAGGGATGATCCTGTAATACCTGAAGCCAATGATGTTCGGACAGATCCACCAGAGAAAACGATAACTGTTTGTACTGCGGAAAGGCATGACGACGCAATGGTTTCACAAGAGGGTCGAATAATCTTGACACCTCACGACTCAATTCCGATTCAGAGGTCAACGATTCGATTCTGAACGGATTATCAATTCTAAACTGATAAAACGAATATCGATGCGTCTCGATTTTTAAAAAATTTGAGTTTGCTACTCAGTCTCAAATCACTTCCAACTCTGTGTTTGATAATTAAATAAAATCATCAGATGGATTACCTCTTTTTTTATAAGAAGAAAAGCTTTTCCTTGTTACAATTATGACTTTCTATAAACAATGCAATAATCGATGTGGCTTGCAGTTCAACACAAAACGGACGTGTAATAAAAACAAATCAAAATCGAGACGGAATCGTTTGAAAGAAATCGAAAAATTGATTTCCCACCCTTACTTTGAACCCAAGACTGCTTTTTATTGGTGAGCTGATTTTGAGAAATTAAACTTAAATTACAGCTCAAGTTGTGTTTGCTGGTTGCTATGCTAACTAAGGACACTCAGGGCCTGATTTACTAACAGGATTGCGCCCATTTCTTGCGTAAAATAGCGGTCGTAAACATAAAACGTATTTACTTAGGGGGCGCAGCGCATATTAACGCCTGTGGGTGTGAACAGGGGAGGTTACGTGGACGTGGTGTGACGCTCCTGTAAGGGAGACGCACAGAGAGTGCAGGAATCCCTCTGACACGCCCCCTGTGAGGCACGGAGCAGCTAATCAACAGCTGCGGGTTCTTTAAAAAAATAAAGTTGGAGTTGACTAGCAGAGAGGGAGACCAGGAGACAACGCCAGTTTCGTGCTGCAAACTAGCGAAGTGTGGAAAAAGAGGTCCGGAGAGGGACGGTAGGCTACTGTTTTGGGCTCGTGTTGCTGTGACCTCCGCAATCCGTGCCCCGGTGCAAATACATGGAGGTTTCGCCGAGCTGTAAAACAGCGGAGGACGAGTGAGTACCATAGTGGCCTAACCGCAAAGCTCTCAGATCTTGGATGGAACTCGTAATATCCTACTAGTTTCGCCGAGCGGCAAACAAAGACGTTTACTGACTGACTCCAGACTGGTCGAACTTTCCAAATTTGCTTCTTAATTACTAATAATTAATTATTAACAACTATTTTTGGTTTGTTTTGTGAACGGGAATTGTGTATATAAGCCAGAGTTTTGTTACATGTTGAAAGGGGAATGTTTGTATGAGCCAGGGGGCTGGGTTTTGTTCCATTTTGAGTGTAATTGTTATATGAGCCAGAGTTTTGTTTCATTTCTGAACGGGAATCGTTTGTATAGTTTGTTACATTGTGAACGGTAAACATTTAACATATAACTGAACATTTCCCCCATGGACATTACCCATATCAACGATTAATCCCCAGACCACCTGAACCGTGACTGCTTGGTCTTTATCACCCTCACCTGACGGCAATTGAGCACAAACACGCACCCACTCACTCACTTTCTCATACACTCTGGTTTCATCTCAAGAAACTTTCTTTAACCGTAAACTGTATTACTTTTTGTTGCATTCTGCATTGGATTCGTTTTGTTTAATACTGCATGGTATTATTTTTCTTTTGTTGAATACTGCATTGTGCTGTTTCGTTTGAATATATCCATGACTATTGAAAATTGAGTCTGACTCCTGTTTTGAGTTTTGCTGTTTAGAACATTAGGAAATATTCAGTCATCTCAGTCCAAAAGGGGTTCTGTTTTAGCACTGTAATAGCATATCCTGGTGTTAATCAAACTGAGTCCTTTGTAATGACTGACTAGAAGTTTAACCCTAGTTAAAACCGTTACAGTGGGTGGTAACGTAGGCGTGAAGCGCAATTTAATGGGAGGAGAGAAGGTAAGTGCGCTTAATGATGTATTGCGTGGTATTTACTAACGCCCGACTCACATTGTTGCGTTGGAAGGCGTAGATGCAACGGACGGTGGAGGAGTCTGGCGCATGCGGTTCTGTTGATAACGGAGACGTTATAGTGAGATTGATAGGTCAACAAACCAATCACGTCACTAGTAGGCTTTTACCCTGTGAGTAGTAGCATGCTAACCCTAACCCATCATTAGACAGTGTGCTCAGACACCTCGCAAATCCTATGATACGTATTTCTCAGTTACAATAAAGGGGTTTTTACATTGTACAGTGTCTATTTCTCGGTAACTTTTAAAACATCTAACCAAAAAAAAGTCAAACAACCAACTTGTAGGTACAAATACGACCATCTACGGAGTTTGGCAGCCATGTTTTTTTTTTTGAGTTTGCCGCTCTGTAGACGTGAGCATATACGGGATATGATTGGCTAGTGCCTGTGCTGTCAGTTATGCATGAAAGGCAATATGATTGGCTGACGCATGCATTGCCTGTTGAAAAGTTGAACCTTCTTCAACTCTTGTTGCGAGCAAAGCATGAAACGCAACGCACGCGAACCAAACGGAGCCACAATTCAGTTCGGCAAAGGATGATGTCACCCCATGCAAAGTGAATGGGGATGCGTTAACCCTGACGCATCAACGCCTTCCAACGCAGCAATGTGAGTCGGGCGTTAATTGCCTGTCGAGCGCACGTCTCTCATTTGCGGGATAATTCTCCGCCTCATAAAAGCACGTCTTAACCAGGAAGCGCATTTCCATTGAGTCTGAAAACGTTGATATGGCAGCAGTTATAAGAGCAAGGCGAAGACATAGACAGAGGCAGCGCACCGAAATAATTTTTTCAACTCGTATAACACTTTTTTAATTAAGCGAACCACAAATCATTAGACGGTACAGGTTAACCAGCCACGCAATACTTCAATTACTGGACCAGATCAGAGACGACATCGAACCCTCCACCCGGCGATCACATTCCATTCCATCACTTGTTAAACTCCTGGCAACACTGCAAATCTTGGCATCCGGATCATTTCAAACAGTCATAGCATCAGCAGTTGGTATATCTCAGCCTTCACTCAGCCAAATATTCACCCAGGTACTCGACGCATTGCTACGGCGCACTAGTCAATACATACATTTTCCCACTACCATAGCTGAAATTACAGCCACCAAACAGGACTTTCTTCAAATTGCAAACTTTCCCAACGTAATTGGAGCTATTGATTGCACCCACATTCAAACAGTCCCACCTTCAATCCATGAACACATTTACCGGAACAGAAAGCACACATATTTCATGAATGTCCAGGTAATATGTGATGCCAACATGACAAACAACCGTGGTAGCCAAATACCCTGGATCTGTCCATGACAGTTTCATATTCAGGAATAGTGCCATCTATCCAAAATTGAGCAACGGGGATTTTGGAAAGGCCTGGCTACTTGGTAAGTTTATTTGTTTCAGTGGGGATATATTGTGGTGAACCCATGTCTCTTGTAGAAATTATTAATCACGCCATGTACACATCTATATTGTTATATTAGACATTTTATGTATTAATGCCACCCAATAGCATATTCTTTATAATCTTGTTCTTTTAAACATCTCGCTGTAGGTGATGGCGGGTATCCCCAACAGCCATGGATAATGACTCCTTGTCCCAACCCAGCATCGGCGGCAGAGCAAGAATATAACCGCGCGCACATCTAAACAAGGGGAGTAGTTGAGTGAACGTTTGGTGTCCTCAAAAGCCGTCTGCGCAGCTTGGACCGAACAGGGGGAGCGTTAATATACTTGCCACAGAAAGTATGCAAGATTGTGGTGGCTTCCTGTATTGTCCATAATATAGCCATCCGACACGGTGTGCCTCTGGAGGCTCCAGAGGACTTAGAGCCCCCGGAGACCATAGATGCCCCTCCCTACGTAGGGAATGAAGTGGCTGAGGGAAGAAGGTCGCGTCAAGAAATCATCGAGAGATATTTCACATAAATTAGGTTTCAATGTTTTGTATCTGTAAATAAAATTGGAATAATGTCACAAACAAACCAGACTGTTTTATAAAGTGTTTTATTTTGCAGGTCTAGTCCTTAGACTTCGAGTCTGCTGTGAGGTGGATGGCCCGTCGCTTGACTCAGAGCCTCGCTCTGGTCTGCAGGTCTGCGGGGTAAGGGTATGGGTGGCGCAGGTGCTGGAGCGCCCTCCTTCGCACCACCTGCAATGCTGGCAGCGATGGCTTTTAGGCATTCATTCGTTTCCTGCTGGTGGCGAGACAACGTGTTAATTGCCCTCACCAGCCCATTCACGGTGCCCACGAGCTGGCCTGAATCCCGCCTCAGACTCATTCTCATCTGGCGGACGTCCACCGACAAGGCTTTAAGAGCCCTCGTCTGCCCGCGTTGCTCTGTCAGGAGCTGGAGGTCAATCTCCTCGACATTAACACCACGTGCAGGGCGTTGAGAGGAGGCGGCTGTAGTTACAGCAGAGGCTGTCGGTCCAGGTTCTCTGCTTGCTAAAGGGCAAACACAGGATTACACGTTACAAGCATGACACATTATCACACCAACGAAATAAAAACAGTTACAGGTCCGTTCCATTTGTAACGAAACAAGGTGTTTTAACATGACAGGCTGCTAAATGAAAAAATATGTGCGTGCGACATCAGGGTTGTTATACAGGTGAAATACAGGTATTTGTTAAAATGTTTATATTTCAAATATCATTTAATATAGGAATATAATAATGCTGTAATTTGTCCAAGTTCACAACGGGGTACTAGACCATACATACCTTGAACAGAGGGCTCCACGGTATCGATACCCCCCTCCACACCTTCCACCTGTTCCGAAACCAGTGTTTGGTGGACCACTGCCTCCAACGGTCAATGGTTCGGCTACGGGGGGGCCCTGAACCAGTCACCCTGGTCTGTGCACGATTGAATGCGACCTTTTCTTTAGTGCGCCTCTTTGTGTCCTGCCACCTTTTCTTTATCTCCTCCACTTCCCGGCGTTCTAGTGATATTTGATTTACTGTTGCGGTAATTGACTGCCAGATGGCAGTTTTTTCCGACGGCAGTGTATCCCTACCTTGTATACGGTTGATGTTCGCAGCCACCTCGCAAACCAAAACTTCTATCTCCTCTTGGCTGAACTTTTGCTTTTTTTTTTTGGTTGACTCATGGTGGCAGTAACATGCAGGCGATTTCTCCTGTCTTTTAACAGCGCACTAATTAACGCGCGGAGTAAGGCGCTGATTGCCCAACGCAGATCTGGCTTGATAAATACGGAAAAACACTGTGCGTTAATGTGCGCCTGGCAAAGGCGCAGATTAAGCTGCGGTCACAATCTTAGTAAATCAGGCCCTATAGGGCGGAGTAAACACAGATTGCCCAGCGCAGATCTGGTTTGATAAATTCCACGGAAAATGCGCAAAAACACTGTGCGTTAATGTGCGACCGCAGATTAAGCAGCGCTCGCATGTTAGTAAATCAGGCCCTCAATAACCTTAAATGATTTAAATGGAAGAGTTCAGTTTGCATGAAATGATAGCTAGTTATCTAGCTGATGTTATAGTCTCCTCGATTGAACTCTTAAAATTATACTGGAAAAGGAAGAAACCCTCAGGATGCCTGGACAACTTCGTATGAATTCTTATTAATATTCATGAGTGCATATTCACACATCAACACAGGTTCATCACAAGCTAGCAGCTGCCAACTGTATGTACCTTACCTATGTGTGTGTGTAAAGAATTCTGATATCAAAAACAACTAGTAATCAATGTGCAAGCTGCCAATTGAATGCTGATTTAAGCTACTCTATTGGGTTTATATATTTGTAAATTTGACTCTAAAAGAGACAGCGCCTCACCAGCCACAAACCTCACCGCACGTCATTGATACATTTTTATAAGAAGCCACCATCTCCTGCTACTTTTTTCCCCGAGTTCACCACCAACTCCAATCAACCCACATCAAAAGCGGCATGGCCTCTGTCCCTCACACAGCACCAGTACAATAGCGTTAACATCCACCCCTTAATTAGTTGTTCTGTTCACATGCTAAAGACATTACCTGTGGCTAGAACAAAGGTTGGTATGTTCTTTTAGCCTTTTATATTCCACACAGAGACATGCCCTTTGTGAAATAATTGAATGATGATTGATAACTTTCGCAGCTCGCTAGCTAATTTTGTTGCTGTTAATGTTTGCTAATGTTGATCATTGTGATCATCAGTAAGCTAACGCTTACGTTTGATAATATTTAGCCTCGAGCCTGGCATAAACATTAAAATGCATTTTGGATGATCGGATTGCAAGCATGTGTACAGGTGTAAGTACACTTAAGATGAATGGGCACACATTTTGACATTCATCTTGGTACAATTTTTAAGGTTTTTAGGTTTTAAAATGAACCAGCATATGGGTTGAAGTTGCTGGGTGAAATAGTTACCCATCTGGCTGGATTCGGTTAATTGTGTATTTTAAACCAGCCACTCGGTTAAATCAGACCAACCCAGTGCTGGGTGAACTGAATCAACCCCAAAAGACTTTTAGTAACCCAACAAGCATCAACCCAGTGTTCCGTTTTTTTTTTTTTTTTTAAACATCCCAGAATTAGTGTATGAAAGCTCATTAGCAAGTATATTTGGTAATGGCGGCGTCTGGAAATTCATTAACATAGGCATTCAGCCCATGCCTAATTACGGCCCCTTGTGAATGATGGATCATTAAGCACGAGCTCCAGTTAGACACAGAAACAGATTTCAAACAGATTCAGCAACTTCCATATGGACCAGGACACACTGAGCACAAGTCCATACAGAGACCTAGCAGTGATTATCAGGAGGGAGAGAGCAGTGACTGCACTACTGCAAGTACTGCACCAGCTTATTCTGAAAAGAACATGTATTAGGCTACAAACTTCTCATGGAAATGTGACCACTTGAGTCTTTACTCTGATAACTATATTTATTCGCAGCAGGTTTTCAGTTGCAGGTCTAATGTATTTGTATCCCCACAGAAGATTAAACTGAAATGCTATTACGCGTGCCCTGAAAGGAAAACGAGACCTCATAACCTGGAAGCTTTCGTGTGAGATGCACTTGTTCTCTCGCTGCTTTCAGCATGGATCCCAGCTGTATAGTGTTTTTATCATTAATACTGTTCTAGGACACTGGCCTCCACGCCGAAACAAAAGTGTGCCCATCTTGTTGAAGGCTGTTGAGTACAATGGATCCGAAGAAAAGGTACAAGGACAACTAGAAAATGCATTTCCTGAAGGAAATACCAGTGCATGAAATGCAAAAGTTAGGAAAGGAAGAAGAAAAGAAAGAAGAGGGAAAGAAGAAAGGAAAGAAGAGTGGAAGAAGGAAAGAAGAAAGGAGAGAAGAGAGGATGAAGGAAAGAAGAGTGAAAGAAGGAAAGAAGAAATGGAAGAAGAAAAGAAAGAAGAGTGAAGAAAGGAAAGAAGAGTGAAAGAAGGAAATAATAGTTGAAGAAGGAAAGAAGAAAAGGAAAGGAAAGAAGAAAGGAGAGTGGAAGACGGAAAGAAGAGTGAAAGAGAAAAAGAGAGTGAAAATATTGAAAAAAGGAGATAAAAATGGAGTGAAGAAGAGAGATTGAGTGTGAGAGAAAGTAGACTGAGAGGGATAGAGAGAAAGATGGAGAGATGGAGAGAAAAAAAGTAGAGAATGGAAGGTGTCTTAATGTTCCTATATACAGTTAAATTGAGAGGGACAGAGAAGAGGTTCCTTTGATTTGGTGCAGCTGTCAGTGAAGCACAGGTGCAAGCCAGTTTAAAGACCCTATTATGATGTCATAATGGCCCAATGTAAGTCAATGGGAAAATTTCGATTTGTTTTTATTTAATATCTTAAAAAGTATAAAGTTTAGAAAAGTGAAAAATACATAGCATAAGTGTCCTTTACAAGACCTACGCGACAAAGTTTGAATGAAGTTTCTACGTTAAGCGGTTCGGGCTGAATTAATCGCAGAAAAAGGTAACAAGAAGAAGAAGAAGAAGAAGAAGAAGAAGAAGCCTAGGAATAACAATACAGGGCATTTCATGCACTGTAATTAGAAGAGGAAATAATAAAGGAAAAACAAAGCGAGAAAGAATCACAGTGTTTCTGAAAGAGCATTTCTTATGAAGAGGCCTTGCATGACGTTTGATGAGACAAAAGCAAATCCATACAACATGGAAAGTCACTGCTACTGTTATCTAAAACTAACAGCCCTTCTTGTTTGTGAAAAGTTTGTGAAGGACAATCAACGATCAAAATCGGTCCAGTATTGAGTTAGAACGCTAAAACCATGCAACCACGAGACAGCTATACAATGGAATCCTATGAGGCAAACCAGCATGTCAAAGCTTGTAAATGTGTTTATAAGGGTCTGACAACATGAGGATCCCTACAGAATTATACCTGAATCTGTTTTCCCCCAATAACTGAAAAGAAACTAGAAAATGACTGTTTGTACAATGCTTGTACAGACCTACTTTTAATCGTCATTTGTATGCACTTGTATGGAAATAACTATGGCCCCTGAAAACTTGAAAATATGCCCATGTGTAGAAATGCATTGTCCACTGATTTATGCAAATGATGCATTTCTTGTCCCTCACATAAAACTCTTCCACGCCAAAACAGAGACAGTACATTGACATGGAAAAGTAGTGGCACTGAAAAACAGACTTGCAGCGTTCAACACACACTGAAGAAGGGTGACATGAAGAAACAAAGAAAAGATTGTCACTGAAAAAGCACATCATTGTTAACAAAGAAACCATCAAAACAGTTTTATTCAGTTACATTCATTAAATATGTTTCAATGTAAATGTTACATTTTTTAGTTTATTTATTATCAGTGCTGAAGTAGTTCTTCTTTTAATACCTAAAAAATCTGAGCAATAATTAAGCACTTAGGCGTGTAAGGTGAATGTAGCTCTCGCGTAGAAGACGATAAATGATTAGAAAGAATGTAATGTTGACGACTGAGAGACGAGGAGACAAGACACAGAGGGAGCAGATTAGTGAGGATAGAGAGAAACACAGAAAAGGAGACTTAGACAGAGAGGGAGAATGAGAGAGAGGGAGCAGATTATGGAGAGCAGAGAGAGAAACAGAAAAGGAGACTGAGGGAGAGAGCACAAGAGGCATAAAGGTTTGCCTGATTCTCATGCATTACTGCTTGACAGATCATTTATGCTATCAGAATCAGAAAGGTTTTTACTGCCAAGTAGGTCTTCACCTACCAGGATTTTTTTGTGGGACGTTGGTGCAAACAATAAACATACACAATAAACAATACACATATTAGTTATTATCCACATATATAAAGTTATTAATCATAGGAAAAACTAAATATAAAATATATTTAAAAATGTACAGAATATATTAAATGGAAAATGCAGGACTAGTGTGCAATTAAGAGTTCAGGATAAGTCCGTGTTGGGGGGCTGGGGTCCAGGGCCTTGTTAATGAGGCCAGCCGCAGACGGGAAGAAGCTGCTCTGGTGGCGTGAGGCAGGGGCGGATCTAGCCATTTTGGGGCCCTAGGCAAAATATAGACATGGGGCCCTCATTTTTGAAACACGTACACAAAACAAATAACCATCCCAATACTCTTAGAATCGCAATTAACCTATAGTGCACTGCCACTCAACTCTACACAGTAAAATCAGTTTCAGATTTCTCCAGCCTTTGCCAAAATTACATGTTTATTACTCAAACGAGAGAGAGAGAGAGAATTTCCATTCTCTGCCAGATACAAAATGATCTTTCACTTAACAGAACTAAAATACAAAATGGATATGAGTCTATGAATTTACCACCATTTACAATTTTAAACAGGACCAATGAAAAGATTTTGTGTGTGGACAGGAATTACAGTGGCTGTGTGTGTGAGTGAGAGACAGGCAAAGCAGTGGTTCAGTGTGAGTGATAGGAGAGAGAGAGACAGAGGGGGGGGGGGGGGGGGGGGGGGGGGGTTAGGTGTGCAAGTGGTTAAGTTCTCCATCTTCAAATGTCCATTTTCCCTGTTGCCTTCACCATTTCATGTGAGTATGAGTGGCAAAACAGTGTGTGTGTGAGTGATTGAGAGAGAGAGTATGTGAGTGACTGACTGACTGACTGAGTGAGTGGCAAAGCTCTGTGTGTGTGTGTGTGTGTGTGTGTGTGTGTGTGTGACAAAGCATTTGTAAACACAAAGTCCTACTGTTGTCGTCTTCTCAAAAGTCTTCATATCAGAGAAAAGTGGTGAGCAGCAGTATAGAACCCAACCTGAAAAACAGACAAACACAGCATTAGAACATACTCAATACACCATGTTTCATTTGGCAATGATCTTTATGGGCCATTCTACCGAATTCGTGTAATATGCAGTCCCTCAACAATAAAAACTATTTACAAAACAATTAGGTATTTAGGCATAGATATTTAATTAGAAAATGTTATGGTCTATATAAACCCAATGCATTACATGAGATAGTGATAAGCTAAATATATACAACATCATCATTTATAGGGTACTTTCTATTGGGAAGTAGCTGTCCCCAACCCTGACATCTAAATTTCAATGCCTTTAAATAACACTTTTCAATTTTTTTTTATTTTTTTCAATGATTTAGTTTCAAAGATCTTTATGATTAGGTTGAAACAGAACTTGGAATATTAAGATTTATTGTGGGTTTAATTTTTAAATCAATTTACTATACTCAAAAAATCATGTCCCTAGTTTTCATGTCACTACCGAAACACAAGAGTTTTAGTCCATTGGCTGAGCCTGTGTTTTAGCCACGACTCTGCATTTTTGACCATATAGTGACACTGCATCTCTGTCCCTAATGGTTGAATGGTAAGTAGCTAAATCCCATAGTTTTTATATAAATGTGTTCCAAAGTCTGAAAATCGACGTGTAACCTTAAGAATTGTCACTACCGAAACGCATGTTTTCTTCAATTAAGTAAACCTTTTGGGGTTTCATGGAAAATCTTATGTTTGTATGTGTGTTCACCTCTTCAAAGATGTGTTTGCAAGCCGTGTGCTTGCTAGAATTCTTTATTTATGCTTAAAGTTAGCTAGAATTGTCACTACCGAAACAGTCACTACCGAAACATATGGTAGTCAACAGATGATTTTGGTAGTGACAAAATGAAATGGTAAGTAGTTCAATCCCATAATTTTTAAATAAATGTGTTGTGTGGACTAAAGGGCGGCCCAGAGCACCTTTTGGATGATTTTGGGAGAGAAATGAACATCCATCCAACAGTGCAGTCACTACCGAAACAGATAAATTGAACTTGAAAATGTGGTAAAAATTTCATTTCTATGGATTTCATTGTGAAAACCTTCAAGAAATATTTGTAAAAATACTCTTCAGAGAAGGGAAGGAAACACAATCTGAACAGGTCAATAATAATACTTTTTTACTATAGTAAATGTGATGTTTCGGTAGTGACAATTTTTGGAAGAGGAAAAACATTCCAACACATTCTGAAAATACAATATAAAACTTGACTGTTCTTTTACTAGATATGTGTACTTTAGATATGGTACAATATACATACGGACAAAGTTTTGTGAGTAAACCATATAAAAATTCAAAATATATCCGACATGACTTTGCATCAATTCGGTAGAATGGCCCTTATACAACAAGAATGTACTTTGTCAACTCAAATACCTTGTTCAGCCAGGGCTCACTGATAGAAGGTGATATTGTTCATCTGTCTTTTCCCCTGTTGTTTTCTCACTACGACAAAAATCAACACCAGGTCAATCATGTAGCATTATAAATAAATATCCAAGTCAAGTATCAATGTTTTTTTAATAATAACCTTCTCTTTCTCCCTATCTTCTTTTTCTCTGTCTGTATCCCTGTTACTCTTCATCTGTGTCCCTGTTTTGCCTTCAAGCTCCTCTGCTTTGCGCCTGTCTCACTCATATCCTCATGTGCCTTTCCTGCCCTTTATCAGGTTTCATTCTCTCCTTTGTGCCAGTCTTACTTGTCTCTGCTTCATGTCCTGGTCATTGCCAGGTTTCCATTGTTTTTGATCTTTCTGAACTTTGAACGCTTTGAACTTTCTGAACTTTCTGAACTTTCTTTTAAACATTCTCATCCTCATCATTTCAGGTTGAATCATCTGACATCAGCTGTGTAGCTGAGAGGCCTTGTTTACATTCTATAGTCTGACCCTGCGAGCTTTGGCCTCTGCAAATTTTGTGATAACTGAGTCCATGTCCAGTGTTTTTGTTATTTCGTGTTCAGTAGAGAGGCGGTCTTGAGACATAGTGGACCTCAGGTAAGTCTTGAGTCGTTTTAGTGATGAGAAACTTCTTTCCCCTGATGCCACAGTCACAGGGAGACTGAGCAGTAGTCTCAGAGCTATACTCAAATTTGGGTATGTGTCAAGGATGTTTTCCCTGTACACATAATCCAGCATCTGGAAAGGCGAAGAGACGTGTGGGGGGAATGCTTTGACGGCATGAATTATTTCCTGCTTGAGGTCCTCTGCATCAATATCATTCATTTTTTTCTCAAGCCTGTGGCAACATTCATCTAATTCCTTTCCCTGCATGACATTTTGCATCTGGTCAGTGGAGTAGAGAAAGCCGTATAGCTCAAAAACACCCTCCATGTTTGAAAATCTCTCCCTGACTGTGACCAGGGTTGTGTCCACCATATGTAGGAAAAACTCCCTCCTGAAATGCTCTTCTGCAGTGCACACTGTCTCCTCTCTCCCCTCATACTCAAACTGCCTTTTTTTCTTTCTCTGGCGCACCTCTGGCCAGGCCATCTCCAAATCAATCTTCTCTGCTATCTCCCTGGCATCTGTTTTAGCAGAATTTAATCCGTCCTCTCGATAATCTTTCAGAAATGCCATCACTGCAAGGACCTCTCTCCTCATGACTTCCACTGACACTTTGGGGCTCTGCAATAGCTTGCTGACTTTGTTTATGTGAAATAGGACATTGTACCAGACGACTGTACTCACCAGAAAAGGCCATTTCTTCATCTCTTTGTGAATGCCATTGGCATTGGAGGCGCATTCAGAGTCTTGCTTCACCTCAGCATACTCCCTCAGAGCGGTCAGGGCATCCAAAATTTCAGGCAACTGGTATCGGACGGCTTTCACGGACTCCACCCTGGCCTCCCATCTTGTTGCACTGAGTGGTTTAATGGTAAAATATGTCACATGTTTTTGAAGGATTGTCCAGCGGTGAACTGAAGCACTGAATAGAGCATACAGTCGCTGTAACAGTCCAAAAAAACTCAAAGCTGTCACAGACCACTTGGCAGCATCACCAACCACCAGATTCAACGTGTGGCTGGCACATGGGACACATAGTGCTTTGCTGTTCAGCTCCAGGACTCTGCTCTGGACCCCCTGTTTCTTCCCCTGCATATTACTGCCGTTGTCGTAGGATTGCCCACGACAATCAGCAAGGTCTAAATCTAGTGTCTGCAGGTGTCCCAAAAACAAGTTGAGTAGGCCTTTCCCTGTTGTGTCCTCTGCCACCAGAAAGCCAACAAAGTGCTCGTGGATGGACACTCCTTCGCCAGGCTTGCAGTCAACTATCCTCAGCACCACGGACAGCTGCTCATCATGGCTGACATCCGGGGTGCAGTCCATGATGACGCTGAAGTACTTGGACTTTTTCACCCTCTGTACAATTGTGTTTGTCACACAGCTTCCCACCAAGCAGATTATTTCATTTTGGATAATTTTGCTGAAATAACTCTCAGAATGTGGTTTCTCAGCTACCCTCTTCACATGGTCCCTCATCACAGGGTCAAACTGAGCCATCAGCTGAACTTGGCCTAAGAAATTCCCATTGCCATGCTCATACAGCTTCTCTGAATGGCCTCGAAAAGCTAAGTTGCGCTCTGCCAAGTGTGTTATAATGGCGATCAGACGTTTCAAGATCTCTCTCCATTTGTTAACTTCGTTCGCAAACAGCTCTTGATTTACCTGATCTATGGCTTTACCTGTTTGGAGCCGTTGCTGAAGCGTTCTCCAAACAGTCATATTTGTTAGGTGATCAGCAGACTTCTCATGTTCTTTAAGGAAGGCTGATATATTTTTCCAATCGTTTGTGCCGTTATTGCAGAACCGCTGCTTATTACAGTCACCAAACAGCCGACAACAGAAACAAACAGCGCGGCCTTTCGTTTTACTATACACAAGCCAGGACCTCTGGATTTTTTCGCCATTTTTCATACACAAGTAGAAGTGCGTGCTTGTAAAGCGCCTGCCCTGCTTGTTCTGTGGGAAATCTCCTAGCAATTGCACGGGTCCTTTCTGTACAATTGAGCAACGCTTGGAGTCTGTCAACTTTTCTGGCCAATGTGCAGGGTCGTCGCCAATTAGGAAACTGTTTCCACTGCTGCAAGTGGTAAATGGCATAGCACTACTCACCGCCAAATCATCTTCGTCTTCATCTTCCGCTCCTTCGGCTTCCATAGCCACCTCTTCTCCTTCTGCACCCACCTCTCCTCCTTCCTCCTCCACCTCCACCTCCACTTCCACTTCATCATTTTCCCCAACAGCAGAGCCTGTCGCAAGTTCAGCAGCAGCAGGTGTAAAAAATGAAGTCAATTTCGGCAGAGTATCTGCAAATCTTTTCTTCTCAGCTTTTTGTTTTCGTTTAGCACAACCACTATCATAATTCCGCCGCTTCATTTTAACCGAGTCGCATACAGATCCCTCTGCTTTGGTTTGAAGTACGTTATTTCGAGCTGCGCGCGTTACTACGTCATCATATTCTGGACTAGTCCAATGCACAAAGAGGGGGGCATGTGTGCTGGAAAATTATTATTTAGGCATTAGTTCGGCGTTATGTTGATATTTTTGTTGTTTTTTCCTACTAGAAATGTGTTTTTTTTTTTTTACTTTACACAAGTAATGGCTGGGGGGGGGTCAGATTTGGGGGCCTCTAATAAAGACAGATTTGGTTGGGGCCCTAGGCAGTTGCCTAGGTTTGCCTAATGGAAGATCCGCCACTGGCGTGAGGTTTCGGTCCTGATGGACCGCAGCCTTCTGCCGGAGAGGAGGGTCACAAAGAGTTTGTGACCAGGTATTGTCCTCTGACATGGTTTAAAGCTTTGACTATCCCATGTTTCCCTCCAAACATCTGTTTTTGCCTCCCAAAAGCACACAAGGCCCCTTACCCTCATAGCAAGCTCAGTTTTTGGACCTCTGCATTTCTAAAAACCTGCACACAGCCAGGGCCTAATATTGAAAGGGTTTCCATGGGAATGGAATCTGTGTTGTCATTCTGCACTTTTGAGTTAGCGGTGCTAATGTGGCACTAATCCTGAAACAGTGAGACGTGTATGTCTGTGTGTGTACGTTGCACTTCTGCCTCTTTAAATCAGGTTTTTTCAAACTAGGTTGCTTTATATTAAATAATTTCAATTAGCTGTTCTCTTTGGCTTGTTTCCATGGGAATGAGCTAAACTTCTCACTTAGTTCACCAGATGCTTCATTTTTAAAAGCCCAGAGTTTGGCTTGAAAGGTTTCATGACATCCGGTCGGCCTCATTTCGCAAATGGCCATGATTTCTCCGTCACTGACTCGCCCCGAACACTTTGACCTCTGGTGACCCCTCTGGCTGCTGGAGTGGGATGCAAATCAGATTTGCATCTTAAGCGGCCACAGAAATGTTAGTGTGACTCACCAGAGGAGGCACACCCTGGAAAACGATTTAATGAATTAAAAGATGGGTTCATGCTATGCATGTATCATTGAACTTTACCAGTAGATGTGAAACACTCAAAAACTCAAAAAGAGATGTTAGTACTATGATGAACACACTCTATGCCTAATGCAGCTAGAAAGTGTTGTTCCTTTGAGACCGCAAATACTTCATTTAATTCACGCTGAGCTTCGAACTATGTCCTTATCTCAAAGTTCTCTCGGTCCATGGTCAATGTGGCTGTGCACTAGTCTATCGAGTCTCAGAAAATGGTTGAAGTCTAGCTATATATAGAAAGAAAAGTTAAGGGAAACGCAAAAAACACCACATTTTGACTTAACAGTGTGTATATGTGGATCAGGCAGCAACAGAGCTGTTTCTGTAGACTGATCTCATCTGGAAGCAAGGGACAGAGTATATACTGTATTGATCTACTATCTTTCTACTTTATCCAGTACAATCGGCATGTTCATGTGCCGTGTATCAGGTCAGCCCATAAATGGCCTAAGTCATGACCTGCTGCTTAGAGTCATGACCTGCTGCTTTGACATCAGCTTTCAGCATCGTCATCCTGCCAAGGCAATTGGGAAAGTCTATTATTTGCCTTGCAGGACTGTGAAATGTCAAAGCACTTTAATTTCACTGCATGAGTTTTCCTTTAACATCTAATCTTGGAGTCTTTTAAAAACTATTGTGATTCTGGAAGTGGGTTGTTGTTTTGATATGTATATGGACCTGTGTTTCTCTGAAAAAATGTTAAAATACCAGCCATTAATTCATGCTCTGTCAATAGGTGGTTATCATACAAAACTAGTTGTTCTAATCTATGGTAGCCTTGGACATGTACATCGACTCTGTGTTAGAGGTTTGCAAATTGCTGGAGTTAATAAGAAGAACTCCAAGCAAATAGCCAAATACTGCTCTGTGTCAGCAATCATAGGCAGCCTGCATATATGGAGAAGGCGCTGCCATCTCTACCCCTGATATGACTTTTTTTATTCATCTACTGATTCATTTGGTTGCAAATACTTGCACAGTGTTTGTGTTGTTGTGTGAATCATGGTAAGGCTCTTTACTAATATTTGGATGCTGTGGTGTTGTATCAGTATTGGTCATTCCAAATAAATGAATCAAATGTGTGTGTGTATATGTCACGATGTGACAGCTCGATGTGTGTATGTATTTGTGTGTGTGTGTGTGTATGTGTATGTATTTGTTTGTGTGTGTGTATATGTCTGTGTCTTAGTGTATGTATTTGTGTGTGTATGTATTTGTGTGTGTGCGTGTGTATACTGGTGATAGTACCACTCATCACCAACCGACGTCAGCGATTTGAGCCTCACTCTTAAAATATGATGGGCCCATTTGTGGTTGGTAGGAGATAAGGGACATTGCAGAGGTAACATAGTGACAGCAGCAGCTGCAGCAGAGAGAGATGGAGAGAGTGGGAGAGGGAGGGAGCTGGGGGAGTGGGAGCAAAGGGAGTTAGGGGAGTGGGACTTGGGTGGAGTGGGTGTTGTAACAGGTTGCAGGGTAGGTAGTGCAGTAAACTAAGGAATCAGTCACAATTGGCAGTTAAAAGAAGGTTTTTAATTCTGCTTGCCTCAGCAAGCGTTTCCACACACGCTTCAAACGCACGTCAGGTGCTCTCAGAGGTGCTCTCAGACCTCTCTCGTGGCTCTCTCACACAACAGGCACCACCTGTCTTAACTGTTCCTTCAATTAGGTGCCTTAAGCACCTACACCTGGGTTCCTGCTGCATTCTGGGGGCTGTAGTCATTTGACCGGCGGCCATCTTGTGGTGTGAAGTTTATCTGAAGTATAGTGTGGCAAGCATTGGCACAACATATTTATCATAAGTGTAGTGTAGCAAACATAGGACACAACATATTTATTGTAAGCATAGCGTACCATGATCATAAGTGTAGTTCCCCCATCTAAATGTATCTGGTGTGGATATCTCACAGGCCTTTCCACAGCAGGCAACATGTTTGTGGATGACATGGTTCTGGGAAGTGTTCATTGAACTTTTTCATTTCTTTGTAATGCTTGTACCTTTAATGTGCTGTGTGTTTGCGACTTTTGTGTGGAGTGTGACTTTTGTTTGACTTTGTTAACTTTGCTGTTCTGTGTGTTTGTGAGGCGTGTGTAGGGTGTACAGCGGACAGTCACCTTGAGCTGTGTCGTGAACATCCATTACCCCCTAGTTACATTGCTGTTGCAAAGGTGAAATACAGACCAAACTACACTCGTTCAACACATCTTGGACCATCGGCTGCAATCAGCTGAGGTAAGCGTGAAATCTCTGTAAACTTGAAAACTGCTAGGTCTGTGAATTTCCAGTTGGGATGCCGGCTTTATGTTGGTGAAGATTAGGTGTGATGGCGGCATAGGGGCCTCCTCGGCCTGCTTGCGGTATTGCTTGTTCAGCGGTTTGAGTTAGCGAAGCTCTTTATTGGGTCCTGATTACCTCATCTCCAGGGAGGTCTGATTGAAGTCTCCGTCTCATCACACAACGTCACCATGGCTTCTGCCACTGTCCAAGTAAGATTAATCGGCCTCATTCAGCTCTCTCTCTCTCACACACGCACACACACACACACACACACACACACACACACACACACACACACAAACACACAAACACAGCACAGGCCAATAAGTCAGCCTGGAACAAACAGAAACTCCATTCATCTGAAGGCATCTGTCTTAGCCTAGCTTACTGAGACACATTAAATTAAATCAAATTATATCTGGAGTGGTCACGCAACTTTCTGTGTCCTTTTGCTCCCCAAGCTTTTCAGCTTGACTTGGACAGCAGGTTTGGTTTAGTCCAGATTTAAAGAGATGAAAACCGAATTTGTATTTCGTATCTCCCTCACTCTGCAGATCCTATTTATCTCATTGTCATCCGGTTTTGCTATGTTATGCATAGTTTGTAGAGTGCATGTGTGTGGTGTGCATGTTTACGTGTGTGTGTGTGTTGTGCATGTCTGCGTGTGTGTTGTGCATGTGTGCATGTGTGTTTGTGTGTGCATGTGTGTTTGTTGTGCATGTCTGCGTGTGTGTGTGTGTGGAGTGCATGTCTACGTGTGTGTTTGTGTGTGTGTGTGTGTGTTGTCTATGTCTGCATGTGTATGTGTATTTGTATGTCTGAGTGTGTTGGTGTGTTGTGAATGTCTCCATGTGTGTCTGTGTGTGTTTTGCGCATGTCTGCGTATTTGTGAGTGTGGTGTGCATGTCTTCTTGCGGGTGTGTGTTGTCTTCCTGACTGCATTTATTGGGCTGAGCATCCCTGGCTGATGACCATGTCTCTACATCCTGAGAGTCCATCTTGCAAGCGGTGCTCCTTCCAGCATCATTAATCTCACTCTCTCTCCTCCTGTCCTCCTTTCACCAGAGGCCAAGCAGGTGGTCTCCCTCAGTCGGTCCTTTACCTTTGCCCTTCTCTCTCTTTTTTTTATTTCTACTCTTCCACTCATTCTCTCGCTCCCAGTTACATTCTCCTTTGTATTCATTCATGTTTCATGTTAGCCTCAGTTGTTCTCTATTGTACCATTCTATATGTATATCTCCCTCACACTCTCCCTCTTTCTCTCTCTCTCTGCTAGATTAATTCCAGGAAATCTCTGCCCAGCATCTGATGGGGTCTCTCTCCCGCTCTCTCTTTATATGTAGTACTGTATGTATGTATATATATATATATATATATATATATATATATATATATATATATATACATATATATATATATATATCTTTCTCGGCCTGTGAAAGAGAGAGCCTCCATCACCCTCTCTCCCTTTATATATATACTGTATATCTCTTTATCTCATCTCCCTCTTTGACTCACTCTCTCTCTCTCTCTATATATATGTGTGTGTGTGTGTGTGTGTGTGTGTGTATTTATTTATCTACCTCCTGCTGTATTCAGTAGGGTATTTCTCTCCCACTATCTATCATCTTTCTTTCTCCCACCCTCTCTATCTCTCAGATTCTAGCAAGGGCCTGATGGACTTTCATCATATCAGAGGGGCATCATTTTGAGGAACCAATAGCTGGGAACTGAAGTGTACTCAGCATTAGGTTCCTGTTATAACATCATAAGCAGGAAGCCTTGGAACCTCCATCTGATTGGTTGACATGGTCCTGTTAGGTCCATCAGCTCTTTCCCTCTACTGGGGTTCTATTGGCTGCAGAGAAACCCACCCCAAAAACTAAACTAAACTACACTGAGATGGAGCTGGACGGTAAAAAAAAAAAAAAACTATATTACAACACAATACAGATAATTCTCAAGTGCAATTCTGCCTGAACTTTTTGATTAATGGAAATTGATTTGAAAATGCATTGACCATGGCTGGTTCACATAGAGTTGGAGAGCCATAAGAAAAATAGGTTTGACTGGATTGCTGTTAAAACCTTTATTAGCTCTCCTACGTCTCTGTCTCAATAATGCATTTAACTCGAGCGATCTTGGGGGAAATACCAGAATCAACACATCACTTCCCACATTATTATTTCATCAAGGACATTTATAACAGAAATCTTGAGGCAAGAGCAAAGCATAGCTTTCATGGATGTAGACATGCAATCTTTAAAGGGTGTAATGATTTATGCTGCAGAATCTTTTTTTTTTTTCCAGTCTCCAGAAATCATTGATTAAAACTTTGAGAAGTGTAATTGTTTGAAATCGACAAATTTGTCCGGTTTTATTTACAATGATTCACATCAAGGAAGAGAAAGCAAAATTGACATACAGGAGATGCAACTTCACTCATGTGCACACACACACACTCACACATGTATACACACAAACACATACTGTATGTGCACACACACACACCAGATCATTAGTATTGGTTTGAAAGACCGTCTTGGACTCTTGGGACTGCCGGAGAAGTTTTGGAGATTAAGGGCAGTGTTGATAGATCCAAGCAAGAGGCTTAAAAGGGTGAAAGTCTTGAAAGAAAATGAAAATCGAAAACAAGCACAGCAGTGTTGCCAAGCTTGATTTACAGTTCAAAGGAAGAGTGCTTTGAAAATTATTCTCCTGAAAAGGGGGTCAAAAGACGCCGAGGCAAAACAGGAGCTGAGACGTCTGGAGGAGCTGTCAGTTCTCTCTCAGCTGAAGAGAGTGTGCTTGTTTACCCGAAGGTTATGCCACTCTGTACCTCCGGTGGCTTTGCAGTGGCAGTGTCATAGCAGTGTCATAGCATGGGCAGGATCCCCTGACTGTCCACACCTGTCCAAACCTGAAGACGTGACCAAAACAAATTACTACACTCTGCTCTTCATTGGAGTTCTGGTTTAGCTTTGTTACATCCCCCAGCTCTGGAGGCCTGCTGGCGGTGGGCCCCTGGGCTGATGGTGGTGATGATGAGGACCCTGGGCTGATGGTGGTGATGATTGGGCCCCTGGGCTGACGGTGGTGATGATTGGGCCCTGGGCTGACGGTGGTGATGATTGGGCCCTGGGCTGATGATGATGATGATGGGGCCCTGGGCTGACGGTGGTGATGATTGGGCCCTGGGCTGATGGTGGTGATGATGGGGGCCCTGGGCTGATGGTGGTGATGATGGGGCCCTGGGCTGAGATGGGTCGTACCACTCAGGCAGAGGACCTATGAGATGGGTCGTACCACTCAGGCAGAGGACCTATGAGATGGGTCGTACCACTCAGGCAGAGGACCAATGAGATGGGTCGTACCACTCAGGCAGAGGACCTATGAGATGGGTCGTACCACTCAGGCACAGGACTAATGAGATGGGTCGTACCACTCAGGCACAGGACCAATGAGATGGGTCGTACCACTCAGGCACAGGACCTATGAGATGGGTCGTACCACTCAGGCACAGGACCTATGAGATGGGTCGTACCACTCAGGCACAGGACCAATGAGATGGGTCGTACCACTCAGGCACAGGACTAATGAGATGGGTCGTACCACTCAGGCACAGGACCTATGAGATGGGTCGTACCACTCAGGCAGAGGACCTATGAGATGGGTCGTACCACTCAGGCATAGGACCTATGAGATGGGTCGTACCACTCAGGCACAGGACCTATGAGATGGGTCGTACCACTCAGGCACAGGACCAATGAGATGGGTCGTACCACTTAGGCAGAGGACCTATGAGATGGGTCGTACCACTCAGGCATAGGACCTATGAGATGGGTCGTACCACTCAGGCACAGGACCTATGAGATGGGTCGTACCACTCAGGCAGAGGACCCCTCCACTGGTCTTATTGCTAGTTTAGAAGGATCTGACGTCATGGACCTGCCCATTGCTCATTCTTAATGTAAAATGTTGGTCTTGATACGTTGGTGGAACGAACTGCCTTGCACTACCAGTGCAGGGGCGTCCCTCTCTACCTTCAAGAAGCTCTTGAAGACCCAACACTTCAGAGAGCACCTCCCTTCCTAACTGGCACCTTGGCTTAACTTGCACTTAAGCAGTTACAGTCCCGTACTTCTTTTTCTTTCTATGTCGTTTTCTATTTCTTGAAAAAAAAGCAGTATTTATTGTTACATCAGGTTTTATTGATCTTAGCTTGATTGTTCTCTCCCTTGTATGTCACTTTGGACAAATTACTAAATGTAAATGTAAATGTACTGTGCCAGGGATCAGAAAGTCTCCCAGAGAGCATTAATAAACTAGAGTCTCCCAAAGCCTTGGGCATGATAGTGTGGTTGGGGGATGAAGGCAAGTTGACAATTTACGTCTTTGTAATTCATTCTTCAAATGAGAAATTAACTTATCTCCATATCTGTCCAAAAAAATATAAGATCAGATCAGAATAAACCATGATCTGATAAAGGATATTGTGTGTGTGTGTGTGTGTGTGTGTGTGTCTGTGTCTGTGTCTGTGTCTGTGTCTGTGAGTGTGTGTGTGTGTTTGTAAGAGAGAGAGAGATGGAGGATGAATGAGAGATGAGCCCCAGGTGGTTGGAAGAGAAGAAAGCTCAACAAGTCATCCTTGATTTCTTTCCAATTTCACTCCCACGTAATGGATAGAAAATCCCTCAATCCAAGGTTTGTGAAAAGATATACTGACCTTTACAAACCAGTTCAGAAACCGCTAGTTTTCCTCAAGGCAGAGAGAGAGCAAAGTGCATTGCTGCTGATGAACATAAATGTGTTTGCAGAAACAATATGTTAAATACTGCATGGTAATCCAGATTAGAAATGAAAGCGGATCTTGTTGTTGACCTTTGTAAGAGCCTCATAATCTGTCAAAACCTAATTTATAAAGAGTGAGTAAACGGGGGTGAAATGTGTACGTGTCTTTCACCGCAAACGTCAGGATTCTTAGAATTTCTATGCATCCTTTCACATGCGTAGGAGTTTAAAGAGGAGTTTGAGTATTTGGACACTCAAATTAGCGATGCCCAATGATGAGATCATGAAAAAAAGCTCAGAATTCAGATGAGAAAACACAGATGAAGAATAAAACACACATCACCAAACAAGTTCAGGTGTGCATAAATCAGAATATGTGGATTCTAAGGTTTGTGCATACTCAATGTTTTAGGATGGAATGTATGCTGAGTTTAAAATAATGAGACCCCTGGTGCTTTTCAGTTCTGACACCCATCTCTCTCTCTCTCTCCTTTTCTCTTTCGTCTTTTATTCATTATTTATTTATTTCATTCATTAATTCTTTCTCTCACCCTCTCTCTCCATTGTTCTGATATGACAAAAATTAAACAGTTGCCAAATAACACAATATATAAAAATCACAAAACACAACCACTGTTTGACTTTAAAATGTCCACTGGTTCTCCTTCAGGTGGCTACAAGCTGCTATATATGCAGCAGCGGTTCCTATTGATCTTGAATGCTCCCTTAACTCTCAGCCAGACGCTTGTTGCAGCTGGACTGTGTCACGTTTACTCACCTGGGAGGGTTTATTGACCCACACAAGCCCGCTACATGATTAAACAAGACAACACATGTAGGAGTGGGGCGTGAGAGGTAACAGTATGGCGCTTCAGGATAAATAGTTTCAAGGTTATTTTCTCTGTCGCTCTTATAATTTCTTGTAGCTACATTCATTTACTTTTGTCCAATGGCATATCAGTCCACTATAATGAAAGTAGGACTTAGGACTCTACTTAGGACTCCGTTAACCTTTAAGCCTTTCCCCCCGGTTAAAATCATCGATACAGTGTTTATTTGGCACCTTTAAGACGAGAAGATCGTCAGAGTCTGTGTGAATGAGACCTTTCAATCTAATTTCGGTCCATTACAGTGAACACTGAGAACTTAAACAAACAAGAAAACAAACAAAGCTGACTTCAGTCAGTTTTTATTGCCACAAGCGACACACTGCAACACACACGTGGATTTATGTAGGCGACACAGGACACACGCACACGCAGGCCTGAGGTGGCTGTGAAATGTACACTCTGCATTTCACCCATCTCAGACTGCCCTTCCTCCAGGAGCAGTGGGCAGCTTCTCAGCGCCCGGGGACCAATTGAACCGTCCGTCTCGGTCACAGACGTGCAGGAGTTCTTTCTGTTGGGGTTCTGTTTGGAGGAAACCCCTTGTGAACACAAGGAGAACATGCAAACTCCACACAGAAAGGTCCGGGAGATAGCCCACCTGAGCACTGAAGGTCTGGGGAGGACCTCCCCCCCAGAACCAACAGCGCCCCATGCGGGAATCAAACCCATGACCTTCTTGCTGTGAGGCGGCAGTGCATGCACCTGAACTTGATTGTTTCGCAGCACATAGGGATTCAATGGCATAAGTCAAATAGAACATAGAAGGGTGCAAATAGGAAATATTTGGGTGAGTATGAAAAAAAAACATAGTAGGGTGCAGATAGTGAATCATTGGGTGAGTATGAAATAGAACATAGTAGGGTGCAGATAGTGAATCATTGGGTGACTACGTCCAATATGCAGTTAGTATTCTCTCTCCCGCTCTTATAAAGTCTTATCACTGCACACTGATTTACTCTGCTTTCATGACATGTACATCTGCTATAGTGGAAATACCATCCACTCTGGTGTCGGTTCACGTAATTTTGTTGAGTTAACATTAAGAATAAATGCAATATTTATTTGGCGCCTTTAGAACAGTAGAGTCTGTCTGTGTGAATGGGACCTGTCCAATTTGTATTTCACAGTTTGACAAGTTGAATCATAATAGCGCATGATTATGCAGCACAGAGGAATGGGGTAATAATGCATGGGACATAAACCGTAGTAGAGGACATCCAATAGGGTTATTATGGGCTGGCAGGGCCTAGTGTGGAATAGGTGGTTGCCTGGCCTGGATCGAATCATGAATTACGTCCTCACCTCAGTGACTCCATGCCCATGAGTAACCTTCTCATTTAAACAGCACTGCAGTAATTACCACATTTTAGCCATTGATCTGGGAGGCAATTACAGTAAAGCCTATTTACCCTTTCTTCCACGAAGGTAGCCAGGGCACAGATGCGTGCATGGATTAGCGGAAGTTGATAGAAATGCACATAAATGAATAAATAAACAAAGGGAGGCATATCGTGGTCATGGGTTGAGCTTGTCACAACTTGAAAGCACTGCTCGAGCACAGAGAATGAAAATCACCTAATTAAAATCTACATTAGAAAAATCACTAATTAACATTTTTGTTATATAGGTGTGGATGCTTGAATGAATATTAAAGTAGCACTTTGCAAGATTTTGAAACTTTTTGAGGTATGGTTTTAAAGGCAACTAGTTTTTGTATCAGATACCATCCTCAAATTCATTTTGATAGCATATGGTCATGTGAAGGACAGATAAACACCTATGTTTTTCCCAATAGCCATCCAGGATATGCCCCATGTAGTTCTGTATACCGGCCTGGAAAGCCCGGCAAAAATGGAAGAAAAGCTTTCACAGCATGATATTGCCAGCTATACTGCCAAAAGACTCCAGTTAGTGGTTTGGCAAGCTTATATCAGTGTCAACTGGGCTGTTGCCAGGCATGGCATGGCATTATGCAATGGCAGTTCAAAGACAACTTGTCGAAACTCCGGACAAGTAGCACGTCACAAATGCGCACCAATAGGGTTATAAGAGCAGGCTTTTCCACCCCTACCTACCTAGTCTACTTGCACTTCTAGCTGTTTTTTTTCAGTTGTCATTCAAGCACTGTGTTTAGAAGGTGTTCGGTTCAGTTTGCAAATGCCATGAAACTTCAAATATTTGACATAAACATGCACTGGATTATGATCAAGGACTGCACCTTTAAGGGCAGTGAGTAAGAGTCAGCCTTGGGGGAAGCCTGACAGGAGTAATTGGTTGACAGTGAAACATCCATTTCGCTGTCAGTGCCAGAGCAAGGTGACAACTAGGAATTACAAGTACAGATGACATTGACGTAGAGTGATAGACTGATCCCTTGTGTTTTTCTCTGTCAACTTCGTCTCGCCAATAACCTCCTCATTCAATCTCATGAGACAAATTTAGGGAGACAAAGTGAACCTGTCATTCTCTAACAGTCAGCAAAAATATATATAATGTGTCAAATCTCATCTAATTTTTTCTTTTTCTTTCTCATTTCTTTCAGAGACTGTGGAACCAGTGATTTTGAAGTTGCTTCTAGAAAATTCTGAGTTGAGTAATGAATAAGGGCACATCGTGAACATGAGGGATCTCAGCTCCTCACAGGACCTTCTGCTCCGAACACACTGACAGCCAGAAGGTATCCGCTCAGAGGGCCTTACCCTACACGGCTACACCAGTATATACCCCAACAAACTGGCCAGCGGTAGAATGTGTCATATCAATCTAATTGTACAAGCATTTATCTGGCTCTAGCCTCAGGGTGGATTGTTTCCTCTCTCTCTCTCTCTCTCTCTCTCTCTCTCTCTCTCTTTCTCCGCTTGTTTCGTAGTGGGAAAGAAGAATAGAAAAAAATAAACAAACACATGAAAGGTGTGAGCTTTTCACCACCCTCTCACATCCCCCCCCCCCCTTTCCAGCACTCACCTTGGCCTGCAAGGATCACTCTCACTGACAGGAAGGGGAAGCGCAGATGAACTCTTCAGAGACTCCCCTGGTGAAACCTGTGGAAACCAGTCGAAAGCAAGAGTATACTACTAGCATGTGTGTGTCCCATTAGTATGTAAAGTAATCGTGTGTGTCCATTAGTATGTAGAGTATACAGTTAGCATGTGTGTGTCTCATTAGTATGTAAAGTAAACGTGTTTGTCCATTAGTATGTAGAGTAAGCATGTGTGTCTCATTAGTATGTAGAGTACACATGTGTGTGTCCCATTAGTCTGTAGAGTAAGCATGTGTGTGTCCCATTAGTCTGTAGAGTAAGCATGTGTGTGTCCCATTAGTCTGTAGAGTATACTGCTAGCATGTGTGTGTCCTATTAGTATGTAGAGTACACATGTGTGTGTCCCATTAGTCTGTAGAGTAAGCATGTGTGTGTCCCATTAGTCTGTAGAGTAAGCATGTGTGTGTCCATTAGTATGTAGAGTAAGCATGTGTGTGTCCCATTAGTCTGTAGAGTATACTGCTAGCATGTGTGTCCCATTCTTATCACAATACATTCTGCTTTTTAACTAAGTTTCTAAGAGTTCTTAGTGTTCATCACTGTGTTGTTAGTGTGTAAAACACTAGTGTGTTTTTTAATTGACTACTTTGACAACACATTATCTGCACAATCATATTTATAAAGAGATTTTGAATTTGAAATAATGAGATAGAGAGAGAGAGTCTTTAAGCGTGAAGCATGCATGTGCCCATAAAGAGAAGTGTGTGCAGGTCTGTTATATCTGTGATGTGTCAAATAACAAGGACAGTCTACTGCCTTGAGTGCTCTAATGCATAGAATGCTGTTGAAATATGTGCCGGTAGGTTTCAAATTTGTGCTGTAAAAAATCCCAGCCGAAACCCAGATCCATATCTATTTGTGTTGTGTAATAAAACAAGGACAGTCCTGCTGCTTTGAGTGTTTTATTGCATTTATACTGGAGCAGAAAGCCCAAATAATGTGTCACTGCAAAAACCCCGGACATTTCACCACGATCGGTTTGTTGCTATGCAACAAAGCGACATTGTGACAAGGTGACAAGGTGACAAATGGTTTTACCATGTATGACTAAGACAGAGGAATGTTTCAATGTTTTATCAATTAAATAATACATAAACAATGCTCTTGCGTATGAGTAAATACATGAATAAATAAATAAAACAGGCTGCTCTTAACTAGCTACTTCTAAACCAGGCATATACTCACACTGGTCACACCGTACATAATTCATAAATCCACATGTCGGTCTGCCTGCTGTTTCCCTTTATGGCCAAGCCTGGAGATGGAGCAGCGTGTTACGTGACCTGTCACCCTTAGCAACCCCTCTCAGACTTGATTGGCAGGTGAGTAGCTGTGGAGAGCATCTCCTGAAGGCGGTGAAGCTTTAGGACCCGCTGGAGTAGCACACATCAATCTCCCATAAGACAGAGGAGAACAGGTCAAAGTGGCACATGCATGACAGTATGGTACACGTTGAACCCTGACCTGTCAGTCTTAAGTCTCCTGCTGGATAATGTAGTGTAATGTTGTTATGCCCCCCCCCCCCCCCCCCCCCCACTGCGTCCACATGAAAGCTTTTGTGCTGGTATACAATATAGTTGTCATCAACCTATCATTATAGCTATTGCTAGGGCACACTAATGCTATTATGGAGCTATGTAATATAATTAGGAGTTATAATAATGATAATGTCTAAATGGACTGACTGGATAATTATAAGTGTTGCCATTGAAATGCTGACATTTCAAAAGAAAGGCTGATTGCAAGTAATTTAAACAACCCCAACTGCTTAATGAATAATAACAATATCCAGTAGGAGTTATTATAGACATCAATCAATTTGATATTATAAAATCAATTCAATTTGCAATATGTGTTCTGTTTCCCTCCCTTTTTTGTTCTGTTTCCCTGTCTCTCCTTCCCCCTTTGCACTCTCTCTCTCCCCTTTTCAATCTGTCTATCATTCATTCCTCTTTCTTTCTTTCTATTTCTCCCTCTCCTTTTCCCGTTTCCCTCTCTATCTCCTCCTCCAACCCCTTGTGTGCATAAGTTCAAGGACGTCGAGTAGGTCCTTCAGCTCTCTTTCTCCTTCTTCCCCCTTTTTTACACCCTCTTCGCACTCTCTCTCTCTCTCCCCTTTTCAGTCTGTCCATCATTCTGTCTTTCTTACTTTTTATCCCTTTTCTTCCTCCCATGTCCTCCCACTCCTCCTCCGCCCCCTGATGTGCATAAGTTTCCTCCACTAAGAGCCCCAACAGGAAACAAACAGAAAAAACATGCAAAAGAACAGAACAGTGTGTGTGTGTCCTGTGTCGCCTCCGCTGACCACGTGTGTTGCAGTGTGTTGCTTGTGCGAATAAAGCCTGACAATTATTATTATAAGTTCAAAGACATATTCCTTTAGCTCTCTTGCATCTTCTTCACCCTTTTTCTTCCTCTCTCTTCACACTCTCTCTCTATCTCTTTCTCCCTTTTCAATCTGTCTATCTTTCTTTTTTTTCTCCCTCTATCTCTTCCTCCGCCTCTTTCTTTACCCTTTTTCTTCCTCCCTCTTCACACACTATCTCTCTCTCTTTCTCTCTCTCCCCTTTTCAATCTGTATCATTATATCTTTCTTCCTTTTTCTCCCTCTCTCTTCCTCCACCTCCTGGTGTGCATAAGTTCAAGGACGTACAGTAACTCCTAGTCTGCTGGCTCCTGGTGGGAGGGATGGGGTCACTGGGTGTCCTTTCTCCCGCTCAACAGGTGTGTCGCTTTGAAGGTGAAGGACTCTTTTCTCAATTCACAGTCCGTTCCGTGTTGAGACCGCTGCTGTTTGAGCTGTACTGTTTATATTGGCCTCATTTGCCTCCCATGTTTGTAAAACAGTGAAATGAGAATATATTCACACTAAGCAAGCATAAATAAACACAAACAAACACAACACATACAACATACACTTCAACAAAATACTTTCCATCTCTCTAATTGCTTTGGGTCTTTTACTGTGTTGTTGCCTAAAGAAACAGAATTTTATTCTTTCAAATATAGGTGTACTGATCATGGTCAAGTGACAGTAATGAAATGTATTAAATCAGTCCTTGTAATTCAGCATTGCAACTGGTGTAGAAAGGAGAATGAGAATGTATTCAAAAATAATCACACATTTAAACAAATATAACATATTACACATATAACAAAATACTTTCCAATAGCCTAATTGCTTTCTGTTTTTTACTGTGTTGTTGCCTGAAGAAACGGAATATCATTCTTCCATATAAGAACTGTACTGTACATGGTCAAGTGACAGTCATAAAATGTATTAATTCAGTCTCTGTAGTTCAATTCCCTAAGGTGGCCACTCTCACTTCCCTGATAGTCTCACAGCAGCGCTGTAAAAAGACGTATCAAGAGTAAAGGTGAAAACCACATGAAAATGCACAAAGTTATAAGTAAAACTATACATCCACAATTAAAACTGAAATTATTGGAAACTTATGAGCAAATTATAGCAAAAATAATGAAAGAAAGAGGCATCAATTATAAGCATGCAATCAGCACTTAATAAAACACAAAACTGTGAGCCTGGAATCCTGAGGTAAATCAATGTTTGCACTCAAGTTATTTTGCAGCAGCAGGTGATCCAACAAATGCCCACGTTCAGTTCATGGCCTCCGCCTGGTGCCAATAACTGCAGAGCAAATGCTTGGAGCATGACTTGATTACAAGAAGCACATATTGCTGATTCAGCCTCTTTCCAAAATAACTGGAGGTCTTAAATTACAATTCTCTGTGCACTGGTATTCTGGTAATAATGGCCTTATTAGTATTTCTTTTTTACGGTGATGCCTTTCTCCACCCGCTACAAACTGGCCTCATTTGCTGTTTATGATGTGAGATGGAGACTAGCTAAACAGTGAGTCAGTGTAAACACACCACTGATGTCTCTCAATGTGTATTGAAAACGAGGAAGAAGAGTTGGAACAAGAGGATGATGATGGTGGTGGTGATAATGATGGTGCTGGTGGTGGTGATGACGATGACGACGGGAAAGTTGATGGTAATTAATGATGATGGTGATGATGGTGGCAGTTGAAAGTGATGATGCATGTACATACCAAAACAACAACAATAACAACAACAAAAGACTTAAGACAATGGTAAAGTACATATGTAGAGTTGGCTCAAGTGGGACCCCGGGGATTGCTTGGAGTCCCACATACCCTCCCCCTCAACATCAGGCCACTTCTGAAGGAGACTGAGCGCAGCCATCTTGCCCTTGGGACAGTGAATTTATGTTCCCATGCTGCGTTCCACCTTCAACCTGAAATACTTTAGCTCCAGAAACCATATTATGGGATATTAAGGATTTATATTTCAAAGGTTTCAAAGATATCCACTTCAGAGGTACATAATCAGTAACCACTGTTCCAGTGAAGTGGTACTTAAGCCCTTCTACTGCCTATTTAAGAGAGAGATGGAGAGAGAGAGAGATACATGGAGAATGACATCAAAGGTGTGTTTGAAGCTAAATTTAATCAGCAGGTGTTACCAATACATGGTGTATATATCTCATTTCCCCATCTGTGCTAGGCATCCCCTCTCTACTGCTGCATAGTTTCCGTAAGGCTGAAGTGTACGCACCAGGTAGTCAGTCCCTGAGCCAGTTAGGCCTAACATACTGGTAAGCCCTGTAACAGCACTGTAGCCTCTGAGTTAGTCTCCAAAACTAGTAACAGGTTTTGTCCCTGGAATATGCCAAAAGATTGAAATCAGCTGTGGCAAAATCCTGTGCGACACTATTCCTAGAAGAAACCAGTAAAAGGTAAGAGGGGTATTCGTCAAAACAGATTGTAGGCATCCAAAGACATGACCCAAGGTCAGCCTACCTGACAGGTAGCAATATAACATTAAAACCCAGGAGCTCACCTAGCAGCCTGGTGTTCAGACCCTGAGCCAGTTAGGTCTAACATGCCGATAAGTGTCGCAGTCTGGCAGCCTTGCAGACTCTGAGCTATAGTATCAGGTTGTGTCCGTGGAATACGCCTACATCTGGAAATCTGCTTTCAATGTCCAGAGCAACACTATTGCTACAAGAAACCAGTTGATAACAAGTAAGGGAGTTATTCATCATAACAGGCTGTAGGTATCCAGAATAAATGACCCTAGGTCAGCCTACCTTACGGTAAAAATATTGCATTAAAAAAGAAGGGGCTAAGGCTGAGTTCCTATTTGACTGGAGACAGAGTAATTGGGTGAACCAAGATTGGGTCCTTTAATAAACTTATATTTATTTATTATATTTCAGCAGCCTTTTGCAAAAAATGAAAAATAATAATAATTCTGGCTATGCCAGCCATGAATGCAATTCACAAACACATTCACACACACCCAGAATGCAATAACCACTAAATTGGATTCACATACTGTATTTGCCCACACACTATTAGATACTCATGCACACACACATACACCCACACTCCTCTACACATGCACACAAGCACACATGCGGGCAAACAACGAGAAACACCTTTATAACCAGATGGGCCCATGGATGCCAAGCGATGCCTGATTGACATGAAAACTCATTATAACTTTCCACCTCCTTCCCTCTCAGACGTGGAGGGCTCTACAGGAGTAATTAGTGGCTGTTGTAGGCAGCTGCTTGTTGTGGCACATCTGGGCTTGAAGGACCTGCAGGACACCAACTGATATGGAAGCCACTTACAGGGCAATGGAATGCAATGCAATGAAACCACTTCCAGGGCATCGGAATGCAATCCAATCCAATAGAATGCAACGTGAAACTCAGCTTCCTGCTGCTGTGCAGCTGTAGGGGGAATTTCCAGTTCTGGAGAATGTCATCCTGTTGCAGAGTGCCCCATTGTACAGCCTAACATTTGGTCACGGCCATGAAGGTGTTCTACACACCTGGAGAGAGTGGCCGATAACCACTCCAATTTTGCTGGCTACCTGGAACGTCATCATGTTGCAGAGTGCCTGGTTGGACCACTTTACTTTTGGTGCAAGAGAGAGAGAGAGAGAGAGAGGGAGATAGAGAGAGAGATTGATAGACTAAGAGATAGTTAGATAGATATAGAGACATAGACAGCTAGATATATCTGTATCTCTATATCTGGGCTCTGTTAAGTGCCTAGAGACAATTCTATTGTTATGGCGCTATATAAATAAAATTGAACTGAATTGAATAAATATATATATAGAGATAGACAGATACATAGAGTATACAGTATATTAGAACATTAGGCCGTGCCACACTTGCTTAGTCATGTTCAATACTGAGTGAGAAGTAGATTTTGACAGGGCAAAAACCTTTTTGAGTGGCTTCTGATAGATATTTAAAATGTGCTCTCGTGGCGGGTAAAATACCTCAAGGGAGCAATCGACTTTCCAATATTAATTCCGTGCTCCCAGAAGGTTGCTTTTTGATTAAAAATGTTAGAGTTCTTTGGCTAAATTACCAGCGCATCAAAGCATGGTGATTAGGTTTCCGAGCTCAAAAGGTTGGGGAATAAGTTCCAGGCCATTAACTCCTCTTGAAATTGCTTGTAATGGTATTTGCCAATGTTATTGTTTCTGCCTGGCTGTCTGCATCTTGGTGGGTGTGTTTTTTAAATTAAAGCATAAATACGACATGCTTTTTGAACCCAGGTCGTACTCTCTATATTATTTAGGTGTTCCAGCAACAATTCACGGTGCAGTGCAATATTGCAATGACATACTCGGCTGAATAGAACGACACACCTTGTAGCTGAATTATTACTGAGTAGACACATTGCAGGTGTGCAGTGAGTGGACACATTGCAGGTGTGCAGAAATGTCTCTAAAATCCTATAATGTCAAGATTTCATGTTACAACTTTGCATTATTAAAGTACATTAACACATTCTGCTTGTGTTTTATCCTTGGCCATTTGCCATTTGCCCAGCTGGAGTGCTGCTTTCATGGTGTGCCCCTCACCCCTTCACCAAGTCTTACTCTCACTCTGATAATGGTGCTGCTGTTGATGATGGTGATTGTGATTATGATGATGTTAATAAGGGTGCCTGTATATAAATGCTCTAACTCTTACTCCAACTCTCTCTCTCTTACTCCAACTCTCATTTGTAACTCTATCTCTAACTCTCATTGTAAATCTATCTCTAACTGTCAATCTTACTCTTACGCTCAATCTTACTCTAACTCTCTCTCTTACTCTTGTTCTTTTCTCTCTGTCTCTAAACCACACCAGTGTATCTGTTGATGTGTTCCATTCCCTGGTGTGATCTATGCTTTGTGTGAGGAGTTGTAATGCAGCTGGTAAGTCTCAGTCAACAATGAGGGTTCTTGGCCTAGAGAGCCACTGAAAGCCACCCGCAGTACTCTTCTGTACTTATCTGAAGGAGCCATCTCTGTATCTCTATCTCTTACACACATACACATAGAGAGACAGACAGACAGAGGGAGATACTACAGTCAAACCACTGACAATGCTGCTTATGATGATGGTGATTACGATGTTGATTATGATGACGATTATAATGGTGCTTTTATAAATGCATGTACACTACTGTGTACAGAGACAGGGAAGGATAAATCTCTTGACTGGTTTCTCAAGTAACGCCACTAATACTGGCCTATTTGCATGAACTTCATGAAGTGTAAAGTGGATCACTATACAGTATACCCCACCCCACCCCCACCAATGAAAAACACAAAACAAAACGAGGGGCAACATTAAGGAGTAAATGGATGACTTTAGATACTTGCAAAGCTTCTTGCATTCAAAGCTATTCCAACTAATTTACTTTCCTTCCTCAGCAACCTCTGTCTGCCACGGTCGTTAGTATTTCACTCACACAAGACGGTCAGAGTGGGCAGGGTTCCGCCACAGGTCTAAGCCTATGAATGATTCATACTTCGGGGACACTTTCTGCTCAAATCCGTCTTTGAAAGTCGAGAGTTTGAGTGACAACAGCTTGTCTCTGCATAAGAGCATTCGTTCTTTGCTCCGGTGTTAATTGGTAACAAACCAATTAAAATTATATCATCGGTGGCAAACTCCATGACTTATAGATGAGCATCGGGCCCGCCACTTCTGACAACTGTCTCTGAACATTACCTTTAATTAGATGTTAATTATAGCAAATAGGCCCCTCTTTCTCACCTGGAAGGGGTGAGGAGCAGCCAGACCTGAGAGGAAATTTGGGACAGGATCCAGATCGAGGGTGAAGGGAAGGCTCTCGAAGGGGCTTGTTAAGGGCCTTGATTGCCATGCACAGAGATTGATTCCATCGGAATTGGATGGGATGGGAAAGTCTGACTATACCTCTCATTTCATTATCACATAGATTGCCAAAAAAGAATTGAGGCCATATTAGAAGTTGAAATGGGGTGCCCAGAGATGGAGAAGACACAGGATTCAATCTAGGCAGTTAAATGGCTGCTTCGCACAATTTCAATTGCAGACAGTGCTTGAGACTGAAATGAGGAGAATGATTATTTCTGCGTAGATATGAAACATGTATGTGTCAAAGTAGAGAAAAATCTTTTGGTACAAACTTTCTCCAAAGGCCATAAGCCATCACAAAACTCGGTCTGTCCAACTAAATATAGATCAGTTTAATTCGTTTTTTTTTAACGTCCAATTTGTCATGTTTACAAAGAACTTACTAAGGAACTAAGGATTGAAACATTAAAACTTTAGTTTCATAACAAAAACATTAAACTGTTATTTTTATGGATTCAAAAATGCACTATTTTTTCCTTTTTAATAATATTTCATAATTAGAACATAATACCCACAGGGGTTGTTTTTGTCAGACTATATTATTAAATGGACATTACCTGTGTTATATCCTGATATAGATATAAAGAGAAAGATCTGCAGACACACACACACACACGTGCACACGCGCGCACACACACACACACACATACACAGACACACACACACAGACACTGACACATAACTGACATAAAATGGACATCACCTGTGTTATATCCTGTTACAGATATAAAGTGAAAGATCATTCATGTCTAGACAGAGGTTATATGGCCAATGGCCAAAAGCCCAGTCACAGTAGGCATCCACATACATCAGTGTCCAGTGGTTGAGTGTGTGTGTGTGTGTGTGCGTAGGTGTGGGTGGGGGCAGCTGGGGCAGTCCTGCATGGAGGGTAATGAGTAATGTGTGTGTGTGTGTGTGTGTGTGCCCACACTGGAGCTCCTCATTAATCAGCATTTGGTTCCAGTGGGAGTCATGAAGGAGGAGAAGTGATGGAGTTCATGAAGCCGTCATTATTTTACCCCTGATTCCTTCCCACAGCTGGGCTGGCCGTTAGTCTGGGTTGGCGCAGGCTTGTGATTCATATGTGGGAAAGAGAGATTAAAACAGGGGTTAGGTTAGGATGACTATAGTCAAACCCTCTTAGGCACCAATGCTCTCCACCAGAACACTCTCTCTCAAGTGGATTTCCTTGAAATATTTTTATAAGGCTTATCTCACCAAGCTACAAAATGGATGTTAGCCTATGCAGTCTACACTTACTATTATGAAAAAAGGAGTTAAACTATTTAGTATAAATGCATTAAATGCACATCACTTTATCCTTTGGTGTCTCATATAAATGATAATGTATCGCTTTTACACACAGAAACCATTCATAATAGATACTTTCAAGTATCCCATATTTGCACGGCCCTCCTTTGCTGTCACGGAGTGGCAGTTTGATAAAACTCCTTTCTAGGATAAATGAGGGGAGACTGGCGCTGGCGCTCAGGACGGTAAACCCGTATGCAGATGAATGCCCTCAGTAAGAGGATCTGACACTTAAAATAGCAGCGTTTCTTCACATTGCACAGTGTTTTCACAAGCGTGGGCCGACGAGGCTGTGGAACCTGTGTGTGTAAGCCCGGATGATGACAGATTGCACTGAAGAGAGAAGAAGATAAAGAGAGTGACATAGAGAGAGAGAGAGAGAGAGAGAGAGAGAGAGAAGTAGATGGCCCCTGTGATGTGCTGTAGCTTTGGGGCTATCGATACTGTAAGTAAGTTTCATGCTAATTCCCCCTAGAGTTAGCAGCCTTAGGAGTCCAGGCCCTGCATCTATGTTCACAGTGATTGGCTGACAAGGATGCCTATCTAGTAAGACGTTTCATGATTGGTCAGTGCATGATATATGTTTACATTGATTGGCTGACAAGGATGTCTATCTAATAAGAAGTTTAATGATTGTTAAGTGCATGGTATATGTTCACACTGACAAGGATCAGTGGTGTAGTGGTCCCCGGAGAAGTGGGTATACTCTTAATTTATTTTAAGCTGCCCATACAGCACAGGAGATACACCCTGTTTAGAGAAGTGGGTATACACAATGCTGATTTAAAAATAAGTGGGTATCCTGCGTATACCCTGGTCTACACCACTGATGCCTATCTAATAAGAAGTTTCATGATTGGTCAGTGCATGGTGTATGTTCACAATGAGTGGCTGACAAGGATGCCTATCTAACAAGAAGTTTCATGATTGGTCAGTGCATGGTGTATGTTCACAGTGATTGGCTGACAAGGATGCCTATCGACTTGGAAAATTCATGATTGGTTAGTAGAATGATGCCTATCTATTTCGAAGTGTCATGATTGGCTAGTAGAGGGAGACCATGTGGAAATATCAGCTCCTGTAGATCCATACAGAGAGCCTCAGACACAGTTGATCTCCCATCAGTGGTATTCTGCTGACTCGTGGGGTTTCAAAATGCATGGTTGTAGGCGTAAGTCACAGCATATGGCAATTCAAGCTAAATTACCCAGCAGCCCCCTTTCTGTCAGGGTGGCTAAAATGAATGGCGTCATTGATCAGAGACGGAAATTAGTGGGAAATGTATCACTGCACAGGTCGAGAAACTCAGTTAGATGATAAAGTTTTATCATCAGATGAAGTCTAATGGAGGAAAAGACAGTTTAATGTGATTTTAAAAGTTATTACTGGGACCACTCTCTCAGGTATTGCCGGGGGTTCTTATTGAAAGCCTGTTAAAAAACCTATAAGGGTTTAGATGGAATGCATCATTTACAATAGATTACCATATTATGCAGTTAGCCTCCAGAGATAATTCTCTTTACAATGACCGCCTTTTGTCAAATCATTGTGGATGGATATGTTGTTTAGCACTTATGAATACAAAACGTTTCAGAAGTGCTAAACAACATAGCCATCCACAATGATTTGACAAAAGGCAAAAGGCATAATTTTTGACAAAATATGACAAAAATGTCATTTAGATAATGTTAAGTCGACTTAAAGTGCAGCTGCTGGATACATTTTCACGAGGTTTTAAATTGGCATTGAATAATTTAGGACACTGTTTGGGCAGAAGACAAGGTTTCTTGGTGTAATGCAATGTGATATGTTTTCTTATTATACGGCTCTTCAGAATGTTCTAAAAAGTATCGTTGATTTGAATGGGCCATCCCAACGTTCGCAGGTCTGATATTTCTTGATAATGATAGCTGCGAAAAGATAATGACCGCTGTCATTGGCAACTGGTTTTGTGCTTCTAATTCACATCTTTCATATCATTCCGCAAATAGTCCGGTCATTTAACGTAACAGGCTTATTGTAATTTGAAGTCAGCAAGTAATGGGTTGCCATGACCTCCGGATAATACATTATCCCTTACTTAATACTATGAGAGGTATTATTTACACTGCTTATTTATATTTATATGGTTCATATTATACTGCTGTCCTTTGAGGATTATCTAGGTAATCTCTATTTAGGTGCAAACCCAGAAGAAACTTTCGGACATTCAGACCTCATCTTCTCCTGATGATCTCTCCTTGGGCCTCTGTCTTTCATAGTGACTCAAGCCTGGATACTCAATTAGCCTCTACTTCAGTTGCCCCTGATGTGACGTCTGGTCATGAACAGCATGTCTGAGATGCCAATAGTAAGTATTTATTATGATAGAGCGTGTGTTTTACATCATATAATTGTCAGACATCTCACACAATGTGACTCTCTGCATCTCTAGTAAACACACAACCACATTAAAACGATCAGCATCTGAGACACCAGAGACATATAAGAAGTATGATGTCCCTTAACTTCTCATTCACTCCCATTCATTTTTTAAAATTGCGATTCATTCAGTTAGGCTCCTGTATTCTATGGTATGCCCGACATTTTGCGTATGATATTCCCCCCCCGCCCATGATTGCTTGCATTGCTGTGAATTCCCCAAAACACAGCAGAAGTCAGTAGTCTACAAAATCAGGACATTTACCAGAGATGCAGTTTGCTGGAAGAGGATAGATTGTAAAGTTAGGGAGTGTTTTGTGATGTGAGTTAGGGAGTGTTTTATTGTGAATAAAATACCTACTTAGTTGTCTTGACTAGGTTATATATGTATGGGCATCCCATAATATACTGTACACCTAAACCATGGAGCAGGTATTTGCAGCAACTGACCTCCTGTTCTTCTAAATCACTAAAACTGTATGGATATTCGATCATATACAGTACCTGCCACCAGCCAAATGCACCAAATAAGGTCTGTAGCTATCACCGATGAATTCTTCTGAAATAGTGAGAGTCATGTTTTATTCACACAACCTCTTCTCTTCTCTTCTATTGTCTTCTATTATCTTCTCTTCTCTTCTCTTCTCTTCTCTGTTTTCAGTGTTTTTCTTGACCCTTGGCCCCTTGTTCTTTCTCTACTCTATTTCAATGGTGCAGTCTAATGGCATAAGGCACAACAGAGAGGTATAGATTTGCAGAAAGTGTGTTTGAGAAGGAAAAAGTAATTTCTCCTTATCCTTTGGGTAACTCAATTTTAATTGATGTGGAACGTTGCCAGGCTGTCCTGTGAGTGTGTGTTTTTGAAGTGAGTTGCAGAAAAAACTGCACTGGGACAACTCAGAGGATGCCAAGAGGTTGGTATTTCTCACTCTTTCCTTCGCTCTGTTTTGTTCCGGTTAACACTCCTTTAGGGGCAGAACTTCTGTCTTGCTCTTGGTCTCTAGGATGATCCCTTACACGATACAGGTGTGTTTGTGTTTGTGTACAGTGTCTTTGCAAAAAAAAAAGAAATAAAGAAACTTTAAAAACATATTTTCAGTCAGGATTCAGTATCCAATCAATAAACGTCTGAAGAAATCGTGACGCAGAGAAAGTTAAATCTTCAACCGAATATTTCTAAGCTTGATGTGTTGTGAGAGAGAATGTCTACATCCAAACTCTCCCACCCAACATATGGTGTCTGTGGGCTGAAACAGAATGTGTTGACAGCAAATCTCGGAGAAGTGATGGGGTCTTAGCCTCTGAAAGGAAGTCCGAGAGTATCCACCTCTAAAGCTGCAGACATCTGTCAACAACCGCCTCAGTGATAGATAAGTGCAAAAAACACACCTCTTCATCTCTTCCACACTTCTGCTTTTCTTAGTTTCACTTTGTTTTGTGCAACTCTTAGAGAACTTTATACCGTCTGGTCAACAGGAATGTTTTTTTTTCCCCATATAACTTTTTGTATGCCATTGCCCTTTGTCATTGCCCTTAGTATGCCATTGTGGTATAAGGTGCAGTACAGAGCACTAGTTGACAGTGTATTGATATTGTTTACATGTATAATCCTCACTCTAACCCCCTCAGGAGTATAATCCCAGGTCAGGGTAAGGGTTGGAGCTGGATAAGAACCCATGTTAGGGTCAGGGTAAGGGTAGGAAGGTTAGAGGTGGGAGAGATGTGGTCTCAGGCTTCTTCATGCAATGCAGGTTAATTCACATGTTCCAATGTGGTCTGTGAACTACTCTGCCATAACCACTGGCTCGCTTTTTCAGCAGCCTCAAACAACTCCTTTAAAGCTCCTATAGATGACCATCCTTGAAAACCAAAATCCAACAGAAGTGCTGTGGTTGATTTAGCTTCAAAGCCTCTAACACCTATCTCACTGGTCTTGTGTGCGTCTGTGTGTGTGTGTGTGTGTGTGTGCGCAAGTGTTTGTGTGTGTGTGTGTGTGTGTGTGTGTGTGTGTGTGTGTAGCCTCCAACACCCATCTCCACTGGTCTTGTGTGTGTCTGCCAACCCTGTTCCCTCCACATACATCAGCTTCTTCCTTTCAAAGGCTTCCTCAATCACATCTTCATAGGGAATCCTCAACTCAATAAAGTAAACAATGCGTTCACTCTCACCATGTCTGTTCTCATCGCAGTCACAACATTACCCTGTTCAACTTGAAGTTGCCATATTAAGTTTGTATATGAATGAACAAAAT
>NC_137922.1:47604606-47614606 GCF_963457725.1 Sprattus sprattus | reverse complement strand
CACACACACACACACACACATACAAACACACACACACACACACACACACACACACACACACACACACACACACACACAGATACACTAACCCTTTCCCCTTGCACTCTACTGTAACATTTTCAGGTGCCATTTGCCACTGCCTCCCTGTGGATCTTGTCCAAAGGTTAACAGCTGTGCCGAACCATCAGTCCCACATGGCCTTCATGCAAGAGCATGTCCACACATACATCCTCGTACACATCTTTAGAAAGAGAACTTCACAGGCCACACACAGAGGCACAAACACACACACACACACACACAGAGGCACAGATACACACACACACACACACACACACACACACACACACACACACACACACACACACACACACACACACACACACACACAGAGAGCATGTCCACACACACATACATCCTCATACACATCTTTACAAAGAGAAACTCACAGGCCTGCACACACACGCACACACACACACACACACACACACACACACACACACACACACACACACACACACACATACACAGTACACACACACACACACACACACAAACACACACACATCCTCATACACATCTTTAAAAAGAGAAGCTGACAGACCTGCACTCCTGTCAGTGCAGACAGTTTGTGGTTTTGCTGAGCAAATCTGAAATGATCCTCATAATTAGTTTAACTAATGCCCATTAAAAGGTAAGAGCAGGTGTCTCTTCAGATTTAGCCAAACTGCCATTCATCAGAGTGCATTCAAATCCCTTTAAAGTCGGTGTGGAAAGGCTCGTGTTTGCATGATATACAACGCATCTGGACTGATCGTGTCTAAAAATAATACTGCAACAACATGGCAACAAACCTGTCCTCTGACCACACCTATAGTGGTAGACCAAATGGTGAGGCAAATGGAAAAACTGTTTTTCCACGAAATCCCAAACTCTGCGTCTCTGTTTCTCTTTTCTGCTTCTCAGCCATCTAAGTCACACACACACTGTGATATATTAAATTCCTGTCTGGCAAACCCCATTTCTGTTTAAACCATCTGCTTCATTAGACGGCGTACTGCTGAATTATACACAGTACATCTCATTACAGAAGACATATCTCTCCCTCCCTCCCTCCCTCCCTCTCTCTCTCTCCCTTCCTTTCCCTCTCTCTTTCTCTCTCCCTCTCTCACCCTTTCTCTCTATCCCCCCTCCCTCTCTTACCCTCTCTCCCTTTATCTCTCTCTCCCTCGCCCTCCCTCTCCCTCTCTCTCCCTCCCTCTCTCTCTCACCCTCTCGCCCTGTCTCTGTGTTTGACAGATAACATGTTGATAAGATCATTATACGAAAGGTTTGGCTAGGCCTAGTTTAACTAAATGAGCACATGTACCCGAAAGACGATGATGAATCCTTTTACGTCAGCGTGAAGCAGAGTGGCATGGGTCAGGGGTCAGTGTCTTCAAAGAGAGCGCTGCTATTTTAGCCACAGCTGGTTCAGACGCTGACGTCTAATGCCAAAGGTCCTATCTTCATGCAGATGACGTAGGAATATATTCTGTGTGTATTGATGTGAATTGTGCTTTACAAAAGAGTTTCATGAGAGAGAAAGAGAGTGTGCCTATTCCTTCAGTGGGTGTGTTAGAGTGTGTGTGTGATGTGTGTGTGTGTGTGTGTGTGTGTGTGTGTGTGTGTGTGTGTGTATGTGTGTGAGAGAGAGAGTCAGGACATGAGAACATGAGAAATTGTTTCTGAGAACTACAATACAGCCAGCCGAGAAATCAATCTATCAAGTTCGTAGCGAACAAGAATGAGAGAATGGCATAAAAATAAAAAATACATCTCCAGGCCTGATTTTTTTTTTTCATTTTCACATTCCATGCATAAACAATGAGGTGTGTGAGCAGAAAGCTGTTCATTCACAAGTCTTCCTTCGAGACCTCTCTTTCCTTTCACAACTTTTTTTTTCATCATATCTCTCTCTCTCTTGCTACTGTTCCCAGTCTCCATAGAGCCGCCAAAGATACAGAACTGAAGACATCAGGACATGACTTTAGATGAAGACAACGCATTATATATAATTTGAAAAACTGAATTCTGCATATAGACAAGACAGATATATGTACACACATGCCACACTCGTAAAAACACACACACATAGTCATTCACACACACACACACACACACACACACACACACACACATTTACACAAATACACACATACATGTTCTTACTCACATTCTCTCTCTTTTTCTCTCTCTCTCACACACACACAGACACAGACACACACACACACACATACTCATACACGTATGCACCTACACAAACACACACACATACACGTGTGCACCTACACACATACACAGACACACACACTCATACGCGTGTAAACCTTCCCACAGATCACAGAGCGAATTGACTGCGGTAATTACAGTAAATAACGTTTATTACTCACAGGGCAAACAGCCCTACTGAGTGTCAGATTCCAAATTATGTGTAAGTGTGTGTGTGTGTGTGTGTGTGTGTGTGTGTGTGTGTGTGTGTGTGTTTGTGTGTGTGTAAACACACCCTGGGGTCTCCAGAAGCACATTCAAATACAGTATGGTCTTACGTTTGTCTTCACTTAAGCAATAAGCCCCAAGAGGCCGTGCTTTGCGCTGATTTTAGAACAGGTAAGGGAGTTGTTAGGCACGACGCGAAGCGGAGTGCCGTTAGACCCCCTTACCTGTTCTAAAATCAGCGCAAAGCACGGACTCGCGGGGCTTATTGCTTTTCTAAACCTGTTACTACACATATTTGATATGGTTTCATAAATAAAGACAATTCAATTTAAGAAACAATAGTTTAATGATAAACCGTCATTCTTCCGCCACTAAAAATTATAGTTCCTAAATAAATCGTTGCCACGCAACCCTTGAAGCAACGCAACAGCCAGATGGAACACTGGGTATGAAATGCGCTATATGAATGCCTTGCCATTCGCTGCGCAGTAATATGGAATGTAATCAGGTCAAATTGTAAGGTAATGCTGGATTTTACAACGGCTTTTAGCCAATCACAATCAAGGATTTGAACAATCAGGTTTAGAATAAGTCATTAACATTAGCCTGGTGACACCAGCCTACGTATTTCCGCCTGAATTGATTTCAAGCTCATACTCAGTCTGGCCCAGCCCCATTGACAATCGTTTCCAGAACTCAAAATTTTGCCGGACCAATCAGCGAACAGTTCAGAGCTGTGACGCAAAACTCGCCTTGCCGAGTTGCATGTAGTCCAGCCGAGTTTGTAGTTTAACAGTATAGCAAAAATGGCTACGGAGGAAGAGACACGAAAAGCTATCGGAGAAGTTGTCTCAACTGTCGAGAACATCAGACAATTAAAAGGAGAACAAGAGTATTTTCTTGTAAGTTTTATGATTGGAAAGGACGTCGTAGCTCTTCTCCCAACTGGCTTTGGGAAGAGTTTAATCTACCGAATGCTTACTAAACGTTGCTGATTGGTTAAGGGAACTCCAATGATTTTAAACCTCAAGATAAGCACCCGCCCATCTCGGAAACCAAAATGCATTGGGTTGGCCCAGACTGACTGACGGAATAAAATGGAGTCACAGTCTGGTAACGGCCAGGCTACATTAACATAGCCCTGAGAGAGAATTCTTGGGGAAAGAGAGATACAGTGAGAGAGGGAGAGAGAAATGGAGTGAGAGAGAGAGAAGGACAGGGAGAGAGAGACTGAACAGAGAGCGCAGAAGAGTACTCTTTGTAGTCTCTGCAGATCACTGGAGAAGGATATGCAGAATTGACTGTTAATTTGAGCAGAAATTAATCAATTTATTTCCGCATAGTTGAGCCTCACACCAAGTAATTGTGTGTGTGTGTGTGTGGGTGTGTGTGTGTGTGTGTGTGGGGGGGGGGGGTTCGATCAGCACAGGGTCACACCTAGTAGTATTTGTTCTAGATAGAATAATTTCAGTATCTTTTTTGCCAGGAGCACATTATGTAGGGTGTATATCTTTCAAAAAGTGCCCCTTGTGTAAATGGTTGAAGGTACCTGCAATAGCATGACATAGTTGCTTAAAGGTACAGTCCGCTATTTTAACACTTATGTGCTCTTTTGAGCACACACTGACTGAACAGCAACGAATACAGACCATTATCAATTCAATGAATTTGACAAAACGTGCACTGAACTAGAATCATCGACTGCACCGTTATAGGGTTTGATTTCCAGTTAGATCACTCTGAAGTGGGGCCTCAGATAATAAACTAAACGCAGCATTATGGAGTATGGGTCTCAAAACTACCTAGCTGAAAAGAATGCTTATAAATCAGTGAGCAACCTGCCTAAAAAGTTTGCAAAAACCTCATAAACTAGTGAGCTACCTGCCTAAAAAGTATGCAAAAACATACAATACTACTAACAGCAAAATTGGCATTGATCAAAACGTGCTAACATGCTTACAGATGGTGATCTTGTTGGCAATTTCATGCTGTGAAGGTTTTCTTTACATTTCCATGAGGCAAAGGAGACCTTGTCAGTGTGAGTGCTTGAGTAAGAGCGCATGGAGGAATAGCAACATTGACTTTAAATGGGCAAAACCAGATTCAGTTTCAGATTATAACTACTCATGGCACATTGCAGTGTTATGGAGATGACAGGCAGGGGGGGGGGGGGGGGGGGGGGGTCAGTAGTTTCCACATCCCTTGCTGTTTGAGTGAAGACGCTACGGCTGTCTGCTCTTTTAAAAAGAGGCTGATATCTTTGGATGGGTCTCTGAGTTTTCAAGCATGTATGAATTGCGCAATTAGGAATACATAAAGCAGTGTCAGAGAGATCACTCAAGCTCAGGTTGTGTGTGTGTGTGGGTGTGCGTATGTATTTGTGTGAATGTATTTGTGTTGTGTGTGTGTGTGTGAGTGTGCGTTCATGTGTTTTTTTTCCTCAGAGTGAACATAACTGCAGGTGAAATGACAGGCTGGCAGGCCTTGAGACGTCCAGAGAAGTGGATGTGTGATGGCATGCTGTCGAGTTTTCTGTACACAGAATGCAAATTGAGATATGCTCGTAGAGAGTAAATGTCAACACTTGACCCCTCTGACCTCCCAAGCGTGCGAACAGCCTTTGCCCTTTGCTAGACAAGATAATACTCTGCTGCGTCAATAGCAAAAAACGGACACCTGAAGACAGAATAATTTCTTTGACTTACTTGAGCTCTCTCTCTGTCTCTCTATCTCTCTCTCTCTTTCTCTTTCTCTACCTCCCTCTCATTTGCCCCTACCCCTCTCCCATTGTCTCACCTTATTCCTGTCCCTTTCCTCCATCTCTTGCTCTCTCTCTTCTTCTTCCTTCTCTTTATATGCCATGTAGCCCATTCTATGAACTCTGGATGCAGTGTGCTCGCATTCTGAAGGCGGGCAGGCTGGCATTTTAAATGTCAAAGAGACCCACCGTTTTGCATACCTGCCTGAAATTGTCAGTCAGCCGGTGTGGAGGAGGGGGTGTTGTGTGTGTGTGTGTGTGTGTGGGGGGGGGGGGGGGGAGTGTTAGTGCTCCCCGTGGGTGAGCGACCCCTATGGTAATTGAGTTCAGCGTGGAGAGACTGAGCTCTTGCCCCGCATTCTTCCCCAGATGCCGCCGCCGAAGCAGAATTACAGCAATCTTTGGCCTTTCGCTTGAATATATGTCCTGTTATTTTAAGACGTATCTCGCTCTTTATCTCTCTCACTCCCCCTCTCTCTTTCTCTCTCACACACACACACTATCCCCTCTCTCTCTCACTCCCCCTCTTTCTTTATCTCTCTCCTTCTCTCTCTCTCTCTCTCTCACACACACACACACACACTCTACTCTCTCTCTCTCTCTCTCACACACACACACTCTACCCACTCTCTCTCTCTGCAGCACTGAGCCACAGCTCTTGGTAAAACAGACCTCAGGACACATTTTTGCCATTTTACACAATTTTGCTCCATCACATGTCCATACATATTTATAGTATTAGGTATTTAAAAAAACAATAAAAAAACAATAATATAAATAAGGTTATTAAAAAGATGCTGGTTGCTTGAGCATGGCACTACTATGCATGTCTCTTGTCATCATCTATCCTCACAGACACACAAACACACTCACACACACACAAACACACAAACACACACTTTGTGTGTGGGGGGTGGGGAGTGGGGGGATGGGGGTGTAGTCCAACTCGGGCTAAGAAAACAAACCAGGCAAACCATTGGCATCAACACTAAGTGCCACCAAGTACCCTTGGTGATTCTTCATTCATCTTAACCACTGCATGTGATAAATATTAAAGAAGTGACCATTACTATGACATGTAACCCTTTCTCTCTGTCCTTTTTAATTGGTCTGTCTTTTCCACCTGTGGGTCTCAGATCTGTTTTCCTGCTCCTACTGAGGTCACAGACCACAGGGGACCACAGTCATTAGGACCACACAATGTCAAAACCAGCTGCCCAAGTCTCCCTCCCACTTTATAATGAACTATAATTAATTCCTGTGGCTTGTATGCCAAAACTCTTTGGCCATAGCAAACTGTTGTGCATTGTTACCTCTACTAAGGGGGTTATGTTTTTTTGATTGTTTGTTTGAGCTCCACGAAGGTCAAATGCCCAATTTAGCTACGGTTCAAAGAGTGAAAAACAATCCAAGATCAGCCCCTTCAGCCTGATCTAAAGTTTGAATAAAACGTTTAATTAAAACCTGTCCTGTGAGTTTTTGTGTAATCCTGCTGACAAGCAAGCAGAGGTTACAATGTGCAACCGTTTTGCCGCACACAGCCAAAGGAATTAATTACAGCTCATTTTAAAGTGGGTGGGAGACGAGAGCTGCTGGCTTTGACACTGTGTGGTCATAATGACTGCGGTCCCTGTGGTCTGTGGTCTCAGTAGGAGCAGGAAAACAGACCTGAGTCCCACAGGTGGAAAGACAGAGCAATTAAAAAGAACAGAGAGAAGTGAAAGTCCTCTCTATGGCAGAGGTGGTGTAGACACACACACTCTGAAATCCACCTCTGCATTTAACCCATCCAGGGAAGTGACACACACACAATGAAGTGAGGTTACACACTAACCCGGAGCAGTGAGCTGCCTTTGGCGGCGCCCGGGGAGTAGTGATCGAGTAAGGTGCCTTGCTCAAGGGCACTTCAGCCGTGGATGTGGGCATGGGAGAGCAGTGGTCTACCACTTCCCCCGCCCACATTTTTCCTACTGGTCAGGGATCAAACCGGCCACCCTACGGTTTCCAGCCTGAAACCCTAACCAGTAGGCCACGGAAGGGGTAACATGTCATATTAATGGTCTCTTCGTAATGTTGATCACACAGTTAAGATGAATGAAGAATAACGGGGGGTACTTGCTATCACTTTTAGGGCCTGAATTACTAACATGTGACCGCTGCTTAGTCTGCGGTCGCACATTAGCGCACAGTGTTTTTGCGCATTTTCCGTGGTATTTATCAAACCAGATCCGCGCTGGGCAATCTGTGTTTACTCCGCCCTATATAGGGCCTAATTTACTAACATGCGACCGCTGCTTAATCTGCAGTCGCACAGTAACGCACTGTGTTTTCGCGCATTTTCCGTGGTATTTATTTAGGAAGAGAAAATGAAGGTTCAGCGAAGATGAAGATAGATATATTGGTTCACGTTCGCGCAATCACTGAACCTGATTCAATTTGTGAATATTGTTGTTCTGCCCGCCATCACCTACAGCGAGATGTTTAAAAGAACACAATTATAAAGAATATGCTATTGGTGGCATTAATGCATAAACTGTCTATTATAATAATATAGATGTGTACATGGCGAGATTAATAATTTCGACAAGAAACAAGGGTTCACTACAATATATATGGACGTGGGTGCAATCAATTGTTCCAATTACGTTCGGAAAGTTTGCAATTTAAAAAAAAGTCCTGTTTGATGTCTAATTTTAATTATGGCAGTGGGGAAATGTATTGACCAGTGCGCCGTAGCAATGCGTCAAGTACCTGGGTGAATATTTGGCTGAGTGAAGGCTGAGATATACCAACTGCTGATGCTATAACTGTTTGAAATGATCCGATGCCAATATTTGCAATGTTGTCCGGAGTTTAATAACTGATGGAATGGAATGTGATCTCCGGTTGGAGGGTTCGATGTCGTCTCTGATCTGGTTCAGTAATTTAACTATTGCGTGGCTGGTTAACCTGTACCGTCTAATGATTTGTGGTTCGTTTAACTGAAAAATTGTTATACGAGTTGAAACAAATATTTCTGTGCGTTGTCTCTGTCTATGTCTTCGCCTTGCTCTTATACTGCTGCCATATCAACGTTTTCAGAATCAGTGGAAATGCGCTTCCTGGTTAAGTTTTAGTAAATACCACGCCAGTGGTGGACGAAGTAAACCAATTGTGTACTTGAGTAAAAGTACAGTTACATTGCATTGAATATTACTCAAGTAAAAGTATTCACCTCATTTTTTTACTTGAGTAGAAGTACAAAAGTATCTGCCTTCAAAAATACTTAAGTATTAAAAGTAAAAGTATTTTTTTTTTTGAACTGTCAAATCAAAATCCCTACTTGAACAAGTGAACAATGCTTTACATTTGCCTAATCAAACCCAAAATACTCAAAACTATATTATCTATAAGTAAGACCAAGTGGTTTTGAAGCAACAACACAAAAAGCATTCCTTCAATTTGCATTATTTTATTTTCCATTAATTTCACTTGTCATAAATAGAGTAGTCATAGGAATGAATTGCGAAGTTCACTTCGCTTGGCCATGAATTCGACTGTGTCCCCGGCGTTAACGTTTGGTGAGGGAGGCTGTATTAAACTGGCACTTAGAATCATCTGGCACTTAGCATCTCCACAGATAATTTGGGTGCTAGCATATTGCTTTAGATAAAAGCACCTGTTAATGTAATGTATTTCAATGTAATATAATCAACCGGGGCATATTTATAACCACTCTGTTAGTAGTAGTCATGTAATGGCGAACTTACATTGATGTGCTTTTTTAAATATGATAGCGAGTTCCAGAATGCCGACAGCTAGTGTGTTCTTAATGCAGAGGCGACACTTGAAGTAATAGGACTCGTTGTGTCATCCGATGATGCTGCAGTCAGCTCCTCAGCCATTTACCTGACAAATAATATTAATAATCTCTAGGAGTAAGAACTCTCAATGACCACAAGCACGTACACCACCTTGTGCTTCCAGCTCCAGCGTGACTTTGCAATTCTTCAATCAGGACGACACCTGTTGTTAACTTCAAGGGATAATCGCGCGCTGGGCGCTGCCGCTGCCGCTGATTGGTTATAGTCGCGATACACTTTGACCTTTTGGTATTTAATTAAAAATAAAAAAGGAACGAGTAAGGAACGAGTGTTTCTGTAAATGTAAAGAAGTGAAAAGTAATAATTTTCGCTTTAAATGTTGTGAAGTAAAAGTATAAAGTCTTAGCAAATAAATGTACTTGAGTAAAGTACAGATACATGGAAATGTTACTTAAGTACAGTAACGAATTACATGTACTTCGTTACTGTCCACCACTGTACCACGCAATACATCATAAGGCGCACTTACCTTCTCTCCTCCCATTAAATAGCGCTTTACGCCCACGTTCCACCCACGTTTCCACATTCACACCCCCAAAGCGTTAATATGCGACTCTACTCAAATGCGCCCCCTTAGTAAATACCGTTTGATGTTTACGACCGCTATTTTACGCCAGAAATGGGCGCAATCCTGTTAGTAAATCAGGCCCTTAATGTGCAATGTGTCTGTGTGTGTAGATCAGAAAAATGTACGAAAATTATTATCAGTTGCTCTTTCCATGCCCTTATGTATGCTTTGGCAACCAGCATCCTTTTAATAACACTATTAATCAATGATTGAATGACTTCATTAATTACTTATTTGTTTTAATTTAGTTAAGTATGTCTAAATATTATTTATTTTCTCCTAAAATATGAAATAGGTTTGGGCATGTGAGGTAGCAGATGCGTTAAATGGCAA
>NC_137922.1:47579606-47602106 GCF_963457725.1 Sprattus sprattus | reverse complement strand
GTGGTTAAGGTGTCCATGGGTAGTGCATTTGTCTCAATCATTTATGCTGCACCTGTGCCAAGACTGAAACAGAATGACTTTAACCCACCACCTGTGGACGGGACGTAGGCTGGTCAGTAATATTGTTCCAGACTAAATGAGATACTATGATAGAGAGAAAAGGACAAACTCAATCTGTGTTGAAACAGAAGGCAGTACAAATATATAAATAAATAAAAAGAGAAAGAGCGAGAGAGCTATTGAAACAGACGTGAGAACAAATAGGCAGGCGGATGTCTTGTCTGCTGATGTTTTATTGATGATATGGAGAGCATGGCTGGGCATTCATCACCAGAGCTTTGTCCCCGCACTGCTGCTACTCCTGCTCCTGCTGCTGCTCCTGCTGCTGGAGGAGGAAGAGCCATGACAGCTGCCCTGATGACTGGGGTGGAGCAATGGGGACATGGAGCTAGAGGTTAAACATCAACATCGATGACAGGGCCAAAGAAGAAAGGATCACATCTAACAACTCGCAAAAAAACAACCCAATTCTGCATGAAAAATGATGATGACAGGGCCAGAGAGGAAACAATCGCAACTAACAAACAAACCCCTAATTCTGCATAAGGGAAAGTTTGTTGGTAAAAGTACAAAAGTGTGACGATGAACGATGAAAATGATCTGGATGTTGGAGACGGCACTGGGAAAGGTCCATTCATCCTCTTTCTCTGTGCCTTTGTCTCTTGAGTGAATGTGCTCAGACACAGATGGAGGAGAAAATGCAGGAGTCGTGCCTGTACCATAGGCCACAACATGAGAGCTACACATAGCAGGTAGTCATATGGAGGATCACAGTTGGAGAAGATGCAGGAGTCGTGCCTGTACCATAGGCCACAACATGAGAGCTACACATAGCAGGTAGTCATATGGAGGATCACAGTTGGAGAAAATGCAGGAGTCGTGCCTGTACCATAGGCCACAACATGAGAGCTACACATAGCAGGTAGTCATATGGAGGATCACAGTTGGAGAAAATGCAGGAGTCGTGCCTGTACCATAGGCCACAACATGAGAGCTACACATAGCAGGTAGTCATATGGAGGATCACAGTTGGAGAAAATGCAGGAGTCGTGCCTGTACCATAGGCCACAACATGAGAGCTACACATAGCAGGTAGTCATATGGAGGATCACAGTTGGAGAAAATGCAGCAGTCGTGCCTGTACCATAGGCCACAACATGAGAGCTACACATAGCAGGTAGTCATATGGAGGATCACAGTTGGAGAAAATGCAGCAGTCGTGCCTGTACCATAGGCCACAACATGAGAGCTACACATAGCAGGTAGTCATATGGAGGATCACAGTTGGAGAAAATGCAGGAGTCGTGCCTGTACCATAGGCCACAACATGAAAGCTACACATAGCCGGAGGATCTCTATGGAGGAAATCCATCTAAGCAATTTTTTTTTTTACTTCAGTAGTCTTTACTACTTTTTTTTAACTTCAATAGTCTTCAGGGGTAGGTTGTAAAAGAGGGCACAAGACAATCAATCAATATATCAATCAATTAAGCTTTTTAATACACCCACAACCAATACCCTTTTGTGGCAGTGATCTCTCATATGCTTGTATCAACATACTGACATTGAAAAATACATTTGGCACAGCCACTGTTCAGGCTAATTTCTCAGTACAGCATCAGAATGGGTTTAGTAAAAGCGTGCTGCTTTGTGGCCCAGGTATAATGATTGCTTGGGGCTGAGGGCCTATGGTGTTTGAGTGAGCCCCCCGTGGGCCGGGCTCAGTGCCATTCACTGTGAATATTAGCCGGCTTAACACACCAGCTCCAATTAAAAGGTTGATTCAGGCATTTCCCCTTTGGGGTGTCGGAGGAGCTTTGTGGAATCCCTGGGTTTGGTACAATGAATCTGTATCTGGTGTTAAACTCAACACACAGACAGGGCTGGGTAACTGGCTTCCTAAAGGGCAGCTGAGCCCAGAGCATTAAGCTGTGTCATGTCTACCTGTATGCACACTGAGTTTGCTATGGCAAAAAAACCTATATACAGTATATGGACAGATATGTAGATATGTATATGTATGGCCGTATGGATGGATGTTGCTTGATTAGCCAGTGTAAAAAGAAAGTAATACTAAATGATCGATCCTGAGACTGAAGAGATTGTCGTGCCTGACTATAAGGCTATGCTCTGTGTTGTTGTCTGTGTTAACGTATTTTTTTTTTTTTTTTTTTTTAACAATTGCATAAACACTAAAATCAAAATTATTACAAAATTACCAAAACCTTACACTCAAGGAGCAAAGCATCAGTCCCGATTTGCACCAATATATGCACAATGTCAGCCTCACACTTTTTCTGAAAACAATACACACAGTGATTTGCAAAACACTTTACAAACTTGTATACATTAGAGACAGAAGTATATCAAGATGTCACTTCCTTGTAATTCCAAACCACTGACGGTCAAATTACCACACCTATGAGCCAGTTTGTTAAACACAGCCATCAAGTGCGCAAACGCATGATTGCTTTACTGTAATGTAGACACACCAATCAGGGTTAAGCACTATAGAAATGCAGCAGGTGAGTTCACCTGTCTTCAAACTGAATGGAAGGAGACAGAAGAAGAAGAGTGAGTGTGAGAGGGGGAATCCACAGAGGAGGAGAAGGAGGAAGAGGTGGAGGCAGTGCCAGCGGCCAAGGTCCAACTGGAGGTAGAGGAAGAAGAAGACCTGACGCAGGAGGAAAACGTGCTCAAAGAAGAAGAAAAACAAATGCATCAAATAAACTTGAAAGGAGAGAGATATCATAAACATGGTTTTGGCCAATAATGCTCTCAGGCTCAGAGAAATTCAAGCCAACATTATCGGTGACCAAGCCATTCAATAATGTCCATCAGGTCTCTCGGTCAACACTCGCATCCTGAAAATACATCAGGTTCAAATGAAACAACTTCCTCTGTACTGTGTTTTCAGGCTCTTTTTTTACTGTAATTGTAACCTTTACTTGTTACAGAATTGTATAAAATTGAGTTTACAGTGTTATGCACACTACTGAAGTAGCATGAAAACTGGGACATGTTTTTTTGTGAATCTCCATGTTGACATGTTGACTGATTTGAGTTTATGGAGAGAAATACATAATATTTTCATTACATGTAATCTGCATTGATCTTGTGTAGTGTTTGGAGAATTTATTGCATATGTGCACTTTCTCCGTGTACTTTACCTACACTACTCTTATCACTGAGAGAAGTATAATTGTTTTCAACAGCAGTGTGTAACTGGTTCAAACAGAATTCAGTCATATGCAACGTGTGTTTCATATGGGAACAAAATATGGTTTTGATAAATTAGTGTAACGTGTTTCATTTTGCATAGGATCTGAGGTGTTCTGCTTATTGGGTGTAATGGAATATTAATAAGCACGCTAAAGTTGAAGAATGGACCGGAGGCAGAGTCCGTTTTCTGGAGGTTGTATTTCAGCGTGGAGACCCCTCTCAGCTGTTGGTTCAAGAAAGGTCTAACCTGATAGCAGAACGCAATGGCATTTTATACATTCAGGTTACATTACAAAGGGAGAGGGGGGAGGGCCACACCCTTTAGGTGAGAGAAGGGGGGGGGGGGGGGGGGGTACAATGAGGGGTTCATCTATGCAGGCACGTGCACAGACATTTTGGGGGGCAGGTGCTCAAAAAAAAAAAAAGGGCGCCCATCACCAAAATTATTAATGAAATTAAATATCTCTCGCTCTCTGGCTTCCACTCCCTTAACGTCTGATACATCAAATGATGTCTGGGGTGCCTTTTTCTGTAATTGGTCCACCTCACCATGCTTGTGCATCAAATCTGAACTTGGGGAATACTCCAGCCACCCATTTTTAGAAAACCAATGCTCTTGGAATGACCGCCCTTCATAATTTGTTGGGAGGACAAATTCTGGTTGTCGTTGTAAAACAGGCAAAACGAAGAGATACATAAATATCACGTTAAACAATGAGGGACAAGGATAGCATGACCCCGAGAGCTAGCATAGTTTACCTGCTGTGAATTCTCGTGACATTTATAAACAAACATTCAACATACTCTCGAAATAGTTTAAACGGCATTTATACAACACAAAATATGCACTTTCAGACAAAATGTCATTAAACCTGACAAACGTCAGTAAACAGCTGGACAATGCTTTGAAATCAAGTTAGTTGTCTGTTCATTTTTTTAGGAAACGTCGGACCAGTCCGGTTTTCAGACGTATTGTTTTCAGCGGCACTAATGTTGTTAATTTATACAACGTCGGGGGATTGCACAAACACCGTCATTACCTGTTTGTCTGATGCAGGTCAGTGAAGAACTAGGCTGAACCTGTTGGCCTGCCGCTCAACATTGATGTGGGGGATGAGGAGGGAGGGGCGCGGAGGGGGCTTGTGAGCACCGCAGATCATAGGCAAAGAATACTTATTGTATGTCTATGCCGCGGAGCATGTCGGGGCAAAATTCTCACAAGAACTCCAAATAAATATATATCAGATATCAAAACACATTTGGGGGAATTGATGACGAGAGACTAATTTCTATTCTAGAAATATTGATGATTGAAAAAAATAATTTGTCTCCAGAAAAAAGGGCACTTTTTCTCAACCAGGGCACAAGGGCTGGTGCTTGAGCACCAGTTGGGGTCTATCTGTGCACGTGCCTGCATCTATGGGGGGATGGGGTGATCCCAAGTTACTAAGGGTTCTAGCAGGAAGAGGGGGTCACATGTCATTTGCATTTGGACCTCAGTGAGAGACAGACACAGTACACATTCAGAGTGAGTTGCAGATACAGAGCAAGCAGTACATGTCTTAATATAATAATAACAACCATATTTCCAGCTCTATCAGGTGTGTGGTTGTGCTAATTGTGTGTAGTGTTTTCAAAATCGTGCTTAAGCAATCGAGAAAAAACTGTAATGGTAAAATTATTTCAGGCTGAGTAAATGTTCAGAAACATGGGCTGTTGTAATTTTTGATTACAATCTCATGTTTAGTGAAATCAGTGAAGTGACGGAAGATGGAAATGCTTTGAATTAATTGTGTGGGCATATTTCATCAACAGGTTTATTTTATTGGCTGTGTGTGTGTGTCTCTCTCTGTCTGTCTTTGTGTGTATGTGTGATCGAAAGAGAGAGAGAGAGAGAGTGAGTATGCATATGATAATTGGTGTGTGTATGAAAGAAACAAAGAGAGTGAGAACATGATAATGAGTGATTTCTTGATGTGTCTTTGAGTGTGTGTGTGTGTGTGTGTGTGTGTGTGTGTGTGTGTGTGTGTGCGTTGGTGTGTTTTCTGATGGAGGTGTTCAAAGTGAAGCCACTTGTGGTTTACCCTACATGTTTTACTTAAGAGAACTTCTCCCTGGGCTAGACTCGCTGAGCCGCCTTTGAAACTGGGCCAACAGTGAAATGAGGTTGGAATATATACATACAAAAGAAGGGTCCACCCAGGGTTCAATAGCTTGTGTGAAGAGGATTGGTACAAGTATGCATATCTCTGCGTGGGTGTGTGTGTGTGTGGGTTTGTGTGTGTCTGTGTGTGTGTGTGTGTGTGTGTGTGTGTGTGTGTGTGTGTGTGTGTGTCTGATGGGTGTGTGATGGATGATGAATTATCACCGCTGGCCGTCTGCTTTCACGTTTCCTTCACACTGTGCAGCACACTGATATAAAAAGAGGACACCACCTCACCATCTTAAGGGTCTTGTCTTGATGACTGTGTAGAGAGAAAGAGAGAGGAACAAAGAAAGAAAGGAAAATAAACAGTGTGAGGGAGAAAGAGAGAGAGAGGAAGAAAGAAAGGAACAAACAGTGTGTGAGAGAGAGAGATAGAGAGAGTTAGAGAGAGAGCGGGTGAGCATATGACGCCTTTAAAAAGAGATCTTCCAGTGACAGGAGTCTGAATGCTAACGTCAGGGACTTGTAACATGCCATGGGCCATGCTGAGAGAAATGAGGCAGAGAGGGAGAGAGAGTAGGAGGGGAAAGGTACTTTGACATCTGTAGGAAAGCGAGCTGTGTCCTCTCTTCGAAGACTGAATACAGCGTTTTCTCTAGCCTAGTTAGATGACATGAAGCAGAGAACCTTGGGAGTTCTGAGCTGACAAACTGTAATAAGCAGAGACATGCTCAAACTTTCTAAGACTCACTCTGAGACGTGTGACTAACCTTTCTATAACTCACAATTGGGGTCCATTGTGGTTCTAAATAAGAAGGGTTGGGTTTTATCAAATATAGTGTGCTCATGTGGGCCTGAATGTGTGGGTGTGAGTGTGGCTGTCTCAGGGTGTGTGTGTCTGTGTGTGGCTGTCTCAGGGTGTGTGTGTCTGTGTGTGGCTGTCTCAGGGTGTGTGTGTGGCAGTGGCTGTCTCAGGGTGTGTGTGTCTGTGTGTGGCTGTCTCAGGGTGTGTGTGTCTGTGTGTGGCTGTCTCAGGGTGTGTGTGTGTCTGTGTGTGGCTGTCTCAGGGTGTGTGTGTGGCTGTCTCAGGGTGTGTGTGTGTGTATGTGGCTGTCTCAGGGTGTGTGTGTCTGTGTGTGGCTGTCTCAGGGTGTGTGTGTGTGTGGCTGTCTCAGGGTGTGTGTGTCTGTGTGTGGCTGTCTCAGGGTGTGTGTGTAGCTGCGGCTGTCTCAGGGTGTGTGTGTGTGTGACTGAGTGTGTGGGTGTGTGTGTGGCAGTGGCTGTCTCAGGGTGTGTGTGTGTGTGTGTGTGTGTGGCAGTGGCTGTCTCAGGGTGTGTGTGTGTGGCTGCGGCTGTCTCAGGGTGTGTGTGTGTGACTTAGTGTGTGGGTGTGTGTGTGGCTGTCTCAGGGTGTGTGTGTGTGTGTGTGTGTGTGTGTGTGTGTAAGGCTGTCTCAGGGTGTGTGTGTTTGTTTTAAGGATGGGTGTTATAAAGTGTTGTTATTTCCTTGCGCGATAGCAAACACTGCTTCCAGAAAATGGCCCCCCACGCCTTCCCTGTGGCAGTCAGCCAGATAGCATTAAACATTCACGGCACAGTCTTTTCTAAAACCCACTTAGCATTTTAAACTCGTGGCCATGTTCTCATTACTGACTCGCCCGAGCACACTGCTGCCAGCTTCTGCTTGCGGTCGCACACCCACCCACTGCTAGCACACGTGTCCTTGGTCCACTGATTGGTGTAAAGCTTTGCCACGTGAAGACGTAGTGTATCAACTTTTCCTGCACAGCAGCCCGAGATTGTACTAATTAGAATCAGTTTAATTAAGTGAGTGACAGCTGCATTAGTGCATAGAGCAGGGGCTATAGGGCCAGGCCATGCTGAGGGCATGACAAGCTATGATCACTCAAGTTTACATTGAAGGCCTGTGCCTACGCTTTTGATGGATGGAGACAAATTAAACGCACCTGCCACCCCTGACACTTTCATAGTGCAAATGTTTGAAAGGCTGATAGAGCAAAGTCAAGAATGTACCTGCCTATCAAAACTATACTTCGTCATAGGGCAATGGTCAGACACTTAAAAGCAACACTGCACAGCAACTGGGTACTTTTTGAGATCTAGGTCTAGTTTTAGTTTTTTGCATCGTCTTCTAAATTATTTTGATGGTATATTAACATGTACAGGACAGATGCATATACCTATATCTTTCCCATTAGTCAAGCAGACCAGCACAGTTCCGCAGTCAGGGACGGAATCCTCCGTATATATATATATAAAAAAAAAAAGATTCCACGGCATGGCATTTACAGCTACAGTATATTGCCAAAAGACCGCGGTTAGTGTTCTAGCAAGTTTTACAGTATTCAGTGCCAGTTGTGCTGTTGCTATTCTTTGGCTTTTCCAGGTAGTTGATGCTTTAAAGGCAAAATAGTGAGAAGATGGTAACAGAGGAGCAGTGTGGGCTGGCTATCAAAAACATTATAGTTTATAACTGGTAAATGGATGATGAAACATAGCGCAATCCCTCGTACTCGATGATGTTCCAGACTATTTGTAACATTTATGTCTGAAACCGAAGTGAATTGGTGAGAGCCTGAAGCTGACTTGGCCTCGTGTCAAGCAACACTCTGCCTGTTGCATAGGTGATGACGCACCTTAAGACTTGAGAACAAAGCATCAAAGCAAGCAGTGCTGTGGTCTAGCATGAAACGCTCTAAATGGACCCAATGTTGAGAGCAGTTGAGACTATAAGAGTAAAGGGCGAGTTACCAACATATGGCTCATCTGGGAGAGAGGAACTCTTAATAAATAAATCTGTATAGATGGCCAAGAGCTAAGGCAGGTGTGTGTGTGTCTGTGTGTCTCTGTGTGTGTTTGTCTCTCCCTCCCTTTTTTTCTGTCTGTGTGTGTGTGTGTCTGTCTGTGTATGTGTGTGTGTGGGTGTCTCTGTGTGTGTTTGTCTCTCTCTCTCTCTCTGTATGTGTGTGTGTGCATAATCTTGATGTAACTTTTGTCTAGCTGCTGGCACTCGTAGAGGTTACAACAGAATTTGAACCTGGTATCATGTTTCAGTTGCAATTGGTCTTTGAACTGAAAGAGACAAAAATAACAATAGTCCATGACAATTGTTTTTAATATTCAGTTTACAAATATGTTTTACATATTTTTCTAGACTTTTTAATACCAAATGCATAATGGTAATGGAAATTGTTATTCTGGTAAGTAAATAAACAAATAAATTAATAAATAGGTAAACTTGTTCCATGTGCCATTGCTCTGTAGTTGCCTGTCAGACCACCACAAGGTAAACGACACAACAAAATGTCCCCTCATTAAATGCAGAAAGGAGAAGAAAACAGCCTCATCCAGATGAGCATCATTAGTGGCCTGTGTCACGCGTGCAGGTCAGGACCCCTCCGCTCATTAAAGCAATGGGGGTCATTCGTGAGCGGCTGAATTCCTGTCGGGACGAATCAGACAGGTGTCTGGTGGGTCACACACTCGCACACAATGAGCTTGTCCTTGGTCTATGGCAGTGACTTACTGACTGAAACGAACACATGTGTGGGTTGGTGTGTTTGAGTTTGTGTGTGTGAGAGTATGCAGCGGGTGTTTGTGTGTGTGTTTATCGGTTTGAGTATGTGTGGTGTGTGTGTGTGCGCTTGTGTGTTTGAGTGTGTGTGTGTGTGTGCGCTTGTGTGTTTGAGTGTGTGTGTGTGTGTGTGTGTGTGTGTGTAAGTATGCAGTGGGTGTGTATGTGTGTGTGTGTTTATGGGTTTAAGTATGTGAGTGTGTGTGTGTGTGTGTTTTTTTGTGTGTACATGAGTTTGTGTTTGTGTCGCAATGCAGAAGTAACGGTCGTAGAGGTATAGATGTAGTGACTCTGATTTAATTCCCTTTTGTCACACCACAGACACATGGTGATGGATGACCAGATGTCAGATAGTCATAGTTACCAACACACACACACACACACACACACACACACACACACACACACACACACACACACACACACACACAGAGGAGAGTATTCAGTTGAGACAGAACACAAAAGTGACCAACAGGGAGCAGCACGCAGATAACCAGGGTGACAGTAGCCCATAGAGACCAACACACACACACACACACACACACACACACACACACACACACACACACACACACACACACACACACACACACACACACACACACACACACACACACACACACACACACACACACACACACACACACACACACACACACACCTTGCCTAACTTCCAGGCCTTATTTAGTCAATAAACAGCAGCCAGTGGCACTCAATTAGAACTGCTGTATTGACTGAGGGCTCTGGGCTGGGGGACATGTCAACTGATGACCCAGCCTGATGCAGTACTTCTCCACAAGAGATTAAAGAAAATGGGAAATGGAACAGGATCCAGTAGATAGTAGAACTGACGTGTGTGTGTGTGTGTGTGTGTGTGTGTGTGTGTGTGTGTGTGTGTGTGTGTGTGTGTGTGTGCGTGTGTGTGTATGAGTGTGTTTTAGTGTGTGTGTGTCAAACCCCCTGCTGATTCAAACTGCTTCCTAACTCCATGTACCCACACCTCCATAGAAATCTTTTTTCACTCTTGTACAATGAGGATGACATTCCATTTCTGCCATCTTCCATTGTCTCATTAATTTATCGTTTTACTAGTGCCTTTCTTTTTCTCAACACCGCAAAAAAGAAAAGCCATCTTTTGGGTCATTGACAAGAGTCATTTAGTGACAGGTCAATCACAGATCACATACTTCATAGCACTTAGTGCTGAAGTACAGGTGAGCTAACGCTAACATGATTACCCACAGAGTGCTAAAGTACAGGTGGGCTAACGCTAACATGATTACACACAGAGTCCTGAGGTACAGGTGAGCTAACGCTAACATGATTACCCACAGAGTGCTGAGGTACAGGTGAGCTAACGCTAACATGATGACCCACACAGTCCTGAGGTACAAGTGAGCTAACGCTAACATGATTACCCACAGAGTGCTGTAGTACAGGTGAGCTAACGCTAACATGATTTCATTCAGCGCACGCTTTTACCCACAGAGCTTAGCAGTACAAGTAAAGTCAAAGTCAAAGTCAAAGTGTGTTTATTATTGCATGTACCAAATTTCTTCAGCACAGCAAAATTCTTATGACTTGGCAAGCATCATCCATCTACGCAGTAGACGTCATACATATAACATATACCAAAAAAATAACATTAAACTCTATAAACACTATGACAATAAAACATATAAAATGTAACATTAAGATAAAACAATTCAAAGAACAACATATATTATAACAATATAACATATAACATATAACATATAACATTAACATTCAACAGTTACAGTACAATAGAAGGGCTAGCAACAGTTTAAGTGTGAGCAGCAGTTTAAGTGTGAAATAAGTTAAAAAAAGAAATGTGAAGAATAAGTTAAAAGTTTTTAAGAATTGTGCAAATATATCTATGAAGTGAAATGTATGAGTGTATGAGTGAGCAGGGAGTAGGTGGAGGTGGCAACTGTTCAGTGGTTCAGTGTTTCTGATTCAGAAGCCTTACAGCCAGGGGGAAAAAGCTATTTGTGAGTCTGGTAGTCCGTGTTCGGATGCTCCGGTAGCGTCTACCAGACGGCAGCAATGAGAACAGTCCATAGCCTGGGTGGCTGTTGTCCTTCAAAATCTTTTTTGCTTTCCTCAGGCATCTACTGTTGTAGATGCCTTGCACGGAGGGGAGATGGCTGCCGGTGATACGCTCCGCCGTCTTCACCACCCTCTGCAGGGCCTTGCGGTCGGCAGCGGAGCAGCTACCATACCAGGCAGTGATGCAGCCTGAGAGGATGCTCTTAATGGTGCATCTGTAAAAGTTTGTTAATGTTTTTGAAGACATGCCAAACTTCTTGAGTCTCCTCAAGAAGTATAGCCGCTTCTGTGCAGTTTTGACTGCTGAGCCTGCCTGCATGGACCAGGTTAGGTCATCCTTGATGTACACACTGAGGAATTTGAAGTTGGAGACTCTCTCCACTTCAGCTCCCTCGATGTGTATGGGGTCCTGACCCCCCCTCTGCAGCTTCCTGAAATCCACGATCATCTCCTTGGTTTTGCAGACGTTGAGAGACAGGTTGTTGTCTTGGCACCATTCTGCCAAGACCCTTGCCTCATCTCTATAGGCGGTCTCATCGTTGTTAGAGATGAGACCCAGGATGGTAGTGTCGTCTGCAAACTTCAGGATGATGTTGGAACTGTGTGTTGCCACACAGTCATGCGTGTACAGGGAGTACAGGAGGGGACTGAGTACGCAGCCCTGGGGGGCCCCGGTACTCAGGGTCAGTGAGGAGGAGGTGTGGTTGCCCATTCTCACCACCTGGGGTCTGCTCGTCAGGAAGTCCAGGATCCAGTTGCACAGGGGTGTTTTAAGACCCAGGCCCCTGAGCTTCGGGACGAGCTTGGCAGGCACAATGGTGTTGAATGCTGAGCTGTAATCCACAAACAGCATTCTCACATATGTGTTGCTCTTTTCCAGGTGGGAGAGGGTGGTGTGTGTAGCTAGGGCAATGGCATCGTCTGTTGATCGGTTTGGACGGTATGCAAACTGAAAGGGGTCCAGGGTGTTGGGAAGGGTAGAGCAGATGTGGGTTCTGACCAGCCGCTCGAAGCACTTCATGATGGTGGAGGTCAGTGCTACAGGGCGGTAGTCATTCAAGCAGGTTACTGATGTTTTCTTCGGTATGGGGATGATGGTGGCCTGCTTGAAGCAGGTGGGGACCTCAGACAGATGCAGTGATAAGTTGAATATGGAGGTGAATACCTCCGCAAGCTGGTCAGCGCACCCCCTGAGGACGCGGCCTGGGACTCCATCGGGCCCCGATGACTTCCGGGGGTTCACCCTTTGGAGCTCTCGCCTCACGTCAGCCACGGTCAGGGACAGAGTGAAGTCGTCCTGGTCCTCGGCCAGTCTTGCTGAAGGAAGGGGGTTGGTTGCCTCAAACCTTCCGTAAAAGGTGTTGAGGTCGTCAGGGAGAGAGGCGGCAGGCTGATCATCACTGCTATTTCTCCCTTTATAGCCAGTGATGTGTCGCAGGCCACCCCACAGGCGTCGGGGGTCAGAGCTGAGGTAGGTGGACTCCAGCTTGTCCCTATATTCTCTCTTTGCATCTCTGATGGCCGTCCGCAGGTCACATCTGGACTTCCCCAAAGCCTCCTGGTCACCAGAGTTAAAGGCAGAGGACCGTGCTTTGAGCTTAGCACGGACATTACCATTTACCCAGGGCTTTTGGTTTGGGAAAGTCTTAACACTGACCCTAGGTACGACATCATCGATGCATTTGGAGATGAATGAGGAGACAGAGTCTGTGTATTCATTGATGTCCCCATCAGCTGCAACAAAGAACATCTGCCAGTCTGTTGTGTCAAAGCAGTCCTGCAGAGTGCTGATGGCTTCAGCACTCCAGCGTTGAACTGCCCTAGAAACCGGTTTTTCCTGTTTTAGGCGCTGTCTGTAGGTAGGGATTAGCATAATGGAGGTGTGATCCGATTTTCCGAAAGCGGGGCGGGGGAGGGGTTTGTAACACTTTCGAATCTGTGAGTAGCAATGGTCGAGAATCTGATCACCCCGGGTAGGAAAGTTTATGTGCTGATAGTACTTCGGTAAAACTTTCCTCATATTGGTCCTATTGAAGTCTCCAACAACAATAGAAACCGCCTCAGGGTGAGCATCCTCAAGTCCATCAATTACTCCGTAAAGTTCCTCTAACGCGCACGTTTTGTCCGCATGCGGTGGAATGTATACTGCTGTGATAATAACGGAGCTGAATTCCCGTGGGAGGTAGAAGGGGCGAACTTTAATCGATAGCAGCTCCAGGTCTGGTGAGCAGTGTGCTGAAAGTGCAGCAACATCCGAGCCCCAGCGAGAGTTAACCATCAAGCATACCCCTCCTCCCTTCCTTTTACCTGACTCGGAAGTCCTGTCCTGCCGGTAGATGGAGAAGCCGGTCGGAGTGAAGGCAGAGTCAGGCACCATAGGATCCAGCCAGGTCTCGGTAAACGCCAGTACACAACAGTTTGCAATGTCCCGCTGGAAGTTAATCCGTGCGTGTAGCTCGTCCAGTTTATTGTCCAAAGATTGCACATTCGCTAGTAGAATGCTTGGAAGCGGTGGGTTGCAGTATCTCGTCCGAGATCTGCACAGGATGCCGGCTCGCTTGCCTCTCTTCTTTCTCTTCCGTCGGCGTATCGGTAAACATACCGGCGGTTAAAGCTGCGTAGTGCATGCGGAGCCATTGTCAGTGCGACCATCCTCTCGGCGCACCAATCTCCACCAATCTCAAGTACTCTATGACTCATCTATTTAGTCAGATCCAAGTTCTTCAACCGCACAAAATTAGTATTGTTGGCACGTTATTCTACGCAAACTCCCCCACCCAACCCACCCGCCCCCCTTTGCTGTTATTACCAGCTCATACAGCAACTATACACCATCCGATAGCACAACATCAAAGACTCATGCTAGGCAATAACACCAAATTACTGCACGCTGGCCAATAATAACTAATTACCGGATATGATTTAGATGAGAAAAAAATATATATAAATAATCGCCAACATTTACAACAGACACGACTGGAACCCAGCCCAGCACGGTGTCCACACACACACACACACACACACACACACATACACACACACTTCTGCTCTGCAATTGCACCTGACTTAGGCTAAACTGGCCCTCCAGCAGTAAAGGAGGGTTTAAAGCCAGTTAAATGAAGAAAAGAGAACAGAGATCGAGAGAGAGATAGAGAGAAAGGAAAGAAATGACAGAAGCTTAAATAACAGCCAGCACGCACCTGGTTGCCAGGGCAGCGGGAGGCTGGCTGTCTCTAGCCCACAGCTGGGGTGTAATTGCAGAACATACATCTGAACAGAGAAAACACGAACAGGCAAATCACACCCAGGCTGAGGACCCGCTAGGCGTTTCACTTCAGAAAATAAACACATGCAAGTGGATTCATTTCACACTAATAGACGTCACAGGTGGGGGCACTGTTGCGCAAACAGTATCCCAGACCACATTCGGGCTTGACGCCCATGGAGGACATGGGTTTAAATCCGGACCTATGGCATTTCTCCTGTTCACTCCCCACCTCTTCTCCCTCTCATGTCCTGTCCCACTCTTCACTGATCTATCAATTAAAGGCAGAAAAAGCCCCACAAAAATCGTTTAAAAAAAATTGACGTGACAGGGAATGCGAAAAATGGTACGTAGATAAAAGGCATCAGCATAGAGCTTTATGTTTGTAATGTCCATAGGTAGGATGCAAAATGTTCTCTCAAGCAAAGAAGTATTGAGGGGCGTTCACTGCACTAAATGATTTGTTTTGAAAAGCAGATGCCGCGGACAAGGTGGTGTCTATCAGGTGTCTCTGGTAGGACAGCAGGGAAAGGAGGCCGGGTACTCCCACTGCCAGTTAAATTACAGTCTGCCTTCTGGTCACCGAGTCGGAAACACACTCTCCCAGAGCTGCTGAATAAGGGTGGTAATTTGGCAGCCTCTTCTTGGACCCTTTTTGCGTTTCCTTCTCTACAGAGTGACATAAACAAATCCGACATGGAGGAGCATTATACAATGTGTGTTTGTTTATTTGCTTGTTTGTCTTACCCACAGAGGCCGGCTCGATTTGTCTCAGGTCTGGGCCAAAGCTGGCACAGGTCCGGCAGTAAAGGCAGACAAGAGCTGTCGTGTAATTTCCTCACTTCAGCATGACCACTGGTCACATGGCAACCTGCAATTACTTTAAAGAATACCACGGATGCCTCTTGTAGCAACTCTCAACATCAACTCAATTGGTTCACTCTGATGATGATGATAATGATGATGATGATGAAAATGATGATGATAACGATGCTGAGTGATGCTGGTCGAAGTGATGAGAAGAACGATGATGAGATATAAATTGTTGTCCTTCCTTTCATCCATCCTCCCTCCTTTCCTCCCATTACTTTCATGTTGTAATAGGGCCATCAGCAGCTACCCATCGCCCCTCTTACAGCTTGCACCATGGCAACCAACACGACCGCAATCAGAACCCTCCCTGTGCAATATGCACCCACCAGCATTCAACTGCCGTGACCTTTGTGTGATTGCTGATGATGAACCACCTGTTGCCTCATCCTCTGGGCAACAAGCCACGTACAAAGAAGTCAAGGGGCAGCCTGGGGAAAAACCCTAATCTTTACGTCTAGTACAGGGGCATTTTAGGCATTTAAACACAAATCCTCTGTTCATCTTGTCCACTTTTTCCAACGGTTAAGGGGAAGAAATATAAATATTTCTAAGACTGTCTCGATGAAGAAAGAAAGCAGACCTATGTGTTAGTGGGACACTAACTACATGTGGATGAGGTTAGTGGGACACTAACTACATGTGGATGCTTTCACCTTTCCCTTGGAGGTCAAACTTGCCCTTGGACACAATTTTCCCTGACGCAAACAGACTTACTTTAAAGCAGTTCAGTCCTGTTTTCAGTGTGGACACATGTGTCCAATTTCCGATTTCAGTCCGATTTAAATTGGATATTGGACACATGTGTCTCCCCAGAACTAGATTCATTGTGTCCGACTTGAGTCCCACTGGACTCCGATGTAAACCCCTGGACACACGATTCGATTCCGCTGGTAATTGGACTGGGCGCGCATGTGTCTCTAGTATCTGATTCAAATTGGACAACAACAACTTTTGCACATGCTTGAGATCGTGCCCACAGACATATAAATGCATCATATATAATGTATATGATATGATAAACGCTGCTAGACGCTCAGTTCTTGTGCTCCCTCTCATTCGCGTTGAAATACTGAAAGCGAAACTGAAACTTTGAAACTGGAATGCAACTGTTTGGGACAGAACGCTAATTCAGTGAACAAATATTTTCATATTACTTTCCACCAGTTGTTAGTCATGCAATCCATTCATATCGATGTGAATCAATCAATACTATTACAACTTTAACTGTGGTGTGTTTTTGTTTCATTTCACAACGTATTTACTGTATAATCAACGGTAGCAGATGTAAACATTCCGCATTTGATTTGAACTGACGCGGCCAAGATCTAGATTGGTCACTGCCATGTGCTTTGAGATAGAGCAGTTAACCCCCCATGGAGACCCCATGGAGAGAATTGGATGGGATCGGAGTGCTGCCATCATGTGCCCGCACTGACTACTGACGCAAACAGACTAACTTCAAACCAGTTCAGTCCTGTTTTCCCTGACGCACACAGCCTTTCTTTAAACCAGTTCAGTCCTAGGGGTGTAGCAGCACCAGCAAATGGAGCCTTCTGTTCCACTCTCAGGGAGAGCAGGAGAGTGGGCAGAAAGAGGGGAATTGAAAGGGTGGTAGAAAGAGAGAGAGAGAGACAGAGCGTATGAGAGCAAGAGAGTGCATTTTCTCTTTTCACCTGTGGTTGCACTTAACACAAGGATGCTGAGGACAGCAGGTAGCCTACTAATCTCTGTCTGAATGCCTACCTTTCTGCCTGTCTGACTGCCTGCCTACATGTCTGTCTGTCTGCCTGTTTTTGTGTCTGTGCAGAGTCTGCCATGTTATTGAAAGGAAGCTGAGCTCAACGGCCAATCAAACCACACCCCTCCCTTCAGTGCACCTGAAGTAACGTATTGATTGGCTGGAATTGTTTATTGCTTCGCCCAAGCCACTATGTTTGTTGCCTATTTCCAGAGCCAGGACTGTGTTTGAACACTGGAGTTGTTTTGAGGATACACACACAGAATAGACAGTCAGTGAGGAACAATTTGCAGGATCTAATAAAAAGGTGTATTGGTTTAGAATCACAGACCACACCTTTAATACAGGGGGCAGAACTGCTGAACTCTGATACAAATATGAAAAGATGACAGCTCCCATCTGTGAACCTCTTGGGCTGAATACACCAGTAATAGCAATGGCCACTGTTATGAATGGAATGCTGCCTCATGCACCCCCCCCCCCCCCCCCCCCCGTCTGTCTAATTCATATCACAGCCCAGATCCAGCCCATGTCCATAGGTCATCTGCTCTTGCTTATCCAAATAGCCCTGTTGGCTCCAATGGGTTATTTGTTTGTCACGCTGACCTCCTTGTTGGCACAGTCTTTTTTCTCAAAGTGTATCTGGCAATTACATTAATATGCAAATTATTTCCCTCCCACTCGATGCATGTATGTCACTTTCTCTCTGGCCGTGGTGTGGTGTTACCCCCCCCCCCCCCCCCCCCCCCACACACGCCCCAGTGTTAAAGATTTGTCATAGGCTACTGAATATTTAAGCTGTTTGACTTGATTAGCCTGTGAGGCACACACCACTCGCCTAGCAACCTTGTGTAAATCTCCATTTTCAGTTCAAGTGTTGCACTAATGAGAGGCTGTGTGTTTACATTACTATACAGCCATTAGATCAGCACAAGGACACGCTTCAGCCAAACATCCGAAACTTTCAGATGGATAAATTAAAAGGCACAATTCACAATTCTGGTGAAAGCTTGTTGATATATGATTAATTAAAGCCACACGCTCTGCCAAACATCCAAAACTTTCAGATGGATAAATTAAATGCACAATTCACAATTCTGGTGAAAGGTTGTTTATATATGAGCAACAAAATGTACTCCCCTCCCTTCTGTGCTCCTGAAGCAGCTGACTGGCTTGAATAGCGAATGGCTTGATTGCAGTCTCGTTGTTTGTCTTACACTTACAGAGCCATGACTGTTTTTTTTTCATTAAGTGCCCAGAATCAAAAGCTAAAGGGTCATGAGGATCAAGCTGCTGAATTTGACCAAAAAATATGTAATTCCGGACCCCCTCCTTTTAATCCCAGGAGCTATATAAGCCAAAACCATTTTAATAGAGATGACGTGGGATGACTCTTGGTCATTGTCCACAAAGACAAAGTATGGAAGCATAAATCCTCTCTTGGTAACTGTTGGGTTACTGCACAGGCTCGCAATGTGATGTGATACCATCGAGAATATTCAATATCAAACTCCAGATTTAAACATTACCTAAATCATCAATGTTCTATAATCAATGCAGTTCAAATCATATCCATGGACTGCGAGTGGCTGTAAGTGCTTCTCTAAAGCAACCGCAGGTGTCAGACAGAGGAGGATGAAGATGAGGATGAGGAAGGCTCTGATGTTCCTGCCCAGTGTGTGTGTGTGTGTGTGTACCCCTGTCAATGATGCATCACATTCTCAACAGGTGTCTCTGGGAAATAACAGTCTCAATCAGACAACTGCAAGCGAGTTTGCCTGACACCCGGCGTAAAGCGAACAGCTGGAGACGTAATCAAACCCACACAGCCACAGAGGCTGGAGGGGGCGATGGTCTACTCAGCTTCAGATGCCAAACTCCACATGGGAGCTTACATGCTGTGGCCATGAGGAGAGGAGACTTTTACTAAATGAAATTGTAGATGTGTGTGTATGTGTATGTGTGTGTGTGTGTGTGTGTGTGTGTGTATGTGTGTGTGTGTGCGTGCGAAAGCCCCTAAGGCTGACTAACCTAGCTTGTGTTTCAGTTCTGTACCATGACCTTGGCACTGTCAGTACCAAAGGAAATGATAAAAGACAACTTGATCAATCTGAAGTCTCCTACCAGAGAGCAACTGCAGAAGCACAGTCTTCAACAAGACAGAAGTGATGGACATGTACACCATAGGGGAAAGAAGCACACAAAACAAGTGCAAACAGCAGTGTTTGTACCTTGCGCTGAAAGAGAAAAAAAAATCAATATGGCTGCAGTTAGCAAGGTAGCACTTACAAAGCTCTCTGTCTGGGGTGAAATGTGACTGTCCATCAGGTTGTCCCCAGGAGATAGCTCTGATAGAAACAGATGGATTGCATGCTTGATTGAAGTCTCATGAGGCAACAAAGTTGAGTTCCCTCAGTTAGCTCAAGCTAACAGTTATCACGATTACATAAATTAGCCACTAGCTACACAGGGCACTAGTCTAAATGTTTACAATGTTTATAGAACATTTAAGTTGGCTTCATGGATACTCATCTGTTGTGTTAAAAAAAATGAAGAAACCACCATCACCACCAAAAAAAGAAGAAGAAACCACCAACACTGTGGATTGTTTTCAGCCAAAGATTTGGGGACAAATTTGGTGCACGTGAAGTAAGCAAGTCAAGTAAGTCAATGTTAGCCCTATTTGGTTGGGAAAAAACATTTCACACCATTTTAGTCATTTTTAAACATGTATTCACGTGATGTACATTAAATATCTGTTTGATCAGTCCTATGTGGAGTATAGGATCTCTCCCCATTCGTTTAGATGGGAGCCTGATCTCTCCCATTCGTTTAGATGGGAGCCTGATCTCTCCCATTCGTTTAGATGGGAGCCTGATCTCTCCCATTCGTTTAGATGGGAGCCTGATCTCTCCCATTCCTATAGATGGGAGCCTGACCTCTCCATATTCGTTTATATGGGAGCCTGATGTTGTTTGCCCAAAATATCTGCCTGGAGGCATTGACAAAATGGAAGACTCTGGTAAGAGCCTCATCATAAACATGCTTATTACACACACACAATCACAAACATGTTCCAAATTCTACACACGCTTTTATGAAGCCAGTGTCACACACAGCAGGATGCTAAAAGTATCCAATATGGACGTCGCCAGCCGGTGCATCATTTGATTGGACTACATTATGTCTCTATGGCAGCGACTCAAGAGCCCTGGGGAGACTGGACTCTCACTGCATCAACAACAACAGCATCAACAACAACAACAGACTTCACTTTCGGAGCCAAATCGTTGTTTCACTATCACTATCCGCAGAAGGGCCACGGAAGAAGGAAATGGACACGTGGCTTTATTACTGAGGCAAACAGGAGGGGGATCATCTAATCTTTTGGCTACCCATGCTGTGAAAACCAGACTGTCCATTTTGAAATGGGTGCCAGGGAATGATTCCACCGGTCGGATGGAGAGAAAAGGCCGGCGGCAGGAAATGCCGGGGTGCTGGATTGCGCTGGAGAAGCGGAGCAGAGGGAGAGGGGGTGCTGGTCAAAGACATGCCGGGGTGCTGGATGGCGTCTGGGAAGCGGAGCAGGACATGCCGGGGTGCTGGATGGCGTCTGGGAAGCGGAGCAGGAAATGCCGTGGTGCTGGATGGCATCTGGGAAGCGGAGCGGAGGGAGAGGGGGTGCTGGATGGCGTCTGGGAAGCGGAGCAGGACATGCCGGGGTGCTGGATGGCGTCTGGGAAGCGGAGCAGGACATGCCAGGGTGCTGGATGGCATCTGGGAAGCGGAGCAGGAAATGCCGGGTTGCTGGATGGCGTCTGGGAAGCGGAGCGGAGGGAGAGGGGGTGCTGGATGGCGTCTGGGAAGCGGAGCAGGACATGCCGGGGTGCTGGATGTTGCCAGGAAAGCGGAGCGGAGGGAGAGGGGGTGCTAGTCAAAGACACAAGAGGGTCAAACAAGAGTGTAGCTGGCAGGTTGAAAACATGGTAGTAATCAGCAAAGTTACAGAATACCCTGGAATGACACTGACTGCATCAGTGGATTGATGTATAAAAATGAATATGTGCAATCTCTTGACCTTTGAATACGTAACACTATTAACACTAATCTATATTTACAGTATATTTCTGGGTATTTGAGTATTTTAAACTGCTTCTGTGCACAAAGAGATGGATTCATGCAACCCATAGCCAAAAACACGTTCCCCCCCGCTCTGATCAGAATCAGATTTTATTGGCCAAGTAAGTTTGAACAAACACAGAATTTGACCTGGTAAACTGACTCAATGTGCTTGCACAAAATATACATTACAACACAAAACAAAACAAACACAATATTTCACTATTGAAATCTGGAGCACCTTCACCCAGACAAAGCAACTAAAGTTAAACCACTCACTTCACCAATCACTTCATTAGCTGTGTGTCCATCTTCTGACCTCACATTCATGCATTTGCAAAGGGCCCTGGAATCTGATTACCTTAATAAATCACAATACAGACTATACCCATGCATTATTAATGTATTTTTATTGAATAATTTCAGTTCACCTGAGTGGTCTGAAACGACCTTGTTCTACTTGTTCTTGTTCTTTTTCTTGTTGTTCTTCATTGAGAAAATTCAGAGGACATTCACAGATACAGATATGTATAAGCACACATATATACACGCGCTCGTACACATGCACTAAATCATGCTAACGATATAAAGAACAGTGAAGCGTGACATGTTTAGGCATTTATTTCTGTGTAGGTGTGGAAGACTGTGACATGTGAAGCAGGTGAAATGCCACATTAGCGTCATGAGCCCGCTCTCACACCATCCCTACGGAGACGAGAAAAGAAAGACTTCTTGTCACTCCTGATGCTTTGAAATGTCTGAGATCTCCTCTGATCAGCAGAGCCTGCTTACTGCCAGAACAAAGGCTTTGTCAAAGTTTAACGAGAGAAGGAGAGAAAGTGAGTAAGAGAGAAAGAGGTAGAGATAAAGAGAGAAGGCCTGACAGAGAGAGAGAGAGAGAGAGAGAGAAAATAAAAGCTAAAGAAAGGCAGACACAGACAGAGACTGGCTGAAAGCCCTACAGAGGAAGACACTTTGTCCTCTGAAGAAAAATGTTTGTACCTCCGTCACCTCTCCCTCTCCACCATAACCCCCCTGAGATCTCCACAGCACTCTCCAGACCACAAAGGAAAGTCTGGAATCCCCCCAATCCTCTGCGTTTCTTACAGAATTACCAGCGGATAACCAATCCTCACATGTGGGTGCCCTTTCTAAGTAGCAGTAGCGGTCTGTGACGGCTATGGGAAGGAAGGAGTGGTGAGTGGCAGCAGCAGGAAGCTGACATCAGTAAGACCCGAGTTCAGCAGCTCTTAATGGCATTCTCTACCTGAGAGACAGCTTGGGAGAGGAGGGGCGCGACCTTGTCTAGACAGTGTTTGTTCGGCAAATGCCAGGTTCAGAAAGTTTGTCGCAAGCTGTTAGAAGTCTTGGCTGTTAAAGCTGTCGTGTGAAATACAATAAGTCTACACAAA
>NC_137922.1:47574606-47577106 GCF_963457725.1 Sprattus sprattus | reverse complement strand
CTCAAAGTGCTTTTCAACTGCAAGAACTCAGGGCACTTGCCAGGTGGTGCGAACATATACAGAAACAGCCCCCTAATCAGCCCTTTCAACCTTTACGTTTTCATTGCTGTGTGTGTGAGTGTGTGTGTGTATGTGTGTGTTAGTGTGTGTGTGTGTGTGTATGCATGAGATGTGAACAGGAACAGCCCCCTAATCGACCCTTACAGTCTTTCCGTTTCCAATGCTGTGTATGTGTGAGTGTGTGTTAGTGTGTGTTTGTCTCTGCCTGTGTCTGTGTGTGTGTGCATGAGGTGTGTACAGGAACGGCCCACTAATAGACCCTTTTCAGCCTGTCCGTTTCCAATGCTGTGTGTGTGTGTGTGTGTGTGTGTGTGTGTGTGTGTGTCTGTGTGTGTGTGTGTGTTAGTGTGTGTGTGTCTGTGTGTGTATGCATGAGGTGTGTACAGGAACAGCCCCCTAATCGACCTTTTTCAGCATTTCTTTTTCCATGGCGGTGCTACACATGGTGGTGCTATTCTGCTCTTTGATCGCAACATCACTTCCGAGCAAGACACAAAAAACGTTCTCCAATGGCAGCACCAAACGTCACACCATTTAACCAGATTTACTCTTGATAATGTTAGGATTAGGTTACCTACGGGTGCTAACACTTGATTAAAGGGCTTCATGGCAGGTGGAACTACTTGATAAAAGGAGACACCAGCACCACTTTGATTATTTAAAACCTCAACAAGCTAACTATGTAAGCTATGATTTATGTTCTGTATTAGCTACGTAACCTCTGGTAAATCCTCTGGTGTGTGTGTGTGTGTGTGTGTGTGTGTGTGTGTATCCTGCCGGCTTTAAAAATGGTGCTTCTTGCTGTCTTCCACTCAGATCGTGTTTAACCAATAAGTGTCAACCATGACTGGAAGCACCACTCAGCACTTTCAGGGTTGCACAGAAGCACCTACCCTGGGGTGTGCTTCTGTGAACTGCTTCTGCTGCGTACTGCTGTGATCTTTCTTGTCTGAGATGGATGGATGGACTGTGTGTGTGTGTGTGTGTGTGTGTGTGTGTGTGTGTGTGTGTGTGTGTGTGTATGTGTGTGTGTGTGTGTGTGTGTGTGTGTATTGTGTTTAAATGTTTCTCAAGGGTCAATTATGTTTGAGTGGTATTAAGCTGAAGTCCGTTAGCAGAGAGCTAATCAGCGACGCTAAATCACCCACTTGTTTTCACTTTACGGTAAATGGATGGCACTAAATCACACAAATCAATGGAGATGTACTTAACTTTATCTCTCCCTTTTACCTCTTCCATTGCCTTATATCTTCCCTTCCTCTATCTCACTCTATTTTTTTTCTTATTTTCCACTCCCTCATCTCTTCCCTTCCTCTCTTTCACTCTCTTTTCTTCCTCTCTTCTACTCCCTCATCTCTTCCCGTCCTCTCTCTCACTCCCTTTTTTCCCTCTCTTTCACACCCTTATCTCTTTCCTTCCTCTCCCCCACTCTATTTTCTTCCCCTCTCTACCACTCCTTCATCTCTTTCCATCCTCTCTCTCAGTCTCTTTTCTTCCTCTCTTTCACTCTCTCATCTCTTCCCTTCCTCTCTCTCATCTCTTTTCTTCCTCTCTCCCACTCTCTTTTCTTTCTTGCTTTTCCTCATGTGATGTATGGCTCAGTGTCTGTGACACTGTGGCAGTTTTGGTTTTGTGACCTAGTGGTGTCATGACAACAGATAGACATATTAAACCCCACTCTAATTAAGTTTGGCCTCTATCGCTTTCAAGACACAATTAACCGGAGGCAAAATGTCAGCAATACAAACAATCTGACAGTTAATACTGACAGCAGCTGAGAAATACCACTACATTCATCACAGTCTGTGTGTGTGTATTTATATTTCTCTGTCTTGCTCTGTGTGTGTGTGTGTGTGTGTTTCTCTCTCTTTCTTTCTATGTCTCACGCTCTCTCTGAATGTGTGTGTTTCTCTCTCTCCCTCTCTCTCTCTCTGCGTGTGTGTGTGTTTCTCTCTCTCTCTCCCTCTCTCTCTCTCTGCGTGTGTGTGTGTTTCTCTCTCTCTCTCTCCCTCTCTCTCTCTCTGTGTGTGTGTTTCTCTCTCTCTCTCCATCTGTGTTTGTGTGTATCTCCCTCTCTCCCGCTCTCTGCGTGTGTGTGTGTTTCTCTCTCTCTCTCTCCCTCTCTCTCGCTCTGTGTGTGTGTTTCTCTCTCTCTCTCTCCATCTGTGTTTGTGTGTATCTCCCTCTCTCCCTCTCTCTCGCTCTTTGTGTGTGTGTGTTTTTCTCTCTCTTTTTCTCTCGCTCTGTGTGTGTGCTTCCTTCTCTCTCTCTCCCTCTGTTTGTGTGTGTGTTTCTCTCTACCTCTCTCCATTGCTTGCTTGCTCTGTGTGTGTGTGTTTCTCTCTTTCTATGTGTGTGAATATGTGGGTGTGTGTGTGTTGTATGTGTGTGTGTGTGTGTGTGTGTGTGTGAGAGAGAGAGAGCATCTGCATTGTTGATT
>NC_137922.1:47544606-47569606 GCF_963457725.1 Sprattus sprattus | reverse complement strand
CAGCTCGACTTCAGTGCAAGGCGGAGGGAGCAGACAGGGGACCAGGAGTAATCTCCCCTCTCCTCCTCTCCCTCTCCTTTCTCCTTCTCGTTTATTTCTGCTCATCTAACGAGAAGCAAGTTATGTTTCTCATCTAATGAGAAGTGGGTTGTATTCCTCATCTAATGAGAAGTAAGTATTGTATTTTCCTGTCAGTCCTATCAGTGCTGGCTATGATGGGGGGGTGGGGGGATGGGGGGGTTTCTAAAATACACCGTGATTTCTCCGCACTGTGCCATATATTATTGTAAATAATATTATAAGTATTGTGTTTTGCATTCTCATACTTAATCCAATCTTATATAATCTCATTTGATCTAATCTTTTACACAATTGTGTAAGTACATTGCACTTTGAGGACAGTCACTCAGTGTGATTGTGGTTTCAGTTCCTTGCTTTTATGAAGGATTAAGGATATCAGGAACTATATGGGGAAGCAGACATACTTCAAGATGCTCCCATCACACCCTTCTTCCTTTTCCTCCAAGGGTCCTGGCACAGAGCCGAGTCGTCCTCAATCATGCCGGTCACACGGGGTGCCATCAGATACGTGAGAGGAAGAGAGGAGGAAGGGTGATTGATAGTGAGATGGGGGGGGGGGCAAATGTGTCTAAATAACACAAGACTTCAAACTGAAGGCAGCTGAATTCTCTTTGAACTGGAAACTGAAACGAGCAGTTAATCCCTGAGAGCGGTTCTCATTGGCAGCTCACTACTTTGATCAGGCTGGTCTGTAGGGTGTGAAGAGACATAGCAATGTTATTAATGACAAATATGGATGCAATGAATGACTTGGCTCACGGTTAACTATAAATAGACACGGTAATGATATTAATGACAAATATATGGATGCAATGAATGACTTGGCCTACGGTAAACTACAACTACAAAGAGTCCAAACCTGTAAAGAGTTCTGGAACGTATATCAAGTGGGTGTGGAAAAGATTTAAGCATGTTGATACTACTGAGAGTGGAGTTGGTAAAGCACATCCCCACGGTTGTGGTTTGGCAGTCAGCACGAAGCTGGATGTAAATGCAGCAATGGGGATATCCTTTACCAACTCCACCGACACGAGTCTCATTATGCTTTCCTACAACAGTTCTACTATTGACTGCTTGAGTTTGGAGACACCAGATTGAGTTTTTTTCTTGTGTTTTATTTGATTTAGATTTAGTTTAAATTGTTATCCACCCCCTAAGATAGGCCAGCCAGGGATTTTCGGTGCCAAGCAACAAACTTTGTCACTCTGCAGCCAAATTATGTCAGAAAGACTATTGGTGCACATTAACTTGTACACTCACCTGTCTTCACGTTACATGTTAATTTGTACATCCCCACTCTCCTCCATTTGTTCCCTTTTCCCACTGGAATACTGGTATACGTTGTAATTTGCTGATTATGCTGTCATTTTGCTCTCTCTCTTTAAATAAATGCAATGTCGACCGGACCTAACTGTTGTATAAGGCCTAAATAAAATAATTTCCATGCCATTGTGATGTAACACAAAAGGGTCTGTTGAGCACAGGGGCAGAAGCTTCCGGTTCCAGAGCCGTGTTTGAGCATGATGAGACCGGCAGAGAGTCGTTCCAGAGCCGTGTTAGTGCATGATGAGACCAACAGCAAGTCGTTCCAGAGTCGTGTTTGTGCATGATGAGACCAGCAGAGAGTCTTTCCAGAGCGTAGTTTGAGCATGATGAGACCAGCAGAGAGTCATTCCAGAGCGTAGTTTGAGCATGATGAGACCAGCAGAGAGTCGTTCCAGAGCGTAGTTTGAGCATGATGAGACTGGCAGAGAGTCGTTCCAGAGCGTAGTTTGAGCATGATGAGACTGGCAGAGAGTCGTTCCAGAGCGTAGTTTGAGCATGATGAGACTGGCAGAGAGTCGTTCCAGAGCGTAGTTTGAGCATGATGAGACTGGCAGAGAGTCGTTCCAGAGCGTAGTTTGAGCATGATAAGACCGGCAGAGAGTCATTCCAGAGCGTAGTTTGAGCATGATAAGACCGGCAGAGAGTCGTTCCAGAGTGTAGTTTGAGCATGATAAGACCGGCAGAGAGTCGTTCCAGAGCCGTGTTTAAGCATGATGAGACCAGCAGAGAGTCGTTTCAGAGCTGATGCTGATGCTGGTGCTGATGTTGATGCATGTGGTCTGTTAGCTACCTGCAGCTGATGCTGATGATGGTGCTAATGTTGATGCATGTGGTCTCTTAGCTACCTGCAGCTGATGCTGACATACAGACAGAGCATCAGAAGGGCTTTAGTGGGGCGAGGAGCAGTGTTTGAGCATGATGAGATCAGCAGAGAGTCGGCCATTCAGATTAAGACGTGGGTAGAAGTCATTACTTTTTCATGCTGTGGGAAGTAAGACACAGAGACGCAATTAGGTGGTCAAGTAGGATTAGGAGTGAAAATGTAGCTACGGGAAAACCAACCACAAGTCCCACAGAGAGGAGGAGAGAGTGAGAGAGAGAGAGAGAGAGAGAGAGAGAGAGAGAGAGAGAGAGAGAGAGAGAGAGAGAGGGGTAAAATGAGAAGGGGGCAAACACTTCATTAGGTCACCTGCACTTGTAAGTCACGCCAGTCACTGCAGAGACACGATACCCAAAGGATAGCATAGCAGCCCTCACGCCCAGTTTAGCTGCAGACTCCAACAACAGGTCTACATTTCACCCCCCTGTCTCTCTGAGGGTCAAACTAAGGTGACGAACCAGGCCAGAAAAACCTCTTTCCTGAGCCACAGACATCCCATGAGGAGCTCGATGACATCCTGAACAAGGAGGTTTCCGAGAATAGCTGTGATGGGGGAGATTCATCCAGATGAACAGTTCAGGAAGGACAATCGTTGGTTGTTCAGCCCCGGTGCAGAGTCAAGTAAATCTTTAATGAGCCTCAGGGGGCAGTGTTGAGTTCAGGAGCCAGTTGAACAAATCAAAGCAATAGTTGTATAAAATACAGTAGAACGTATACACATCCAGTTACCACTGTGGTTTCTCAGTAAGCCTTCAATTAAACCCTTTAAGCCTTTGTGATGTGTGAGGCTTAGTTGTTCAGGTGGCAAGTGCTCCTGCCATAGTCACATTTGACTGCTTGCTCAGTCCGAAATCAGAGCATAATATTGCGATGTGTTAATACATCAAAAATATAATATAATATTCTACTAGGAAGCAAGTAAACAACAAGAACAAAACAACAGAACAGTAATCATACTTATACAGCAGATGGTGAAAGCACACCCAGCTGGCCCTGTGGTTGGTCTATAAAGCTTTATTCACCCTTTTCGGACTGTGTGTTGTGGTGTTTATTGTTACCGTTGCCACCTCTGCCTGGTTGCTAAGTCCAAAAGGAGAGTCGGTAAATATTGAATTGTCCTCAAGGGGCAGTATTGGGTGTTGGAAGCAGTTAAACACCAACAACAAACACACATTTGGAACAAACACACTGTAAACATGGTCAAACCTCAGAGCACTAAACTGTGACTACAGAACGGTAATCACATTATTGGGTGTTGGAAGCAGTTGAACACTAACAGCACATAGCACACGGGCATCACATAAAACATCTCAGAGTGGAAGCACATCCATACTGTGGTTTGTTTGTATGCGTTTATTCAGCCTTTATTCATTCCTTTTACCATACTCTAGAGATGTGCTGTTTAGAACTGCCGTTGTCCTGGTGATAATATATACAGGAATGTATTCTTGTTCCCTTTGCATGAGTGGCTTAGAGAATCATGAAACAGACCTCTCTCCTCAACAGCCACTTATTAACGCCATGCAATTTGTGTTTTACACAACAGCTACATGGAGATCATTGCGCAGCGGCCATACCAGTTTCAGTGACTGATCAAATATGTGTGCTTTAGGTTTGTTTTGAAAAAGAAAATCACCATCTTCTGTACTTGCGACTTTGGGTCATTGAAAAGCGCACTATAAATAAAAGTTATTATTATTATTACTTAAAATGCAACAAAGGCATTGTAATTCAAATTTGACCAAATAAAAACAGTCTGGCTTTCATGTCATTCGACTGCATCCTACAGCACAGATGATACAGCCGTGCCTGTATTATTAACACTGCCTATGTGGCTAGTCCCTGTATGTACTTGATACCCAATACCTCTGCCTCCTCAGCCTGTCCTGGGCCTGGGCTGTGAGGTGTGGGATCCACCCTGTGTAGGTTAATACTTACACAATGTTTCTTGACATAATCACTTTGTGCAGAGATAGTGTCTGCCGTGGGGGCTATAAATCAGGGCTTCGGGAGGCTCAGGCCTGGGCCGGTGCAGCAGACTGTGCCAAATGCTGGGGAATGAGGTTGGAATTGAAAAGTAAAAAGTGCAAAAGCCGAGAGAAAAACTCAGAACAGCTCCCATTTGTGTTCCCCAAAAATGGGTTTGACATTTGATACCTGGTCGCTGTGCAGCTCTGCAAGCAGTTCTGTTTTAAGTCTACACGTTTAACAAACCCAGCCAATATGTGCTCTGTATTAAAGAAAGTTTTTTATTTCACAGTTGTACTTCATACAAAGAAACTGAAAGGGTGGCATCAGTAAAACACATTGCAGGATGATATGTTTCTACACTGCAAATAAATGAGTGAAGATTTGGTTTATGTGGATACAGTGTACTGTATGCATGTGAGACCCAGCTAATATTTGCCATACGCTGTATCTCATAGCCATACTCAAATTCTCACATACTCATGTAAAATGTAATAGAAAGACAAAAAACGAATTTTGTCTATTAAAACAGACAGTTTGAATAAACAGAATGAAAGAAAAAATAGGCAGAGAATGCTGAATTGGTGTCACTCCCACATCAAGGTTATAATAGGTCACATTTTTGCAGGGAAGTCATTTTCCGAAAGTCCTGTGTGGGATGATTGTGGATATCTTTGAGAGGGGGATGCTATGTGTTAACCAAAAGAACATTACCAGAAGGCCTGAAGCCTTTTCACGAAACACACACATACACACACACACACACACTCACTCACTTAGACACACACACACACACACACACACACACAGAGATGAATGTGGCGTAATCAGTTGCTATGGGGGCATCAACAGACATGAAAAAGCCATGTGATGTGCTGGCATGCATGACCGTCGGCATGTAATCAAAGAACCGTTTGAAGTGAAAAACACACAATAGTTTCATTAGAGGCACGTAGGATGGGAAGATACCTGTGATCTTGGGGAGAAACTGGGCTGAAATATGCAAACTGGTGCCTGGATGATGATGTTACCCTTTAGATGTCTTTGGTCAGCACTGTCTCTTTGTCTTTCTCTCTCTTTCAGTTCTCTTTGATTGGAGTTACATTGAAACATGAAGACACATAGCACAGGTCATAGAAGGTGCAGATATTTTCCAATTAACTGTAATGTTAAATAGACTGTATTTATATAGGCTTTTTTACTCTTAAAGGACTCAAAGCCCTTCATGCATCACCGCCTCAGACATCTACACATTCATACACCAACGCCGGTCATGAACCATCAAGAATGTAGAGTTCATTTTAGTTTGATTAATTTGTGATGCTAAACTTCAGGGAGTGTAACTAATTCAGTAGAATGTCACTTTCCAAACAAATTAGCCTGGATCCAAAATGGTTTAAATGTCTGAATTGCCTTTACGGATTTATATAATGATGTCCTTTGGACATTGAACATAGATACTCTTTGCACAGCCTTGCTTCAATGGTGTGGAAAGTTTTTGGAAGAAAAGCTAGCAGACTGAGGGGCCTGATATGAAAACTGAATGAACCTTCTTGTCAGTGTTCAGACAAGCATTGAGCGTGCCTGTGTGTGTGTGTGTGTGTGTGTGTGTGTGTCTGTGAGAGAGGAATGCTTGTCAGGGCCAGTCATGTCAACCTACCTGCAGTAGCTCCCACACACACATCTTCAATGCCTCACACACATTCCCTCAGGACCTCACACACACACTCCCTCAGCGTCCCCACACACACACACACACACTCCCTCAGAAGTGTCCTCCCCAATGGTGCCTATTCACTCTGGGTGCTGGTGAAGTTAGGCTCTGTGATTAGGAGGCATGATACTCAACTATACTTGTCTATGAAGCCGGTAGCCAAGCTTGAAGTGTGCCTTTAAGATGTTGAGAAGTCACACCACAGTTGTATCATATTATAAAATAACTCTATTTGAGCTCTGAAGTTAGCTGTGGTTGCATGATTTATCAAAATTCTCATTTACATTTATTCATTTTGCAGACGCTTTTGTCCAAAGCGACTTACAAGGATGTATTTTTTACATTTAGACTCATGGCACCCTGCACATCAGGAGCAATTAGGTTAAGTGTCTTGCCCAAGGACACTTTGACAGAGAATCGAACATGTTATCGAATATGTTTAACAACCATCTGATTGCTAAACGACTTACTTTACCTCCTGTATCACTGTAGCCCCCACTAGAATGCCAGTCTGACGGGTAGGGTGGTGGTTTATTTTGCGTAGTCCATGCAGCAGATCTGAAGCACATACAGTACCAGTCAAAAGTTTGGACACACCTTCTCATTTTTTGAGAAGTTTTTTCTTTACTTTTATTATTATCTACATGGTAGATAACACTTTTTTAGTTAAGTACATCATTCCATTTGTGTTCTTTCGTAGTTTAAATGTCTTCAGTATTAATCTACAATGTAGAAAATAATAAAAGTAAAGAAAATACTTCTCCAAAAAATGTAAGGTGTGTCCAAAGTTTTGACTGGTACTGTACAATACACTATGATGGAGAGAGAAAAGAAAGGATGATCAGGAAATATTGTCCAAAGTGCAGTGTCTCTTCTGTATTGGCCTTGCCTCCCTTTGTCTTCGACGGTGACAAGGTTTCCTCAATGTCCCATGATCACCCTTTGCTCAGTTCTCTCACCACACGTAGCAGTTGGTTTCTTCACACGGCAAACCCAAAGGAAAAACCTTAGTCTTCTGCATAATCTTCTTCATGATGTTATTCGGAGTATGGCACTTTTAGAAAGGTATTAAGGAACGTTGGGATATAGAAGAATTTCCCAAGTCTCTTATTGTCAAGAAAATGATAGCTATTTTGAGTAGGCACATTGTAGAAAAAGATCCAACAGTCCTCAAGGAAGTTTCCGATGCCCTGTTTGAATAAAATCCTCTCCATACCACTTCCGAGTGAGTTAATCTATCCGCTGAATACAAGGGGAGCTTATATTTCAAAGTACATTTTTTCACCAAAAGAGTATCTTTATGACTGGATTGGATAAAAATAATGTGTTAAGTCAGAATTCAACTCCTGGACATCTTTAGTCTTTTCAGGATGGTCATTATTATAAGGGCAATGTAGAATTTGCAGAATTTCCCTGGGGTTATATATATAGATGAATTTGAGTTATGCAACCCCATTGGGACATCCAGGGAAGTACACAAGATTGGTGCTGTGTTCTGGGTACCACTAAATCTACCACCCAAGTATCGATCCAGCCTTTATTCTGTTCAGCTTGCTGCACTAGGAAAGAGTGTTGATGCGCGCAGTTTTGGACAAGATACATTTCTCAGCCCTTTAACAAGAGATGTTCAGTATTTGGAGAAAACTGCTGTTTTTGTCCCTGTCCTTAAAGTCCTTCAGTAAAGTTGTATTGCTAAGAATTTCTGCAAACGTTTTTTGATTGGCAGGATTGAAATCAAATGAACAAAGGTCGGAGATTTCAAGTTGAGAACCACCGAAGAACACAACTCACTTGTGGAGGAAGTGCATGAGTTGTAGCAAGGAAGCAAAGTGTCCGTGGTGTGAAAAAGTTACACATTTGTCCTACTTCCATCCAATCACTGTGTTTCCTCACGATGATTTATTTGAGGGAGCTGTACCAGCATAATTAGCTTTGTGTCTGCAGGCTTCAATTACAAAAGGTTTTTATTACACATGAAGAGCTGAGCAATTGTCAAGACTTTCAATACTTCCCCATATAAAGTTTCAGACAAGGTTAACAAACCAAAGGTCATAGCCAAATCAGGCTTTGGAAAGGGTTCAATAGGTGGGAACGCATCAGAAACTTTAGCATGAAAACTGGATGATGGCTGACAAATGGGCTAAATGGTTGATGTGACCGCCGGGACCTTGGTTGAAATAAGAATTACCTTAGTAATTCTGAATATTCAAATCAAAATGATTTTGTATCTTTCAGTATCTGTGTGTTTTCAGGTGTCTGACATGAGCAGCCGTGGAAATTGACTCCTATTCCTCAGTGAAAATTCAGCATGTCTTTTTACGAAATGTCTGGTGATTATCATCAAAAGCTATTCTCTACTTCTAATTTTTGCTGCATCTTATGTCTTTTCTTCAGAATATTGTCTTGAGAGTAACCATAAATGTGTCTTTTTTTCAGAATCTGGTCTTGAGAGTAACCATAATTGTGTTGGAAGCTGGTCTTGAGAGTAACCATAAATGTGTTGGAAGCTGGTCTTGAGAGTAACCATTAATGTGTCTTTTCTTCAGAATCTGGTCTTGAGAGTAACCATAATTGTGTTAGAATCGAAAAATTCAATGATCTGCCTGCTTGCACTCTCTCAGGATACAGATGCAGAGGATAGAGACAGAGGTTCTCCAGGATATTGAAGACCTCTGCATTTGCACACTTGTTTGACTTCTAGAAGCCAAACAAGTATGCAAATTAAACTCAGGCTTTATCCTGGAAAACCTCAATCTCTTCTAAGGTGAAAGCTGTGTTGATTATGGTTTTTATTTTACAGTGCACCAATTTACACTCGATGGCCTCTTATTGTGATCTTACCCAAGTGGTAAGGATCTTGGTGTAGTTATCGATCAGAACCTTTAACCCATTTCTGCCTAAAACGCCTGCTAAAAACGCCTGTTAAATCCTATGCTATTCTATGAGAAAGTACCTCATTTCCTGAGGGTTTTCTGAGAAAACAGTAAGAATTGTCAACGTCTACAAAAACCTTAATATCTAAGCCTCTGTAGCACTTAGAAACATGAAATAAGAAGCATTGTGAAGGTAAGAACTGCAGGTTTTATTAAAACCTGCTCCCTGAGCACACAAACAACAATAACATTTGTAAAAAACTCTCAAACACACAAAAACAATATAAATCAATGATATAAAATACAATAAATACAATTTTCAAGTATGCAAACATTATGAGGGAGGGGAAGAGGGGGAGGGAGGGGGAAAGAGAAATGGGGAGGGAGGAGAGGAGAGGGATGGAGACATCCTGGGGTGGAGCTGGCCTCGCAGTTCACATGGAGCATGAAGCCATGGCGGGGTCAACGTTATCCTGGAGATGGAGATATCTGTAAAAACGTATGGCAAAGCATTCAATCATTGTATTATTATGAGACCCACCCTCTCAGCTGGTGCTAAGACAATGGCCTACTAGACTGTCTATAGGGTATAGGGGTTATAGGTGTTCATATGCCAATTGTTCAGGTCTCTTTGAGGCACAGACAGGGAGTACACATTCAAGTTGGATACACAATAAAGCTACACTAACAGAATAGTATATTTCCAGTTCCATCAATGTTATTTATAGTATTTATATTTATTCATAATTGTATTACTATTCATTATGATGTATTATGCTATACAGTTCTCCACGTTATTTTTCTTATCTAAAATCTTTGGACAAAAACGTCTGCTAAATGTAAATGCTATTTATTCATTATGCCATTATTGTATCTATAACTAACATTATTGCATGTATATATTATCATCCATCATCACCATTAGTAATCGCTATAGCACCACTATCATTACTGCCCATTCCGTTTTCTAAGAGAAGAGAACTCGGAAGATCGCACAAGAAAACAAAACATAAATAATTACCTCCAGATCATTGCCGGTTGTCCAGTCCACCTGGAATCCCTCCTCCTCTCCTTCCGTGCCCACAAAATCCCACTCCTGTGCCGTATCTAATGGATCCTCTGACACAAAGTCATTATCCTTCTCCCTCTCAGACTCAAATCCTTCAAAATCTATGTCGAAATCACTGACATCGCTATCAAAATACTCCATGTTCACTGCTACTTCTTCACTGCTACTTCTCGCTAGCCAGCATGGTATCACTGAAAACAAGCACAGAATATCGCGTGGCTATCTGATTGATTGACGTGATTTTCAGCCAACCAAAGTTCATTTTGGTGGTCATCTGATCTTTAGCAAAGCCTTAAGACCCATCCCATGTGTAATTTTAACCAACCAGAGTGAGTTATACGCTGCATTCGTCATGAAAACAGCACGTGTACAAAATGCTGCGCTACGCAGCAACCGGCAGGAAAGCCTATGCTGCGCTACGCAGCATCCGGCGCCAATGGGTTAACTCAACACTCACATAAAACACATCTCGAAAACATCCGTCTTTCACCTATGTAATATTACCTATATGTAATATGTATGTATGATATAAGTCACCTATGTAATATTACCTATATGTAATATGTATGTATGATATAAGTCATGAAAATCCTATAGTTCCAGGAGGAAGAAAAGTTAATCCATATGTTTGGCACTTCAAGACTCCTGCAATGTTCTACTCTCCGGATGCTGTAACAATTTACTGATGCAGAATGCAGCTGCTGCTCTCACACTTACAGGGACTTAAACAAATATGAAAACACTTCTGTACGTGCTTTTAGGAGAAAGCTCCCTGGCTCCCTGTCAAAAGTGGAATTGATTACAAAAAACTCCATTTAACATTCAAACCCTGAACAGCCTAGCTCCAGGCAACATTAGGGACTTACTAATCCCTTACTGCCCATTAAGAACTCTTACATCTCAAAATGCAGGCCTTCTCGTAATTCCAAGAGTGCCGGAAATTATGGTAGGAGGCAGAGCCCTTTGCTATCGCTATTGTTTATTTGGAATAATCTGCCTTCCTTTATCCGAGAAGCTGACACCCTCTCTACTTTCTTAAGTCTAGACTTAAAACTTTCCTCTGGATTGCTTCCCATAATCAGGAACGGTGTGGGGAGGTCCAGCACTCAATGCAGCGCCTCTAATGGAAAGAGCTGCACATGCTATTGTTCATCTACTGATCCAGCACTCAATGCAGAGCCTCTATTTGAAAGGGCTGCTTTTGCTATTGTTTATCGGCTGCCTGTCGTGGTTGGTATAGTCAGTTCCAGACCATCGTCCTGGTAGTGTTGGACCAGCATGTACCATGCCTCAGTAATGCTGCCAGAAGCCTAGGTTGCCAAGGGCCTCTCATGTGTCATGTCGCACAACTTACTCCTGAATGTGTGCTAATATGTTCATATTGCTGCTTGGTTTTGGTTCTGATTCTCTCTTTACTTAACTTTACCTCCTTCTCTTTACACTTTCTTTCTCTCTCTCTCTGCTTAAAGGCACCCAGTGCAACTTTATGTAAACATTCAATGAAAAATAAACATTCAATTTCTAGTCTTTTTTACACGTAGTAAGTTTCAATAACTCCAAACCATTACATATCGTCATTCAAGGAGCAAAGATGAGACGTCGTTGTGTGGTGAGAACTGATAGAAAATCGTAAACAACAACAATCGCCGGTGGGGAGAGGCCATTTTTCCATTGACTGGAAGCCTGCTGTATTTATTGTAGGTTACAAAAAATAAAGAAAATGGCGTCGATTGTTGTTGTTATCAATTTTCTATCAGTTCTCACCACACGACGACATCTCATCTTTGCTCCTTGAATGTCGATATGTAATGGTATGGAGTTATTGAAACTTACTACGTTTAAAAAAGACTAGAAATTGAATGTTTATTTTTAAGCCTCGAAAGTTGCACTGGGTGCCTTTAAGGTGTATTGTGTTTGACAGAAAATGAGGCTCATGAGGCTTTTTTCTCCAATTCACTTTATTTATACAGACAATAACATGACAATAACATCCTTCATTCATCACTGTTCTCTTTCCTGTACCTCTCTGTGTTATTGCTGTAATTACATTGTTATAACATTGTTATGACATAACAAGAATGCCTGCCTCTTGGCGGTATTTCATATGCCACAGAGCAACACCTGGGTTTCGAAGTGAGCCTTTGATGCACCCTTCCTCCTTCCTCTAGCCTCCTGAGGCCCTTCATCCACCTTCCACTCTCCTTCATCCATCGTTTGCCAAATGCTGTCCTTTCTCCTGTGTTTCTCCTTGCACTTCCTGGGTATGGGTGCCACATAGGGTCGAACTTAACTGGAAGAGGAAAAGAAGGCCTGAGTAGGCCTCATAGTAGGCCTAGAAAACAGTTCACTTCAGGAACTTAGCCTATCCGACCCCCAAAACAGGAATTTAAAGGACCGATTAAACCATTCTTTGGACCCTGTTTCTCAGCCCTACTCTCCAAATACGTTTGAAAAACATTTTACATTGAAAATAATTTCCCTTTTAAAGTGCAAATGACCTTTAACCTATTTCAAAAAGACCCCGATGTTAATGGCATTATGTAAATCAAGTAAATGTAATCAAAGTTTAAAAAAATCTCTAGGCAGTGTGGGTACCTGTATGTTTAGACGAGTACTAGAAGGAATGGACTGTGAGCTTAAATCAACTGTTCCAGAGAGTAGGGCCAGACTGGAAGGATGATTGCAAATTACTCTCAGACGTTTTGTACGTCTGACTCGAACCCCAGTGACGAGTCGTGATTCGAGCAAAATCAGAGTGAAGGCCCAAGCAGTTCAATCACTCCGGGTGACCTTGTTCACTTCAAGAAACATTTTTTGGGAGTAAAACTGATTCTTTACAGAGGCCCAAATCGCCCCCAAGGCCATCAGACACAGGGTTAGTTTAACATGATTAGACCAAAAAGAGCAAGCAGGAGGCCATTTCTCTTTCCCACAACTCAAGTCCTGGACTTAGCAGAGCCTGGTAATGGAAAATAAAAGGTTGAAGGTTTGCTTTATGGCAGCGTTCTCACTGAGACTCCAGAGCTGCTGGATGATGCATGGCTCCTGCCCGGCGTAAGAGGCTGCTTTTATGGCTTCCGGGGCTGGAGCCAGGTGCTGGACTCCTTCATCATTTTGACTTCCGTCCCTCTCTTCCTCTCTCTCTCTCTCTCTCTCTCTCTCTCTCTCTCTCTCTCTCTCTCTTCTTTCTGAAGATATCTGGTGTGAAATGATCAGATGACTATTGTGAAATGTTCTTGAAATGGGATTGATTAGAACTATGAAACACGTTTGGGAAGGCGTTTGGTTAGACATCACGAGCAGGGTTACTGGAGTATCAGAGCTCACCCCTAAGGTCTCTCTGTGTGTGTGTGTGTGTGTGTGTGTGTGTGTGTGTGTGTGTGTGTGTGTGTGTGTGTGTGTGTGTGTGTGTGTGTGTGTGGGGTGTGTGTCAGAGCCGGCCCCTAAGGTCTCCCAGTGAACACACATGATTAGGACAGGAGGCTTTGGCCATCCATCATAGCTGCAGGTCAGAGTTATTGCACCACCCTCCGTCTACACACGTACACAACACACACGCTTACAGACAGACCCACACAGAAACACACACACACAAACACACACACACACACACACACACACACACACACACACACACACACACACACACACACACACACACAAACAAACAAGCAAACACACACACACACACACTAACAGACACACAAACACACACACAGACACACACACACAAACACACAAAACAACAGACAGACAGACAGACACACACACACACACACACACACACACACACACACACACACACACACACACACACACACACACACACACTGATGAAGGTAATGGTCACATCTCTAAGTTTCCTGGAGTGCCTGCAACACTGTTTCTGTCAGTAGTATTTCCTGTGTCAAATATGTTAAATTCTGCCTATCACCTGTCACTATGAGCACTGCCCATGGACTACTGCAGTTTCACGCCGGAAAATGTGCTTTCCTTCTTGGCCAGTGGCTCTGAAACCGTGTGGCGTGGGAGGCTAGGTGTGCCTTGGGTGCTAGGAGTGGCGTGGGGCGCCAGGTGTGGTGTGGTGTGGGATGCTAGGTGTGTCCTGGGCGCCGGCCAGGTGTGCCCTGGCATTAGTCTTTATATAGCTATAGCCTAACCCTATGTGAAGGTGTGCCTTAGAAATGCTTGTTTTCATAACTGGTGTGTCTTGTGACAAAAGCGTTTGAGAACCACTCCAAAAACATTTCAGTGGTAGCTCCTCTCATCTTTCTATCTTTCTTTGTCTTTTTCTTACTTTTTTTTTCTTTCCTTTTGCCATTACGGATACTTGTCATGGAGGCTTGGGCCTTTTTGTATTCATGTAATCCTAACAATGTTATTGTTTTGCTATCATCATAAATAGAGGACTGAGAGAAATGGGAGACAGTCGCAGTTCAGTGATCAAAGAAATAAAGGAGGTGATTTGAGCAGCAGCCTGTTCCTATTCAGACTGTTCCTTCACACACATAAACACACACATAAACACACACATAAACACACACATAAACACACACACACACACACACACACACACACACACACACACACACATACACACATACAGCAGTGTGTGAGCTCCTGTTCAGACTGCTCCTACACACTCAGACACACAGACACACACACACACCCACACACACCATCACACACACACACACACACACACACACACACACACACACACACACACACACACACACACACACACACACACACACACACACACACACACACACAGCATTGTGTGAGCTCCTGTTCAGGCTGCTCCTTCCCTGATTTGCTTTCAACCTCATCATGCGAGGAGGAGTCGAGGGAAGAGTGATGCTCTGTTTCACCGTGTCCTCTTTCCATTTCTAAGGTGATGCTGTGGCAATTCACCACGATGAAGGCACACACACACACACACACACACACACACACACACACACACACACACACACACACACACACACACACACACACACACACACACACACACACACACACCTTGATATGCAGACATTTACTATGTTTGTTTGGTCCTCATGGTTATTGGCTCAGTGTAATAGTCATCAATGGGGTCTGGTGCAGATATCTATGAGTGGGGAAGTGATTTGATTTTACAATAAGATTACAGAAAGCCGACCTTAGCTGTCTGGGTTGAAGGGAGGAGTGCCATCTTTGAATGGCGAAATGCAAGTTCTGAACCAAGTGGTTTATAGAGGACCAATAATGAATGTAGGAGTGTGTGTGTGTGTGTGTGTGTGTGTGTGTGTGTGTGTGTGTTTGTGTGTGTGTGTGTGTGTGTGCGTGTGCGTGTGCGTGTGTGTGTGCGTGTGCATGTGTGTGTTAAATAGCTGTGTTATTCAGGGGAAGTGAAAAATCTCCACGTGGTTCAATTGTACACCTAACCACGGGGAGGGGGAAATGCTAGTGACTCAATATCCAATCTCCATATAAATAAAATTCCGCCAGGTCCTTACCATAGTGCCAATTTCAATCTCGTAATGTAAAATGTGTTTCTATTTTCAAATGCTTTACGGAACTTGCTTGAATTTTGGCTTCTCACCTCTCTTCCAGCTCTCTCTGAGAGAGTCTCTCTCTCTTTCTTTCTCTCTTTCTCTTTCTCTTTCTCTCTCTTCATCCCCCTACCTCTATCCCTTTCATTCTTCAACTCAACCAGGTGCTATGCTGCTCTGCTCTGGAACGGCATGATAGCAACCAAGTTGCTCTTAATGTAGCCAGTTTCAAAACTAGACTTTAGACCCAACTGTTTTCATATCAACTGATTAAATGCATTCTATCTTTTTGTTAATGTATTCATTATACTCTTTAAGCTTTTTGGCACTTTACCTGTTTTTAAATAAACTCATTTGTAAATAACTCTGACTAACCAACGTGTATGAGTCGTGCTATAAAAACAAACTTGCCTTGCCTTATAGTAGCAGGCCCAGACCTTGATCCGAAACGGTTCTGTTTCAGATCCAACCCAGCAGCTATCAGACAGCATGCGTCATTCATCCATCCAGCTTTCCTGCCATCACATCTATACACCCAGACACCTCAGAGCCACGGCCACGAGTAGAAGATCAAACAAAGACATGGGCGCCTAAGGGGACCTGCCTGCCAGCCAGCCAGCCAGAAAGGGTGTGCGTGTGTGCCCCCCTTGTTTTTTGGCCTGCCTCTAATGTGCTGGAGATGTGAGATTGATTTCTGCGGTGCAGGAGAGTGGGCGTCTTAATGTCCTAATACGTTGCTCCATCACAGCCGGCCTGCCTTGGCAGCCTGCCCTTTTCACTGTGTGATCCATCGCTCAATTGGACCAGACTAGGGCAGATGAGTAAAGAGGGAGGAACAGGCAAAGGCAGAGCAGAGAGAGAGAGAGAGAGAGAGAGAGAGAGAGAGAGAGAATACAAGTGTGTGTGTGTGTGTATGTGTGTATTTATATGGTTCTCTGTGTGTAAGAGAGAGAGAGAGAGAGATTAAAAATATGTTAGACGTGTGTGGAAAAAGCCTTTCTCTCTCTCTCTTACTCTGATACACTCACACACACACAGAGACAGACACACTCTCACACACACACACACACACACACACATTTGTAGATCTTTCTGGGTCCAAATTTTCAGTTAGGACAAGTATTAATTCAGAACGCTAAAACCGTCAACCGCAAAATGACTACACAATGGAATCCTACAAGGCAAACCAACACGTCAAAGTAAACTGCTTGTTTTTAACACTGACAGGCTTGCAAATGATATGAAGAGTCTCACAACATATTAAGGATTCATCGCTCAATTGGACCAGACTAGGGCAGATGAGTAAAGAGGGAGGAAGAGGCAAAGGAGAGAGAGAGAGAGAGAGAGAGAGAGAGAGAGAGAATACAAGTGTGTGTGTGTATGTGTGTATTTATATGGTTCTCTGTGTGTAAGAGAGAGAGAGAGAGAGATTAAAAATATGTTAGACGTGTGTGGAAAAAGCCTTTCTCTCTCTCTCTTTCTCTGATACACTCACACACACACACACACACACACACACACACACACACACACACACATTTGTAGATCTTTCTGGGTCCAAACTTTCAGTTAGGACAAGTATTAATTCAGAACGCTAAAACCGTCAACCGCCAAATGACTACACAATGGAATCCTACAAGGCAAACCAACACGTCAAAGTAAACTGCTTGTTTTTAACACTGACAGGCTTGCAAATGCTATTAAGAGTCTCACAACATTTAAAGGATTCCTGCAGCGTTACACCTGTGTCTGTTTACTTACTGTAAAGAAAGGACAGTATCCCGTAAAATGTTGTTTCATGTGGTAACGCATAAGAGACACTCTGACCTTTGCTGTGATTGGTGGCCACGATATAACCTGCTGATCTACGTTGCTATTCAGTAAAAAGTATGTCAGTGTAATCATGTTCATGTATCATAGCAGACATGCACTGAACTACAAGCTTGAGTCATTCATTGGGGAGCAAAGCAACAGTAGACTTTTAGTTTATTACAAGCTGGGTTTGGGCTGAACAAGAAAGTACATGGGCATCCAAAGTGCTATGAGTGCACTTGAGATGTAACACCTCTTTTCATACCTTGTACACGCTAACACAGTTCCAGCAGGGTCAACCGAGAGGTACCTGCTCTTGTCAATAACTATCTCAGATGAAATACCCCTGTAGACACACACACACACACACACACACGCACGCACGCAGGCACGCACGCACGCACGCACGCACGCACGCACGCACGCACGCACGCACGCACGCACGCACGCACGCACACACACACACACACACACACACACGCACACCTTGATTGTACCGAGTAGTTCCAATCATGTTTGCGGCTGGTTTCTCTCTTTCTCTCTCTCTCTTTCACTCTGTTAATCTGTGTGTGTCTGTGGGCATGTGTGTACATGTCTTTGTGTGTCCTATGACATCCATTCACCATGGCAACCGTCAATAATTACTGTATTCTTGTCAGGTGATGGGCCGACCGTACCTTAAGTCATCAATGACATATGACAACCATGCCTACAACTCATTAGAAACCCAGGGCTTTTCGGCTGTGACAATCTGTCAATAGAACCACAGCGTGATTCAAAGCACACCGCGGGGGTAAGTGTGAAGGAGTGTCTGTGGATGGATTAGTTCTCAGAAGCTTGGATTGCACCTCAAATTGACCCTCTGCACAGCCTCTCCGTGCTGCCTCTCGATCAACATCTTGCAGGTTAACGGCCTCTGATCGAATTTCATTTGTAATTGATGGGGTAATGGCTGTTTTGGCTGATCGTCTGTTTTTTCATGGCTTTTGGGATTAAATGTCACCATCATATTCGCAAAGAAACCGATAATACCCACCCTTGTGGATGGCCACAGCTGGCCGTCAATATCTACCCAGAATATTCTGTGTTTTTAGTCCACATCTTTCAGTTTGGCATTTACCCTGAGTGTGTGTCGCTCTCTCAGTATGTATGTGTGTGTGCGCGTGGGTGTGTGTGTGTGTGTGTGTGTGTGTGTGTGTGTAAGCATGGTTATGCCACCCCAAATTTGGTTTTAATCTTGAGCCTTAATGGAAGGATAACAGAGCCTTTTTGGCTCAGTTACTCCGGTTTTATGGGATTTCAGAAGCACTCTTTTGCAGCTGTTTTATTTGCATTTACTAAGCTGCTGTCATAGATGTAAAGCCTGAACCATACATTAGTTCAAAGGTCAACAACAAATCTGATGGATGAGAATAAAAACCAAACTGTCAAACTCTCCAACCATAAAACTGTGACACTGCACTACCCTTGCTTGCTTCCCCCTCTGTGTCACTGAAGCCATATAGGCCTAATCTGATTCTATTCTATTCTTCTTGTTCAATTCTATTCCATTCTATTTTTTCTATTCTATTGTTTACCGTCTGTCTTCTTCAACTGATTTTCTGCTGGCTATTGGCTACCCAGCTTTCTCTGGTCATTTGTTGTTGATAGCAGTCACCCGGACCAGGGGTCTGTCATCGGCCTTAGCATTTAATCAGGGCAAAGCGCTAATTACTGCGCATGTGAGGGTCATTAGCTAACAAACGGAAATGGCTGAATTGAATACCCTGTTCATATGAGCGTGCAGCCTGTGCATAATCACCATCACCCCCTGTCCCATATTTGTGTGTGACGGGACATTAAGCAGATGCTCCATCTAGACCCTGCGACAGATTCTCCACAGTCCCACATCAGCAGCCTCCATCTGGACCGGTACACCACCACACCCAGGCAAGACGGCTTCCTGTTGAGAGCCAACTGAATAACAAAAAGGGAAACAAGTGACTTGGGACGTGTCTATGAGAGTCGTGTTCATAATCTCAATACATTATTTGACCACAAATGGAACAAAAACAACTTGCAATTGCATATTTCACTGTGTAGTGTGTTTGGGTGTTGATTATTGGTATCCAACACACACTGGTCAAGATAGATTAAAGTTGTATTGAAACATTCAGATTATATATGATATTGAATCATTTTATAATCACTCTTGAATACATGAACGTGTCTGCGTACTGTTACATCCCCTTGCAAACTAGGTTCTGGTTCTAGGTTCTAGTTCTAAGTTCTGTTTCACTGGGTAATCTTCACTACTGTTCTGTCAGCCTCTCAAGGCCTCCTCACGGACGTGAACAGAATTGGCTTCAGGTCAGGCTAGAGGATCTGTCGATAACTGATGACATATCCTGAGAGTCAAGAGAGAATTCAAACAGAACCAGCTGTCAGGACCTAAGCCTGACAAGCACCGAGAATCAGTGGCGCACCGCAACTACAAAATGGCAGCACAGGCTAAAAGAGAGTGTCATCGGGAGTACATTTAACACTGTTTATTACACTTATTGACACTGTTTAACACTTCATTTGGTGAACCCCGCCTGCAGAGACTACAGATGACTTGTTGAAATTCAAGTTCAGGCTTTCTAATTGTTCAGTGAACATCATTTTCACCAAACTCAATCCCTAACCCTAACCTTAACAAATCAGAGTTAAACAGTTGTCACAGTTTATAATCTGATATTCATGATCTGAGCATCTGTAAGTAGTCTGTAGGGGACCATCCAAACAAAGTGTGACCAACTATTCCTTCCCATCCACTGACATGGGAACTATTCTGTATAGTATAGTAATTAATACATTAATTAGAAGAAGAAACTAATTGTGTACATGAACACATGTAATTATTATTAGGATTGAGATCATATGTTTGGTTATTGGTGTATAACAGCACTTGCTTTCTTGCAAAGTGCATTTCATTTAAATTATTCTACTTTGTGCAAAAGGTCCTTGTGCTTTAATGATACAATGTAACCGTTATTGGAAACCCCCATTTTTAGTATGCACTAATGTTTAAAGTTACAGCACCGTGAACATATACACCTTGCATTGCTAATCCATTGAACAGTATGTTTTGTATCATGAAACAAAACCTGAGAACATCAATAACTGCAGAGATTGCCAAGATCTAAGCAATGAGAAAGACAACACTGAGGCCTTAATAATTAAGTAGACAAGATCAGCCCCTTTGATTTTTCCACCTGGGAATGTTGAGATTGAAAAAAACATGCTGTCATGGTGAAGTGGAGTTCTAGAATTGGAGGCTACATTGGGAGGAATTGCACTAGTTCCCTGATTGCCGAACAGCAGCATGTTCTTTGGCCCGGCCGTTTCATCATTTTTATTTTTTGTGGAAAACTGCAACCGTCTCAGTGGAATAGAGGTCCTAAAAGTTTTTATTTTTTTCTAGTATTGATCATGAGGGGGGGGGGGGGGGGGGGGGTGTACTGAGAGAAGAGAAGCAGTGGGAATGAGAGAAAGGGTGAGACTATATTTTCCAAGCACATTTCATACCAGACATGTAACAGAAGTTCTGTTTCAGAGTCCTTATCACGAGATATGCATTACAATATTTCAAAAATGTATAAAAAATGTATAAAATGTTCACTTCTTTAAAGACAGACACGCTCCAAATGGAAAATGACATGTATGGAATCATAATCAAACAACAATTAATGTAGGGCTCGGACCATGGCTCACCAGGTGCCTTCCTTTGAAAGCGCACCCAGATGGGTCAGTCACTTGGTAATGTAGAAGTTAATGAGTCATTCCACGCCAAACGTACCAATTTAAGGAAATTTCCCCATTCGTCCGTCTCAGAAAAAAAATCAAGGTTGTTCATACACTTCCCAATAGGTAAAGCTCTCTTCTCCCAATGGTTTTGTCACAAAAAGATGTTTTAGGGGGGAGGGGGTGCATGTACTTAAGACGCTTTTTTTTTCTGAAGAACCATTTTCAAATTGCTATTGCTAGTAAAGTATTTCAGCTAGCTCCTTCTAACTTTCTAGGCTTAAAATATGATACCATTACTTGAGGAATATTGACTTCCTAGGGTGTGGCTTGGGTAAATTATAGTATTCGGGGTGCTGGAATTTGCTCAAAAATGTGAACAACCTTCACTTTTTTCAGCAAAATCTGAGATGGTCGAGTGGGGGCCATTGTCCCAATTGACATGGAATGACTCTAATGTAAAGTTCAGAAGTTATGTTACTAGCTTTGTAGATAAGGGAGGTTAGCTTTGTACACTGCTGTTCACTGAATACTTAGGACCGACGAGTGAGTATATGTTTGCTTGTCACATTTCAAGCTCACTTGCTGGAGACTAAACAAATCAACACACAGGAGGTTGTCTTGGGCCTTTGGTCATGAGTCCAGTGTTTCTCTCGTGTGTTAGTCTTGTGTTAGTAGTACGGGGGCATACAGTGTAAAGAGGTCTATTGCTGAGTGTGTGTGTGTGACATACACACAGACACAGACACCAAGACACACAAACACACAAACACACACACACACACACACACACACACACACACACACACACACAAACACACACACACACACACACACAAACACACACACACACACACACACACACACACACACACACACATTCACACTTGCTGAGAGGTCTATTGTTGAGTCTCCGATGAACAGGAGGAACTAAGGCCGGCAGGATTGAAAGGATCCCAGCTGATTTACCGAAAGGGTATCATGTGGTCAGACACATCTGAAGAAAGCTGCTCTCACCAGCCTGTATGGATGTTGGATATATAGCATCCTGGGTATGTGATAGCATGGCAGACGTCAGGAGACACGTGTGGATTAGATGGTGGAGCTGATAAACACGGGGAATTTAGAGAGGCCGAGCTTAGGCGCCTATATGGCCTGTTATCTCAGGGAACAGAGCCAGGCTGCTGGAGGTCACACAATCAGGCCGTACCGAAAGGATCGTCAGGATCACCTGACGTGCTGAAAGGGCATCATGTGCTCACATCCGATCAGGCGAGGGCTGTTCTTGCCGTGAGGAGAGGCCAATCCAGGGTGGGCAGGTGGAGGGGTCAGTGTGATTCTACACCATTAGATGGCATCAGCCTGATCCTGCTTGTAGCTCCACACAGCAGAGGTCACCACAGGGGAATAACAGGGGCAGCAGAGAGAGGCGGCTGATTGGCTGAGTGACTTCATTGCAGGGAAGTGGGGGCGAAGGTGAGAGGTGGTTAGTGTGTGAAACATAAAACAAAACAGACTAGCACAGACTCACAGTGATGGTGCAAAACATTTATAAATAAATAAAGAGATGATGAAGGAGCAGAGAGGTAGAGGCAGTTAAAATTATCACTGAAATTATTGTTAAATTCTGCACTCAAACTATAGATATTTTACTCTATAGATACACTTTACAGTAGATACACTATAGATACTGTCCATCACTCACAAGCATTCACAGAGGGAATAATTCACTGCCATGTGAATGTGATGTTGCACAAGTGAATTCAGGCATCTTTAGTTACCATCATTTTGTATCATGTAGTTCATCATCTTTTACTGGTTTCCATAAGCAAAACCTGACTGACATGGTCAGGCCTAAAAAACAAAACGTGTCGACACACAGACAAGTGTGAACATTTTGCAAATTGCTGTCGTGTTTTTGAAGTGAGTGTGTCTGTCACTTTGGACTCTGATGCCTTTGAATACTGCTGACAGATTTAAAAGAGATTCCAGTCAGAAGGCAACTGGAAGGAATATAACTGGAACTTACCAAAGAGCCAGGGCCTTAGATGAGAAAGACAGAGAGAGAGAGAGAGAGAGAGAGAGAGAGAGAGAGAGAGAGAGCGAGAGAAAACAACTGATCATGAGGTACAGTCAGCTGACTGACCATATGGGATGTAACGGGTACGCAGGCTAGCAGGCAGAAGAGTTAAAGATGATAGGAGTGAGTGTATAAACCATAAACCATGTTTCTTTCTATAAAGAGGGTTTGTGGCCATATAAAGATATTTCACAGTGCCTCCTGCAATTAATTTATATAACGACAAACACATCAACAGCAACAACGCAAAGGAAAGGCAATGTAACCATAAAACATTCAAACAATCAATCTTTCTCCTTTGCATTCAGACACTGTGCTGGTTGTGGGCTGTTTAAATCACAATGGTAAACATTCTTAAATTATTCACGGCAGGCTTCAAGAGCAGCAGGAGAGCATTCATTGAGTTTGCGAGTTTGCGAGGGTGAGTAAGCTGGAATAAAGCAGTCATCTCTTGTTTATACTTCCAGTGAAGCAGGCGTTTGTGTGTGTGTGTGTGTATGCCTGGGGGGGCGGGGGGCGGGGGGCGGGGGGCGGGGGGCGGGGGGCGGAGGGGGTTCCTACCAACCGAGGTGATAGATGTAATAGAAGTGGAGTTGAGAAGAAATAAAAAGACTTGGTGTGAGCTCTCTGTGGGATTGTGTGTTTGTGTTTCTAGGTTGTGCTTGCAGGCTATGCACTATTTGTATCTATCTACGCTATGAGTTAAATTTTCACTTTCCCTCCCCTTTGTCTTCTTCTCTTCCCTCCTCTTGATGTGTCAGACAGTTTATGGCCGTCGCATCACGTCCTCTCGGGAGGGGGTGGGGGGGGGGGGGTTGGGGCGTGGTGAGCAGCCTCAGCTGGCCCTCCTCCACCACTTCAGAGGGAAGGAGAGCTGGCCTTCATTTTCTGTGTGAACAGGAGAGGAAGACATAAGTGCCTTCTGAGGAGCAACTATTCGGAATTGCTCTCTTTCTCTTTGTCTTTGTCTCTCTTTCTCCTTCTATATGTATCTCTCTCCCTCCTCTCTCCACCTCTTTTTCCCCGGCTGGTGTGTCGTTGTACTAGTTCACGACTACCGGATCACAGTATTGTTGTTGGTGCTGTCATCTGAACTCGGATCTACACTGTGAAAAGATACATTTCAGAAATGGAGATTTAAAGGTAAACAGAGAGACTGACTGCTGCCAGGTCTTCAGGACCACAGCGAGCAACGGTGTGTTGCCAGGACTTCAGGACCACGGAGAGCAATGGTGTGTTGCCAGGACTTCAGGACCACGGAGAGCAATGGTGTGTTGCCAGGACTTCAGGACCACGGAGAGCAATGGTGTGTTGCCAGGACTTCAGGACCAAGGAGAGCGCCCCACACCTCATTAGCAGGGTTAAGTGAACTGGTTAAAGGCTCCAGCTGTGGACCACTACCATCCACAGAGAGACAGACTCAGCAGTGTAACTTGGAGCTGCTCAATAATAAGCCCTCGTCCTCCTTCTCCAAGAAGCAGAGGGACAGAGCAGAACCTTGTTGGTTGGTTTGGACTTAAAGGTAAAGGCCACTTTTGTCCTGAATGTTGACCCTTACTATATCGTTTCCCTGTAAGCAGCCTCACCTGCAGCTGATTCACAGCCAGGAATACTCAGAAGTGAATCTCTCCGCCACTCTCTCTCTCTCTCCACACTTCAGGAGACCCTAGGGGTGAGATGTAGAGGACAGCAGACTGAACTCAACCTGCAGGGACGCTTATTTTGACACAGACACAGACACATACACACACATACACACACAGACACAGACACACACACACACACACACACACACACACACACACACACACACACACACACACACACACAGACACACAGACACACAGACACACAGACACAAAGACTGCACTCTTAGGATGTAGAGACATCTCGAT
>NC_137922.1:47529606-47542106 GCF_963457725.1 Sprattus sprattus | reverse complement strand
ATGCCTTCATAGGGAATGTCTTTGCACATTTAAAACTTTTAATTCGCTCAAGGTACATCTAGCAACATGGCACACTCAGAAAAATCCAGGGAGAGTAGGTCAATCTGTATTTCACTGTCAACTGTGTGACTTTATGGAGCCTTGCAGAGAGAATGATTTTTTCACACATTTGCGAAGACATTTGAGGTTAAAGCAAATAGCTACATGTCCATATCAAGACTGTAACTTTCGGAGCAATGTTTATTCCCCCTTTAATGCGCACAAAAGCAAGGAGCATCAAAATGAGAATGAGATTCACACCCGAAATTGTTTCTGAGATTAGAGACGGTGTACTTTCTGAACCTGCTGGTAATTTGGATGTTCAACTTGTAAATAATGCAACTGAAGCTGATGTTGAGTTGGAGGTTTCTGAGATTGATGAAGATGTGGGTGATTTGGAAAGACAGTTAGAACATAATGTAGCTGCTCTATTTCTGAAAATGGCATCAGTTCTCAATGTCACTGAAAATGCCTTGCAAGATGTGATAGAACAGATCAACACAATGTATTTGCTGTCACAGCCCTTGTTGCGATCCTCAGTTCAAAGAGTACTGCAGCAGCATTGTGGAGATGTTGATGAGAATTTAGTGAGATAGTAAGAGCAGTTACTGAGAGTAATGTGTTTCTCAAATCCACTTCTGCTGGAGGCTCACTATCAACTGTTAGCAACCGTGCATCATACATTTTAAGGGAATTCTCTGTAGTAATGCCTGTGGAGCTTCTTCTAAAAAACAACCAGACATTTGTGTATGTTCCCATTCTCAAAATGCTTCAGACATTAGTTAACAATGACGAGATTTTAGAGAAGGCCTTGGCAACAGAGACAAATGTGTCACAGGGATACAAGTCTTACAGGGACGGTTCCCTTTTCAAAGAGCATTCTCTTTTGTCTGAGGAAGAGTTCCGAATTTCACTGTTCTTGTACATTGATGTTTTGAGGTGGCAAACCCTTTGGGATCGTCTAGAAAGAAGCACAAGCTATGTGCCATCTACTGGGTGCTTGGCAATCTCCACCCAAAATATCGCTCCACACTTCATGCCATTCAGCTTGCACTGCTTTGCAAGGTTGACGCCATTAAGGAATATGGCTATGATGAAATTCTTCGCTGTCTTGTTAAGGATGTTGTCTGTCTCGAGCGTCAAGGTGTGTATGTTGAGCGGTTAGGAGCTAGCATTAGAGGCACTGTCTCATTTGTTGCTGCAGACAATCTTGCCGCTCACTCTTTGGGAGGATTCTTTGAAAGCTTCACAGTTAGTCACATGTGTCGTTTCTGTATGGCCACACGGGAAGAAATACAACACAAAGACGTGCAGTCAGGTGCATTCCAACAAAGAACTTAAGAAAATCATGATCATCAGGTGCAAGAGGTATTGCAAGATGAAACCATGGCACGAGAATATGGTGTTAAGAGAAGCTGCTTGTTGAGTGATAGCTTGGAACACTTTCATGTTGTTAACGGTTTCCCACCAGACATTTTACATGATCTCTTGGAGGGCATTGTTCCTTTTGAATTGGCCTTGTGTTTAAGGGCATTGATTGGAAAAGGATAGCCTGGTGACACCAGCCTACGTATTTCCGCCTGAATTGATTTCAAGCTCATACTCAGTCTGGCCTAACCCCGTTGACAATCGTCTCCAGGACTCAAAATTTTGTAGGACCAATCAGCGAACAGTTCAGAGCTGTGACGCAAAACTCGCCTTGGAGGAAAAGACACGAAAAGCTATCGGAAAAGTTGTCTCAACTCTCGAGAACATCCGAAAATTAAAAGGAGAACGAGTATTTTCTTGTAAGTTTTATGATTGGAAAGGACGTCGTAGCTCTTCTCCCAACTGGCTTTGGGAAGAGTTTAATCTACCGAATGCTTACTAAACGTTGCTGATTGGTTAAGGGAACTCCAATGATTTTAAACCTCAAGATAAGCACCCGCCCATCTCGGAAACCAAAATGCATTGGGTTGGCCCAGACTGAATGACGGAATGAAATGGAGTCACAGGCTGGTAATGGCCAGGCTAGGAAAAGGATACTTCTCCCTTCTTAATTTGAATAGGACCATCAAACAGTTTCCTTATTCGTTTTCTTACAAAACGAATCAGCCCCAGGTCATCGGGAAAACATTTGCCTCAAAGGGAACGATTGGGGGAAATGGCCACGAAAATTGGGCACTTCTTTGACTGCTACCTCTCTTGATAGAACATCTCATCCCAGAGGGGGATGAGACTTGGGAAGTGTTGATGCACTTAAAAGATGTAGTGGAGTTGTCATTGTCCGTAGGTTTCACAGAGGAGTCTGTTGACTTTTTGCAGTGCAAAATTTCAGAACACAGAGGTGCATTTCAAAGACTGTTCCCTGACAAAAGGCTACGACATAAGCACCACTATGAGGAACATTACCCTGGGCTCATTAAAATGTTTGGACCTCTGTCTGATGTGTGGACGATGCGCTTTGAGGGGAAACACAAGTTTTTCAAAAAAGCGGTCCGTCACACGGACAATTTCACAAACCCTCTCTTTAGCTGTTAAGCATCAGAAGATGATGTCATTCCAACTAGCTGCCACCTCCTTTTTTAAGCCATCCATTGAACTTACCAAAGTGAAGTCGGTGATGGTTTCTTCATTTCCAGAAAATGTCCAGAACTCTCGAAATGAATGACCGGCATAGCACAGTCTTTGTGGCATCTTCTGTATGTGTAGACAGTGTTAAGTACAGTGCAGACATGGTGGTTTCTGTTGGTTCTTGTTCTGGGCTCCCAGATTTCAGAATTATAACAAAGATTGTGGTGATCAACACTAAAATTGTGTTTGTCTGCAGACTTATGACAGCGTGGTACAACGAACACCTTAGGGCATATGAACTGAATGGGGGTCATACATCCACCTTCCTGGTCACCCACTTAACTGAACTAAATGATGTTTTCCCCTATCAGTGTACAGCATTAGAGGCAGGCAGCTAGTTACACTTAAAAGGTATATCTTGTGTTAACTAATGTTGGAAACAAATCTAACTCTTTCCTCCCCCACCCCCCTATTTTTTTTTACAGCCTCATTAGAATGGCTCAAGCATTATTACTCAGAGTCATCGTAAATGAAAATGACATCCGAAAGATTACAGTCACTGAAAGACCGCAGGATGTGGAAGAGCTGAAAAGCCGCCTAAGAGATGAACTACTGCTTCAGTATGACTTTGACATCCAATACCAAGATCCGGATTTTGATCAAGCTTTGTGTAACTTGACTAATATGGCAGAGTTGTCTGACAAAGCGACAGTAAAAATTATCCCCATGTTCACACTAAATTTAGCCGCCATTACATCTCCTGTGTCTACATCAGTGTCAGATGGTGAGGCTGACACAGTCATATTGTCGCCTCCAGGATCACCCGTCAACAATGCAAGACAACAATGGCCACAGATTTTTACAATCCCACAATTTTCTGTTGATGTGAATTACAGATTGAGGCAAGCAGATCTTGCTTACTTAAAAGACGGTACTCAACTGTGTCCATCACGCGACATGAAGCATGATATACTCGAAAAAATTGCCGAAGCCATGTATTCCTTCAAGGCTTACCCTACAGATGAGCAGTTCAGTGATGTGGCTAAGGCCTTGATCTCCCAAGCACCCAAGCCTTACTGAACCTGGGACACAGACCGGCTGGTATGGCTGGAAAAGCAGCCTCAAATTTAAGATGGGAAATTTTCGGACTAAATTAAGAAAGACTGGGTGGGAAGACGTTGCCATCAATGGCAGTAAGAAAAGCAAAGTAAACCCGGGAGGAGACCATCCATCAAAAAATATCAAACGACCAAAAAAAGGCGAGGCCAACTACCTGCCGAACATGCCCGAAGGAAAAACTGAAGCAAACCTTGAAACAATTAGAAGCAATCTAGTTGAAGAAATGAAAAAGAAAAAAACAAATGGAATCATGATTCTTCAAATGATGGATCAAACCTTCCCGATGCGACGACGGGAGATTGTCAGAGATGAGCCTGATGTACTGAGTATGGTGGACCGATGGCCGGCTCTCTTCACCAAAGGCCAGGTAGGCTTCTTCTTATTCTATTTCAAAGTAGAATAAATGAATGCTGTGGTCATAATGATTTCATGCTAAATAATGTGTAATGTTTATGTACAGTAGTTCCTCTGTTTCCCCCAACCCACATATTTTTCAGGTGTGTGCGGAGTTCAATAGAGTTGCTAGCAAAAATTTGGATGGGGAGTTCTTTGAGGTGCTGGACCAGCTTATTCCTCGATTCCTTCAACTCTTCAAGGAAACAAATGGTGCCGTTGGGCAGAAGTTGAAAGAACTCCTGCAGGACTTCAACTTTATGGTAAGGAATTTTATATAATGTCATCACATTTTGTCAAGGGCAGCCACAGACATAATGGTTGCCCTCATTTTTTCTGTTGCATAAGCATGGGCTGTAAAGTTATTGTATAGTGGCAGACAAGTGCTATTTTGAGGGATCCTGTACAATTCAAGCAGACAAGACGGCAATACGGTCAATCTTAAAAATGGCGCTTCCCTTGTGATTATGCTTTTGAACAAAAGTTTGACTTGTGTACAGGCACGTGCACAGACATTTTGGGGGGCAGGTGCTCAAAAACAAAAAAAAGGGCGCCCATCACCAAAATTATTAATGAAATTAAATCTCTCTCGCTCTCTGGCTTCCACTCCCTTAACGTCTAATACATGATGTCTGGGGTGCCTTTTTTCTGTAATTGGTCCACCTGACCATGCTTGTGCATCAAATCTGAACTTGGGGAATACTCCAGCCACCCATTTTTAGAAAACCAATGCTTTTGGAATTACCGCCCTTCATAATTTTTTGGGAGGAAAAATTCTGGTTGCCGTTGTAAAACAGGCAAAACGAAGAGATACATAAATATCACGTTAAGCAATGATGGGACAAGGATAGCATGACCCCGAGAGCTAGCATAGTTTACCTGCTATTTTCTAGCTGTGAATTCTCGTGACATTTATAAACAAACATTCAACATACTCTCGACATTGTTTAAACGGCATTTATACAACACAAAATATGCACTTTCAGACAAATAATGTCATTAAACCTGACAAACGTCAGTAAACAGCTGGACAATGCTTTGAAATCAAGTTAGTTGTCTGTTTATTTTTTTAGGAAACGTCGGACCAGTCCGGTTTTCAGACGTATTGTTTTCAGCGGCACTAATGTTGTTAATGTATACAACGTCGGGGGATTGCACAAACACCGTCATTACCTGTTTGTCTGATGCAGGTCAGTGAAGAAGTAGGCTGAACCTGTTGGCCTGCCGCTCAACATTGATGCGGGGGATGAGGAGGGAGGGGCGCGGAGGGGGCTTGTGAGCACCGCAGATCATAGGCAAAGAATACTTATTCTATGTCTATGCCGCGGAGCATGTCGGGGCGAAATTCTCACAAGAACTCCAAATAAATGCCCCCTCAGATATCAAAACACATTTGGGGAAATTGATGACGAGAGACTAATTTGTATTCTAGAAATATTGATGATTGAAAAAAAAAATTGGTCTCCAGAAAAAAGGGCACTTTTTCCCAACCAGGGCACAAGGGCTGGTGCTTGAGCACCAGTTGGGGTCTATCTGTGCACGTGCCTGCTTGTGTACATTCACAAAAAGACCCTAGGTTGCATTTTGGATAGAGTTACACTTTAACTTGTATTGTCTCTGTATCATTAGACATCAGATGTGACTGCCAAGCGCACCCTTGTTTTGAAGGGAATTCCTGTCTTACTTGGGGACAAGTCCGACGAATTCTACAGGACCGCAATTGTAAGCTCCACTTCCAGCTGATGGCGGGGCGTCTCCGGCGACCGGCGCGAGATCTGCCGCTGGGGATCCAGCTCACCTGAGTAGCACCTGCGCTCCGGTTCAGCTGCGCAATCGGTTTGGTCTGCTCGCTGATCTTTGTGATGAGGAGGCCCGTGACTCTGGTGCGGTTATCCGCGAAGTGCCGAAGAAGTCACGCAAACGGTCCTCCTGCTGCTTCTCCAACCCGGCGAGTCCGACCTCTCCCCCGGGCATCTCTGCCACCAGTGCCCCGCAGAGCAAACGTTCCCGGCTTCTGCATCCCCGCCGGGAACTAGCCCGCCATCCTCCTTCAACATCTCCAAGCGATGATCTCCCCACTCCAGACGGGCGTCCCAGGGTGCACGGCCTGGCGAGCCCTCGGCCTGCCATGCACCGGTCTTCTGCTGACATGGTTAGCTCCGGTAACGTTGGCCCTGTCTGTCAATCTCCGCCGTTGGATTCGGTGAGCTCTACTGCTGGGTGTCGAGCGGCTAACAACAACAGTGCTGCTAACCCTGACATCAGCCTTTGGTGTTTGAAACTCCCACCGAAAACAACTATCCACTACGACTGTCGCGTCCTTTGCAAGCCTGAAATATTGATTGTCGGCGATTCAATTGTTCGACAGCTAATTATTCCAGGCGCAATCACCGTCTCTCTCTCTGGTGGAAAAGTTAGTGACATTTCAAGGCTCATCCCCTCTCTCCTCGACTGGAACCCCACTGTCAACACTGTCATCGTTCACGTGGGGACGAATGACGTCATGGCCAGAACTTCAATCAAACTTCAGGAGGAGCTCGAATCACTCTGTTTCGCCATAGAATGCTTAGGTAAGCACTGCATTATGTCGGGCCCGATTCCTCTCATCTCCAGCAAACCTGAGCGTTTCAGTAGGCTGTACAGTTTGCATAACTGGTTAATGAATTTTTGCCATGCGGCTGGACATGATTTTATCTCAAACTTTGACATTTTCTGGACCAATGTAAATCTGTATAAGCGCGATGGTTTACATCCCAACAAAAAGGGAACTCGGGAATTAACAACAAATTTTATTCATTTCATTGCTTCACTCTGACATATAGGCATACCTTCACAGCATGACCCAAGTCAGTCAGCTAATGTATCCATCTCAAAGAGCAAGGGCCCTGTTCATTCTCTGGGGAATACCTCTCACTCTCATTCTCAATCTTGCCTAAAGATGGCTCTTTTTAATGTCCGGTCACTTTCTAAGAAGACTTTTACTGTAAATGACATCATAACATCCCATGAACTCAACAGTATGTTTCTCACTGAAACATGGTTGGATGCCTCAGGCAACTATGAACTCCTTGAGGCGTCTCCACTAGATTTCTCGTTTTCCCACTGCTCCCGCACTAACCAGAAAGGTGGTGGCGTAGCTGCCCTGTTTTCCAATGCACTAGCCTGTAATAATGTTTCGCTTGGTACATACTCCTCTTTTGAATACCTAGCAATGGAAATGAAGCAACCAAACCCCTGTCTAATGGTTACAATCTACCATCCACCACAGAACAGAGTAGGCTTTATCTCCGAGCTTGGAGAATTTCTGTCTTCTATAGTAACTAACTATGATTTTATTCTCATCTGTGGCGACTTCAATATTCACATTGATAATTTAGAAGACTGTTATGCTATGCAGTTTACTGATCTGTTATGTATGTTTGAGCTAAAACAGCATGTTTCTGTGCCTACTCATAACCATGGTCACACCTTAGATCTAGTTATTTCTAAAGGCATAGACATCTCCATAACTGGTACTCTGGATGTGGGTATTTCTGATCATCTGTGTATCTTTTTCAATGTTGCTTGGCCAACTTTATGTAGTGCATCTGGTCGGAAAACTGTTCTGAGACGCTACATTGGGGTAGATACTCCAAATGATTTTATCACTGCTTACAATGGTATTGGGTCTCACGCTGTTTCAAACCAGATCTTTTCTACTAAAAGTTTCTGTAATAGCACTGATCTCTTTTCAGACTGTGAGGAGTTAGTCCGATCTTTTAATGTCTCCGTTACTCAAATTATGGACAAGATTGCACCGAGTCAACTAAAATCTGTCCCAAAGAAACGTAAACCACCCTGGAGAACTTCTGAAATCATAAGTACTCTTAAAAGAACTAGTCGTAAACTTGAACGTAAATGGCGCAAGAGCAAAGCTCAGAGTGATTTTCTGAACTATAAAAGGCATTTGCTCATGTATAATTGTGAAGCAAAAAAAGCTCGCCAACAGTATTTTTCACAGATTATATCAGAAAATTCTAACAATTCTAAAGTCCTGTTTAACACCATTGACAAACTAATCAATCCTCCCCGTCTGATACCCGATGAGCTCCGCACAAAAGAAAAGTGCAACCAGTTTGCATCATTTTTTAGTGATAAAATTTCAACTATCAGAAACAACATTATGTCATCTACTACTGTGGGTCTCAGTCATGTACCTTTTAGCCAAACTCTACCCACTAGCACAGCTACTCTCCAGAATTTTTCAGTAATCTTCCAAAATGAACTTGAAGAAGTGGTACAGAAACTAGGGTCAGCTACTTGCTCCCTTGACCCTGTACCCACTAAGCTGTTTAAGCAGGTTTTTAGCTGCGTGGCTGCTGACGTACTTAAAATTGTTAATACATCATTACTATCTGGTATTTTTCCTGTCTGTTTGAAACATGCCATTGTTACTCCACTGTTAAAAAAACCAAGCTTCGATCCCCTGACTTGTGACAGTTATAGACCCATATCAAACTTGCCTTTTCTTGGCAAAATTCTTGAGAAGGTTGTTTACAAGCAACTTGTGTCCTATCTGTCTCAGAATGCCATCTTTGATCCATTTCAGTCTGGTTTCCGTGTAAATCACAGCACAGAAACTGCTCTAGTCAGAGTGGTTAACGATCTTAGAATTGCTACTGACAATCATAAATTGTCAGTCCTTGTTCTTCTTGATTTAAGTGCTGCATTTGATACGGTTGATCATGCTATTCTGCTTCAACGTCTTGAGCATTTAGTTGGTCTTCAAGGTACAGCCCTCGCTTGGATCTCATCTTACTTAAGCGGAAGATCTTTTACTGTCTCTATTGATAATCTTTTTTCTGACACAAAGCCTATTTTATACGGGGTGCTGCAGGGGTCCATTCTTGGTCCTTTACTTTTTAACTTGTACATGCTACCTCTTGGGTCGATCATCCGGCAACATAACATCTCGTACCACTCATATGCTGATGACACCCAATTATATATGTCTATTTCGTCTGATGATCCCAGTCCTTTGGGGGATCTCACTCACTGCATCTCTGCCATAGAGACCTGGATGGCCCAAAACTTTTTAATGTTAAACAATGCAAAAACAGAGGTTTTGTTGGTTGGCCCAAAAACACTCAGAAATAAATTTTATCCAACTCTTAATTCTGTCTTTTCAACACCTTCGGAGGAGGTCAAAAACTTAGGAGTGACCCTCGATGCTGATCTTAATTTTCAAAAGCACATATCCAACATTTTTAAGGCATCGTTTTACCATCTCAGAAACATTTCTAAAGTACGCAACACTCTCTCACAACATGATAGTGAAAAATTAATGCATGCTCTTGTTTCCAGTCGCTTAGACTACTGTAATGCACTTTATGCTGGTTTAACTCAGCAAATGTTAAACAAACTACAACTCATCCAGAACGCAGCTGCTAGAATACTCACTAGAACTCCCAAATATAACCACATCACCCCTATTCTTAAATCTCGTCACTGGCTCCCAGTTAAACAAAGAATTGAATTCAAATTACTCCTTCTTGTCCACAAATCATTAAATAATCTAGCCCCTCCCTATATTTCTGATCTAATATCTCTTCATAACCCAATCCGTCACTTAAGGTCCTCCAATAAATATCTTCTTAATGTCCCCAGAATTCACACAAAAAACGGTCATGGCGCTTTTAGTTACTGTGCTCCAATCCTCTGGAATAAGCTACCGATAGAACTAAGGTCACCTCAATCCATATTCTCTTTTAAGAAGGGTCTTAAAACTTTTTTATTCTCTTTGGCATATAATTCATGATTTTTCTCTTTTACTCTCTTTTTTACTGATCTTTTGCATTTTTATTTACTTTATTGGGTTGTAAATGTTTTCAACTATTTTGTATTGTGTTTCTTTTACCTAATAAGCGCATTGAGTCTATGTAAATATGAAATGTGCTATACAAATAAAGTTTGACTTGACTTGACTTGACTAAGAACACTTGCACAGAAGAAAAACAAATCCTGATCTCAATTTGTTAAGCAAATGATCATATCGGCTCCTGGTTATTTATCTACACAATTATTGGTCACCCTTAACTGTTTTCAGTTAATTCAGTCACCTTAACTTAAATGTAGAGTAACAAATCCAAAGACTTGCAAAACAAGTTTATTTTGCATGTGTGTCTTCACGGAACACTGTCACAGATGAGGCCATCACATCGGTGACTGTTGGTGTGCTAACTATTCTTGAGGAGATCCAGGATCCAGGCTTGCTGCAACTCTAGCCGAAATCCCACGCGATTATCCTGGAGAGAAGTATTGTCATGGACAACATTTCAGACTTGCCCCTGGCTGTTTGCCTCCTGGATTACCCCAAATGTATGACAAACACCATGAGATTTATTCAGTCAACCCTGCTCGGCTTGGGAAGCAAAACCCTCCCACCGAAGGTATTAAGTCTAAAAAATGCCCTTCTTAGATAGATTTTCATTTTCACTGTTTAAGTTGTTTCACTGTTTACATTTATGAGATGTTTATTATGACTGTCAAGTTTATCAAATGTTTTTTAGTGTGTCCAGTCAGTATTCACTCTTTACATTTATGAGATGTTTATTATGACTGTCAAGTTTATCAAATGTTTTTTAGTGTGTCCAGTCAGTATTCACTCTTTACATTTATGAGATGTTTATTATGACTGTCAAGATGAACGTCAAGTTTATCATATATATATATATTTTTTTTTTGTTGAAAAAATAAATACATTCTTTGATTAATCTAAACCAACCTTTTCATTTATTTCTTTTAGATAGATGTTTTGCATATGTTTATTCTACTTGTATAGACATTGTCAGTCTGCAAACTGAACCACAAAACAAGTCAGTAGAACTAAGTTGTGCTCACTTAAAAATTGTGAGTGAATTACTTAATGAATTGAGTATCATTTACTTAAAATAATCAAGTTGTATTCACTTAAGAAGTGTAAGCTTAGTAAGTGTTACTTACTCAGACTAAACAAGCGGTATTCACTTAAAATTGTAAGTTAATTAAGTATTGCTTACTCAGAACAATTAAGGTGCACTAACTTACAATTACTAAGTTCATTGAACTTATTTATTTTAAGGCAATGAGTTTGCATACATTTTTTAAGTAAAGTCAACTTGTCAAAATTTACAGTGCAGACACACAGACACACGCAAAAACATACCACCAAACAGACCAACCTCAGCAGGTAAGAGGCTCTGGTGAGTTTTTAATGATAGGCCCCTGTTTTCCCCTTAAAATTAAGTGTGTGTATTATAGACTTCCATCACTGCTTTCATCTAATCAGCTACCTCGGGGCCCGTATCTTTGAGGTAGTGCATGAAGTTTCAACAGAGGGGATGCCACAGAGGCATAGAGTCTAAGCTTTAAACGTAGAGTTTGCCATTGTAATCTAATACACTTATTGTCAAATTCAGCTAATCCCCCCTCATGGTCCTCTCGCAGTCTGTTCTGTGTGTGTGTGTGTGTGTGTGTGTGTGTGCTTACAGTAAAACATCTCCGGTGTGTGTGCACAGTCCTGCCTCTGTGAATGGGAAGATGAGAGAGAGAGAGGGAGAGGGAGAGAGAGAGAGAGGGAGGGAGAGAGAGAGAGAGGGAGAGAGAGAGAGAGAGAGAGACAGAGAGAGAGAGAGAGAATGGGAAGCAGACATAGGGGCTCGTACTGAGCCATGAACAATTCCCACAAGGTGACACGTTGCTTCAGGGACACAAAAAGGAGGAGTGTAATTCGATTGGCTGCGTAGTTCAAAATGTCAACAACCTTTCGCCTGCAGAGTCGCAAAACACGCATGAATCACCCCAGGAGGTACAGTAGAGCTTAACTCTCCCCTGAGAAATCTGGTTGCTAAGTGATGATCAATTTCTCATTGACTTCAGTGTTTCTCAGTGCCAGATCCATGTCATCCCAGGCAGAAAAATCACTTCTGTATCAATTAGGCAAAATATGTTTAAATATCCTTAACATTATTTTGTCACAGTTGATTAGTGTATCACACCCTTATTAACCTGCTATGATTGAGTCTTACGTGTTGCAGTATTGCCTGAAGGCTCAATCAACTGTGAGGAGACAGTATATATAATTTATATTTTTTCTTTTTTCTTTTATTCAAGTGCTTCCAAACATGAGGGCTACAAATAGGGACTGAATCTAGCTCAAATGTTTTTAAATGTTTGTGTTCGTGTTTAAACTGGGGTCTAAACACACTGGAGTGTGGATTGACCCACTTTCTGAGTTGCTTGTTTGATGGTTTGAGTTAGATAGAGAGAGAGAGAAAGAGAGAGAGAGCGAAGGAGAGAGAGAGATAGAGAGAGAGAGAGAGAGAGAGAGAGAGAGAGAGAGAGAGAGAGAGAGAGAGAAAGCACCCCTTCCTTATTGG
>NC_137922.1:47499606-47524606 GCF_963457725.1 Sprattus sprattus | reverse complement strand
TCCACTCCAAAACCAGTTCATCACCCCCCTTTCTGCCTCTTTTCTCTGCCTCTCTCCACTACAAAAGCAGTTATTTACCCCCCTTTCTGCCCCTTCTCTCTGCCTCTCTCCACTCCAAAAGCAGTTATTTACCCCCCTTTCTGCCCCTTCTCTCTGCCTCTCTCCACTCCAAAAGCAGTTATTTACCCCCCTTTCTGCCCCTTCTCTCTGCCTCTCTCCACTCCAAAAGCAGTTATTTACCCCCCTTTCTGCCCCTTCTCTCTATCTGTGTCCACTCATAGTCCCGTAGGTAGGAGTGACCCGTAGCCCAGGACTAGGATTTCTCCGGCTGTCATCTCCACTCCGCTCTCCCCTGCCTCATATGCCCACATGAGGAGCTCTCAGCTGGGGGTGGATTGGCTGAGGAGAGCCTGGCTACTCCTGACAGGGATGGGGCTGTGGGCAAGTAAAATGCTAAAAATAACTGTCACTTTCACTAGAAACCCAGGAAGAGGAGAGGACAGAGAATCAATTGGACACTTTTTAGGAAAGCTTTATGCTACTGCGCCTCTGTACTCCTGCCAAGGGCTATACAGTGGAACACAGAATGTATGAATGTACAATAACAAAACTTGTCCTTACGTGTATCCTTCTTCATGGTACCATTCCTCTGTACTAATGCCAAGAGCTATACAGTGTCTAACATAATTTTGAATGTACAATAATAAAACTTGTCCTTACATTTATCCCTCAATTACACATTTTCTGATGGGGAAACATGAAACTCTCTCACACTAACATTTCCTATGTACAGAAAACAGCAATGAGTTGGAACACAACCATCATCCTGTGTTACACTGTGCTGTAAAGCTGTGCTGTGTAGCCTAGAAGCAATGAAAGATAAAGTGAGCCTGTGTTGGATTCATACCTTGACAAAAATGTAAATAAGTACAATTAATTGTGATGCTTCTAAGCCTTTTATTGTTTCAACTCACATGAAACAATGAGAGAGTGTTTGATTGGCACACCTTTCAAAAGACAATATTATCTCTTATCTCTAGTCAATTTATCCAATGCAGTGCAGGTGCTTGTGGGTGAACAATGGGACCGATATGGCGTTTGTTTAAAATGTCAGCAATTACAGGGCTGCTATCTGAAGCACACTTCTTCTTCTTCGGGGAGGAAGCGGGGGCATGTATTAATTTTGTCTGCAGGATTAAACTGCACACCCCTTCCCAGGATCCAGATGTCTCTGGTTTTGCAATCTGATTATGGTGACACAAGTGAAGGATGTCATTAGATTACCTGTACATATTTTTTAGTTTTGTATAGGTTTTCGTAGTGACCTCATTTTACAGATGCAGATGAGGGCTTGTGAGAGGACATGGGTTTGGGAGAGGATTTCCAGGGGCCATTGTTTTGAATTAGAACTTGTCTTTTTACTGCTTGTCTTTTGTCTTTTTAAGCAGAACAGCAGGACATTAAACTAGTTGTCTTCACATTTAAAGTCATTGTTCATTGTTCCCAAAAAAATATAAATTAAATAAATAAACAAATAGAAGTGACGGCAAACACAATTGGGTATTTGCTGTTATTTGTGCTAAGTTAGGATCAGAAGTTGTTTACTTGTTTGTGCTCCTTCCATCTTTTGCTTGGTGGATGAGAAGGGCTTTGTTTACACACAGAGCATCCCTTCTTCTCCTCATTTCTCCCCCTTTGTGTCCTAATGTGGGTTTCAATTACCGGCTCCGGTTCTGAAGATTGTTCCGGAACCTCTGGAGATGAAAGGTTCTGTCAATGAATCCGAGCAGGAGTCTTACGACTCAGAATTTCAGGTTGAGTGAATAAACAAGTGCTAGGGCAATCGGCAGCCCAGGAGTTTTTTTTTTTCTCTCTCTTTTTTTTTGTTGTTTCTTTTTTATAAAACATCAAAGCGCTGGGATGCTGAGAATACATCATGTTCAAGGAGGTCAGGAGAGGCTGAGACAGTGGAGGAGCTTTGAAGTCTAAGAGGCCCGTCAATGCCCACTCAAAGAAAACCAAGTCAGCTTTATCATTCTTCCTGTGCTAAGTCAGCACAAGTGTTTCGTGATCTTTTCTACTGAATTGTTTTGAAGTCAGACCTTTTTTTTCTCCTCTAGGCTGTGAGATTACCTAGGTCAAAGCCAACAGGTTGGTCGAGATGGCAACACAGTATTTAGAAATGAGTCAAGCGAGGGGGGCAAAGTACAACAAATGACGTTCTCCTTTATTATTTATTTAATACATACAGGAAGACCAGTCTAAACACTTAGGCTTTTAGCTCCTCAATGTCAAACCCAATTGGATTTGTCTTTGGATTTAAATAATAATAAAATGTATTTATATAGCACCTTCATGCAAAAGAATGCAGCTCAAAGAGCTTTACAGCAAATACATTAGTCAAATAAATATAAAATCTAGAATAGTGTGCAAAATAAATAAATAAAATAAATGGCTCCTACAAACTGTTATTTCAATAGGTGAGTTGGGAAAGCTCGCTTCCTTCACTTGACAGGTGAAAGTGGTTGTAGGCCGAGGTATTTGAGTTTCCTAGTCAAGCCTGTTTCAGTGCGCTGACAGCTCAGGATCACTGATAAAGCCTCTGGCACATTCTCCATCACCTCCCTTTTGAGGGAACCCACCAGATCGTATCACATATCAGACAGTTATTCTCAAGAAAAAAATTAAATTAAATGAAAAGATGACAGAAAATAGGACAGCAGATAGCACCAATAAAGAATTCTGTGTAACATATACGTGATGTTTACCTGTAGACTTTTTCTGGCAGCTAATGACATCAAGGACAAAGGCTTGATTCCTGGGAATCAGACGCACTGATTCAAAACAAACTAACAAAAAAATGCATCTGTCGTCTACCTCTTACCTCTTACCTCTGTATTTATTTATTTGTCTCAGTGTGCTATTGTTGGGCTTTGATATCACCATCAGGAGCACATTACCTGCCCTGCCTTTCTCTCTACCCTGACTGTGTCTCTCACCTTTCTATCTCTCTACCCTGTCTATCTCTCTGCCCTGTCTATCTCTCTTTCCTGTCTATCTCTCTGCCCTGCCTTTCTATCTACCCTGTATTTATATCTTTCCTGTCTTTTTCTCTTTCCTCTCTTTCTCTCTGCCCTGTCTTTCTCTTTCTCTGTCTTTCTCTCTACCCTGTCTTTTTTTCTCTACCCTGTCTATCTCTCTGTCCTGTCAATCTCTTTCATCTGTTTATCTCTCTGCCGTGTCTATCTCTCTACAGTGTCTTTCTCTCTACCCTGTCTTTCTCTCTGTCCTGTCTATCTCTTTCACCTGACAATCTCTCTACCCTGTCTTTCTCTCTGCCCTGTCTTTCTCTCGGCCCTGTCTTTCTTTCTGCCCTGCCAATGTCTCTAGCCTGTCTATCTCTCTACCCTGTCCATCTCTTTCACCTGTTTATCTCTCAGCCCTGTCTTTCTCTTTACCCTGTGTTTCTCCCTGCACTGTCTTTCTCTCTGCCCTGTCTATCTCTCTACCCTGTCTTTATACCCTGTCTATCTCTCTACCATGTCGATCTCTCTATGCAGTGGGATTAAACATGAATAAACAGTTGCCTCTGGGCATGTCCCCCTGTCCTATGAAATGTTTTTGTCCCTCAGAGGCCCATCTTAATTAGCAACGTCCCATCCTCTCTTGTTCCCCCCTCTCACAACCAGGCTTGAACTACAAACATGAGAGTTCAACCCGGACAGCGGATGGCAGCTATGGTGTCAGTGTGAAGCTCTGGTGTTTGTTTTGTCTTTGTGCCTTTGTATTGCTATTCCTGTTTTCACTCATGTGTGCATCTGGGGCCTACATGCCTTTGGCGCCATGGAAACTAAATTAGGGAAATGGGCTTTAATGATCTGCCAGGAGACCTCTACATGCTGGCAACATGCTGATTAGCACAATTATGAGAGAATGGGAAGGTCATGAAGAAGTCAAAGCCCGTTGACTGGTACATGAACCAGTGCTTATGCCTGGCTGAACAAACAAAACACGAGAGTGGAGGAGTTAGCTACTGTTTTCATTAAAAGGGCTGCTATGAGTTGAGTTGCAGTTTGAGAAGATGTGCTTCTGTGCTTGATAAGTGCTGTTACAGTTACTCAGAAACACAGAGCTACTTGTTCATAAATACTACATACTTATAATACATACTTATTCCTTTCTGGACTTTCACTTCTCATCTCCATCCTGTTTAGTTTAGTTTTTAGTTTATGAATACCTCACTTCGGTCATATTCCACACAGCTACAGCTACCTACACTATGGGGTCTTCCAGATATATGGTTAAGTGACAAGCCTAATGGGTAAATTAACTAGAATAGTAAACTGACTAATAGAAGACCCTGGTGGGTTCATTCTCCTAACAAAACAAAGTCATAGGCTCTATTATTAGGAAGTTTACCACTTACCCAGCTTTGTCACTAAACCACAGACTTGGAAGTGCGCCTCTGGACCCCCTGGAGTGAGCCTCTTTCTCTTCAACAACAACAACAATAACAACAGCAGCAACAACAGCAACAACAACAGCAACAACAACAACACTAACAAATCCAAGATGATTTAAAGGGGAGTTTATAATTGACAACATGTACGTCTAGGTTTGTGCTTATGCCAGATTTAAGCCACAGTGTTACTTAGTCATAATTTAGGGCTTTTAGTACACAGCTGGATATTTCACAGACTAAAAGAACAACACACACCTTCCTGCCAAACTTCCCTCCAAACAAAACTCTCTCATCTCTTCACTCTATGCTGTTTATTATTTCCTGCCTCCTCTGGTACTTTGCAGTAACATGGTGACAGGTCCAAAGAGAAGAAAGGGAGAAACATGTGGAAAATAACCGGTAATAGCCTAGACAGGCTCTGAAGTAGATCTTTACAACACAAAGGCACTAAATTGGTGACAGACCAACACACAAGCAATCAAGAATATAGTTCAAAATACTCCGATGGGGAATGGGATGGATTGAGACAGTTTCAGAGCTCCTTGATTTTTTTCCACTCACCCAAATCACTGCTCTTCACTTGGGAGCATCAGAGGACCCACTTAAAATTGAGACTTCATATCTACATTAATACCATATTAACAGGCTGTGTTTGAGCCGGAGAGGGCACGGCTATAATGATGGTCTGGATATGTGCTTTTTATTAGTGGTGCGGATAGGGCATGGCCATAACGATGGCCTGGATATGTGCTTTTCATTAGTGGTGCGGTCCATAGCTTTCTCCTTTAAAGGAAGACAGAGAAATAGAGCCTCTTTATAGACTGAGACAGGAGTAGAGTAACTCTGCGTAGACATCTCTTAAACCATCTTCATTGCGCGTGTAATGGGCAGCTGGACTGTGTAATTAGTGTGACTTAGGGTGTCCTTGTCAGGTTATAGTGTGTATAACTACCGCTCGTCATTAAAGGCCTTTCCATCTTCAATAACAAAGAGCAAGGAGTGTTGTTTCTCTATCATCGCCAGTGATTGGTTTGTGTCTGCTTATGGAGAGATCATTAAAAATCCATCACAGAGCAAGACAGCAGAACTTCAAAAGATTTTTGAATGGCACACATTTCGCTCCTCTACCACGCGGAACCCGATTAGGATCAGGTTCCCCCGGTAATAACATCGAATTCAGGTTTAAAGAGAGAAAGAGAGGGGGTTGAGAGAAATAGATGGAAAGAGAGAGTGGTTATGCTGCAACCAGGGGCGGCCTTTCCTACAGGCGGGTTAGGCGGCCGCCTAGAGCGCCATCTAGAGGGGGAGCGCCAAATAATGCGCCCGAAAAAGAAAAAAAAAACACAATTTTATTTTTTTTCCCCGGACGCATAAGTTGGCGCTCCTTCTATATCTCCAACCAATATTTCGACATAAAAAATAAATCTAACATTAGGCTAAAATGAGCCAAAATTCGAAAACGGAGGGCTATGTTCTTCATTGGTGTTGTTAGATCATGCTAGCATAGCGAGATATTTGGTGCGAATGTGTGTGTATCCTCTGAAGAGGCTTAACCCCAACGGCGTGCATGACTAAATGGTCCGGATCACAGAACTCATCGACATATCTCTTTACCGTCGGAGAGACAAAGTAATGATATTACAACTCTGCAAGGTGCAGGGATGTCGACTTATGATGTACAATACACATTAAGGGTTGCTACAATATGTTATCATGAAAACACTAATGAACACAGTATTTCAGAGATCAAACTGATTTTGGAGAAACAGTGTATAATGAGCAGATAGACAACACGTGGGGAAACATTAATACAACTTCTTCAGGGGGTTATCAAACATTATTGCGAATGAGAACATGGATTTATGGGAACAGCCACTCGACAGGTCCTCGTCTGTTGCAACTAATTACAAATCAAACTTCTTCCAACAATATCACATAGGCCTATGCGCAAAGTAACGTATTCTTTTAACGACATTGAAGCGAGGAAATACATTTCGCCACAAAGCTAAATTTAACAAATAATGATAATACTGACTGTAACATGCCGGCACAGTCGCCCCATAATGCCGTGCGGCGGGCGCATATACTTTATGTACTCTACTCTATGTGTGATAATGCACTAACGATGTACCTGTTCCTTACTGTTCTTATTGCATGTCGTTGTTCTGTGTTGGGACTGAGTTTATACAGGTGTGTGACGGTAACACAGTCTATTTGCTGCGATCGTTGTGTTTATGTGAAATAATTGCAGTCTTACAAGGCAAAATAGCCTTTGAAAGATGGGGGGGGGGGGGGGGAGGGCGCCAGGAGTGAAGCTCGCCTAGAGCGCCTAATGTGCTAGGGCTGCCCCTGGCTGCAACGGCATATAGATTACTGTTTCTAACAGGAGGCACTATACATGCCAACTCACCTACACTCAAACATGAACACATAATATGTAAGGTGCTGGATAGACACAGTGTTGGGTAGCAAAAATAATGCTGTTGGCCAAAGCGTGTTGCTGACAGCAGGAGCAAAAACATTGACTGACTACTCATCGAAAACTATCCCGTCATGTTACACACCACTGTTGGCTCTGATCCACTTCTCACTGAAAACATCGCCTTTAAAACTTCTGGGTCTTGAAAGAGAAGCTGTCTCCTCTTGCATGGCCTACTGACTTCAGCTCCTCTGTTTGCACCCGCAGTGGAACAACACACTGTTGTTCAAATAGACCATCAGATGTTCACATCAAAACAAAATCGGCGGTCAGTGGTGGTCAGAACCTTACTCTGATTGGTTGAGATGCAGTGGCCGGTGGGGGTAATTTCCCACCCCTGTTGTGTGTGTTTGTATTTGTGTAAGAGTGTGTGTGTGCGTGTGTGTATGTTTGTGTGTGAGTGTGTGTGTGTGTGTGTATGTGAGTGTGTGTGTGTACGTGAGAGAGTGTCTGTGTGTGTGTGAGTTTGTGTATGTCAGAAAGTGTGTTTGTGTGTGTGTGAGTGTGTGTACGTGAGAGTGTGTCTGTGCGTGTGTGTGTGTGTGTGTTTGTCTCTGTGTCCATAAGTCTTTTCCCCTCCATCCTCTGTAGTAAATCTCCTGTTTCGGCATTAGTGTGGGAAAGCAGAGGATCAATACATATCCGCACGGAAGCTGGCAGCCTTTTTCCTCTCTCATCTCACCTTCTTTTCTTCTGTGCTCCTCGTTTCCAGGAAGGCTCATGTTGACTGACAGGAGTGAGATGCCGTGTTGAATGAACTTCGACTACAAGATGAACTTAAAGCCCTCCACCAGAACATTCCCCAGTAAACTGACAGGCAACAAGCGGTTTGCAGTGGATACTGTAATTCTTTCAAGCATTTTTTTGTTTTTTACGTTCACATATTTTAGTTTTTGAAGGACATTGTCATTCAATATTGCATGCTGCAGGATAACTAAGAGAATATCTAGGCTGAAGACAACTTGGAAAGAAAAAAAACCCTGTAAAGATAAAAAAAAAAAAACTCTTTCACAACTAGTGTACTTGCAGTTCATATTCAGTAAGCCATCCATCACTGTGTTTTAATACACTTAGACATATCCACACACTCACACACACCCACACACACACACACACACACACACACACACACACACACACACACACACACACACACACACACACACACACACACACACACACACACACACACACACACACACAAACATTCAAACCGTGGTATTTCTAATACCTGAATCATAATGCATTTGTAATGAAGACATGGCTAAATAAACGGTAGAGTAAAGTGTGACTGATTAGAAAAAAACCCATCGCTGTCAAGGCCAGGCTGGACGTCCTTTTGGGGCTGGAGTGGCAGGAGGTTTTTCTTCCTCAGGAGAGGGAAGAGAGGAGAGACACAAACCTGACAAACAAACACCTGCCAAAGCCACCCACACACACATGACTAATGAGGGGGTTTCTCACAGAGTGATAAAGTGTGTATGTGTGTGTGTGTGTGCACGTGTTATACTGGAGTCCAAAATGGCAAGCATTTCTCTCCAAGCCTTCCACCTCAACCATATGAGTTGGAGATGGATTGGATCTCTCTGTGTGTGTGCATGTGTGTGTAGTGGATGTCTGTGACTGTATCTGTGTGTGTGTGTGTGTGTGTGTGTGTGTGTGTGTGTGTGTGTGTGTGTGTGTGTTTGGGAACACCTCAGTGCATCCTAATGGCATGTGTGTGTGTGTGTGTGAATGCCACACCTCAGGGCTTCATGATAACACAGTGTGTGCATCTCCGTGTGATCACGAGCACGAGTTGGACTTCATTGTTCCAGTCCTTTGGGCATCTTCAGGGAAAGGCACATGATTACCCACAGGCCAGCTTCACAGCCAGACATGAATACTGATTGGCTCAGGTCAAACAGTGTTTAACACCTTCTCATTTCCACTGATACTAATTTGTTTTCCAACTCTGTTGAAGTATGTGCGTGCGCGTGTGTGTGTGTGTGTGTGTGTGTGTGTGTGTGTGTGTGTGTTTATCTGTGTGTTTGTGTATGTGTGTGTTGAAGAGAATGCAATGTATTCCAAAACACCTCAGAACCTCATTACACACACTCTTATCTCAGTATGGATGATGATGTTTACATTGTGTCATGCGACAAACAACAAACAAATATCTGAAATGAACCTTTTTGTCTAAAACATATTTGCAGTGGCATGGATCCAGAGTGATTTGAGCTGTTCTGGACAGGCCACTTCAGGCAATAGAAGGTTATTGAAGTGAGCGGTGCTTTGCTGAGCTGAAGCAAGTATTAAGTTGAATGTATAGCCCAGGGCTCAAGTGTCACTCGCCAAAAGAAAAACAAAACAGTGTTAAGCGACCTGTGGGCTTTCATAGTCCATCGCTGATGACAGACTGGCTAAATCCAGAAAGTGTTACTTACATGGCAAATCAGCTACCTAGCTAACCAGTGGCGGTCCGTGCATTTCACGACTAGGCCTTCAGCGATGTCCTACACGATGTTAAACTGAGTGAATCCACCTCCTCATACCATCATTATGACGCCATGGCTCTCGACCCAGTATATTTTATACAGAAAGGCAGTATAAGTGAGCATTGCATCACCTTAACATAGTCGAGTACAACAGACTTCATTAATATTTCCGGAGCATTTCAAATCAATACACCCGTATTAACAATACATTAAGAGTAGTAAACTCTAAGTTATATGATCGCTTGGATATTACTGTCACAACTTAAAAATAAAAGGCGATTTTCAGGGATTAGTCTACAAAGTTTTATTAAGTCCACCAAAAGTAGCCTATGTGACTCAATGTGAGGTTTAACAAGTTTAACAAGTAACATCGCATTGTCCCACCTGCAAAGCAGTTTCATTAAACTTCCCATCCTCACGATATCCAGTTTTTCTTGAAAGTTCCGTCTTGAAAATGGCGTTGTAATTGTATCAAAAACTGGAATTATCAAGTTTGTGTAAACTAATTTATTTGAGTTGGTTAATGTAATTATATTTAGTCTTACCAATTGAAACAACTAGAAGAATAAGCATTGAAACCGATGTACGTCGTTTAGCCAGCTAAACTGAGCACTGAAGCACTGCACCGGTCTGCCTCAGTATCCAATCAAAGGACGTTTACGTGTCACGTTTAACGCGAGGAAAGAAATCTTCCGGGCCTTCTAGAAGGCCCAGTGTCGCCAACTCGAAATCTGATTGGTTGTCACAACTGTCTGTTTCAGTTCATTCAACTTAAATGAACTGAAACAGCAGGTTGTGATAACCAATCAGATGTACACGGGCCTTCAATGTGAATTCTGAAGGCCTCAGGGAAGATTTCTGTTCTTGGGGAAGATTTCAAGGAGCGTGGCAACACATGATAGCGGAAATATGATTGGATGAAAGCTCTAACATAAATGAACAACGCTGGAAGCATGAAATGAAGATAATGGACTATGGGGAATCATTTAATACATATTTATGAAAAGAAAATATTAAAATTAAATTTATTTTGTTACATTTATTTTCTGATGATGTTTAGGCCAGCAGAGAAGGCCTTGAAGGCCCTGACGGACCGCCACTGTAGCTAACTAATATGAGTTAGCAAGTTCAAATCAGGTTGACCATGGAAGATGGCCAGCACAATCCTGAATGGCAAAAAAAAATTCTCTTCAAACTTTGTGATCCTATCATTAACATATGTATTATGTTATATAATAACATCTCCCTGACCGTTATGTTAGTCAACGTTTCATCAAATAGGCCCTTTCCAGATTACCCTGCTAGGTACACAGGGTAGTAAAACATGTATTTGGCAGATGGCTGTATCCGAATCAACAATACAAAATGTCCATTAAAGCAGCATTAAGGAGTTCTGTTCCAGAACTAGCACACTAACTACCTAAAAAGGCTTACAAAAACCTTGGAAACACCACCAACAGCCCAGTTGACACTGATAAAAGCTTGCCAACACACCAACAGGTGTCTTTTGGAAGTAAAGCTGGCAATGTCATGCTGTGAAAGCTTTTCTTCCAATTTTGCAAGGTGTTCCAGCCAGAACACACAGAACCACATAGTGCATATCCAGGATGGGCTAGTGGGAAAGATACAGGTGTTTATCTGTCCTTCACTTGACCATATGCGATTAAAATTAATTTGTGGATGGTACCAAAGCTAGTTGCCTATAAAACCATACCTCAAAAAATGTAAAATTGTTGCATAGTGTTACTTTAAATCGATTCTCATCCAACCTGGGCAAGCAACAGCAACTTTCAACGTCTGCACCCTTTCAAAATTGTGCATGGACGCAACGACAGCAGACTAAGATATTTTCTTTTTTTTGTAATTTTTTGCTGAGTAAAACTTGATGCTTGAACTATGAATTGGCCCCTTAGCCTTAAAACATACACACACACACAAATACACACACACAAAGACACACACACACACACACACACACACACACAGCATTTTTCAATTGAAGCTCTTAACCTACCATCAGAAAAAAAGTGGGGGGGGGAGGGCACTCCCATAGACATGTATAGTTAGACACCGCCTCCACTGCTTCAGCCCGTTGCCTCGGCGAAACGCGTCGCCGCCATTTTGGGAAAGGAGCTCTCTGCCGTCAGAGGTCTGTCAGACGTGTCAAACAAGCGCAAGTTGCCAGGAGCTGCGGTTTTTCTGGATAAAAATCACGATAACCTTTTACATTTCGCAACCAATTTCATGGAGTATTCAAAGGTTTATGCTCTACGTGAAGTGTGTGAAAAAGATTTGCCTCTACGTTACTTTGAATCTCGCTAGTCAAATTGCCAGTCATACATGTGCATGGGTCTATGATAAACGCTCACTTTTCTTTCAAAACTCGTGCATTTTGAAAATACTGAGAAGATCTATAAACTATCGAAATAGTGCTTCTTTAGTTACTAGCATTGACCATCATTAAGAGAAAGAGCATACATCAAATAGTGAGAAACTGGCAGTCAGTGTGTTTTTCATAGTTTAATTCCTTTTCAAGTATGTGCATTAAGAAACCTTGAACAGTGCAATTGGCAATACACAGTTATTTCACAATTATATATTGTGTCAATTGCACTGCATAGATCTGAAAATGTTAAGAGCATGATTGTATATTATGTCAAATTGTACAAATGTACATATATATATATATATAATGAATATATATCATATGTTATTCCATTGCACATTATACTGAGTCATTATATTATATTGTATTATATATATGCTATGTTATTTATATTACAGTTCAACTATTGAGATGTGTAGGCTATGTATATATTGAGATGTGTATATTTTTACTGCTATAGAAATATATAGATTTTTTTTGTAGCCTAATGTTGATTTGTGAAATAACTGTGTATTGCCAATTGCACTGTTCAAGGTTTCTTAATGCACATACTTGAAAAGGAACTATTAAACTATGAAAAACACACTGACTGCCAGTTTCTCACTATTTGATGTATGCTCTTTCTCTTAATGATGGACAATACGTAGTAACTAAAGAAGCACTATTTCGATAGTTTATAGATCTTCTCAGTATTTTCAAAATGCACGAGCGTTTATTATAGACCCATGCACATGTATGACTGGCGATTAAACTAGCGAGATTCAAAGTAACGTAGAGGCAAATCTTTTTCACACACTTCACGTAGAGCATAAACCCTTGAATACTCCATGAAATTGGTTGCGAAATGTAAAAGGTTATCGTGATTTCTATCCAGATAAACCGCAGCTCCTGGCAACTTGCGCTAGTTTGACACGTCTGATAGACCTCTGACGGCAGAGAGCTCCTTTCCCAAAATGGCGGCGACGCGTTTCACCGAGAAGCAGTGGAGGCGGTGTCTACCTATACATGTCTATGGGCACTCCCCTTACCCTACCCTTCACCCAAGTGTTTGAGGGTGTGCCTCCATACTGTCATTGTATGCAAAGTTTGTGGTTGTTTGTTTAAGTGTCAGGGTACAGGAAGTTGGCGTTGTTATGAATGTATTCAGTTCCCACAAGGACCGCTGTGAATGGCTTGAATGTAAAGCTTTGAATCAGAATGCGTGATTCGTGAGATGAAAGGGCATCTCCGGCATCCAGTCAGAAGACAAAAAATGAAGAATTCAATTGTAATGACAAATCAGCACTTATACCCCTTAAGGCTTATTTTACTGTCATCTGGTGACACCACTTCTTGATTTTCGCCGAAGACTATCATCAGAGCGCAGCTGAGGAGGCTGAAGTGCCCTTGCTATACCTTGCTATTCATCTTCTGCCCTTCGACAGCCCTTTGTGCACTTAACAATGAGCAGTTAAAGAGGCGCCTTGAAATTAGTCTTTGACCCCCTTTTAACTCTGATTGAACATTTTCATATTTTACTCCTCAAATCAGTCGTTATTGTTCAAAAACAAAGGAAGGCTACTCACGCTGACAAGCTGATGGCGAAAGTAGAACCTCCCACTTTCCATGGCTTGAATTAAATTATTTAAGCAAGGGTCAAGGCTAAAACATTTTCCGATCTTACAAACACTACTTCAGGAAACTATTGACAGAGCTATTATACTCATCGGTTTTGTGTGGAGAATAAAGTAGAAGACAAAATCCAGTTGCTGCCAACCTGATATGGAGCAACTAAGCCTCCTCCTCTCTATTTCTCTCTTCTCACCCCTCTCTCTCTTTTTCTAGAACCCTCTATATCCCTCTATATCTCCCTTCTCCCTCTCTCTCTCTTCAGCGCTAACTCTCTCAGGAGCACAGGCGCTATACGCTATAAGTTAACTTCACAACCTCTGTCTGACCTCCATACAGTTGCACTGTGCTACATCTGTCCTTCACTTCATTGCAAATATGGATATGTAGAAAAATGCAAGTTATATAGACTCCTAAAAATGAAGTTATACTGTGAATGGTTTGAGATCTGAAATAATCCACCTCTCCTACTGTCTTTCAGGGTCAGCTGTGTCATAAAAACATATGGTGTTTATCACACTGTCTTTCAATGACATCCTTGCCAGGAAGTTGCATTGAACAATCATACAAAACATTTTAATTCACGTGTGAAGAACACACATATTCACTTTCACTCTTACTCTCTCTCTCTCTCTCTCACACACACACACACACACACACACGCACACGCACACGCACACGCACACGCACACACACACACACACACACACACACACACACACACACACACACACACACACACACTCACTCTTACTCTATCTCTCTCTCACACACACGCACACACCCACACACTCACTCTCACTCTGTTGCCACTCTCCAAGATAGAGAAAGTGGGGTAAGGAGAGCATCTGGGAAATGTGAGGGAAAAGTTGCCAGGGTTCTTTTGATTTGGTTAATCACTACATTAAGGCCTCTCTAGAAGCAATCAGCCTGTGCTGGAGGCAGCCTCTCCTCGTGAAGCAGCTAGGATAGGCTCTGTCTTGTCATGAGCTCGGAAATGGAGCAATTTGCGATTGGTATTTTGCTCTTTAAGGAGTGGCCAACAATGACAGAATCCCAAAAATGCAGAAAGCATTTCAAGCAAGCTGACATTCGTGCGTCAGCATTGTAAATGGGTAAATACATGTAGTTTCCTCCATTTTCTCTCACAAATCAGGTAGGGACCAGGAGGAGTCGGAGTGATCAGAATACCACCTGCGCCTTGTCGGTACGACTCGGCCCTTGAGTGCATTAGGCCTACATGTTTCTTTTAACTGAGAGGAGACAAACTGACGGAACGCCAATGTGTTATCCATGCTTTCACAGCCTCCCTTGTGATCAAACTATTTTACCTCTCTCGCAGTGAACATGGACCGCAATGCTGTTTTAGTGTCTAATCTAATAGATTTCCCTGTGATCTATACATATCTATACAATTATTGTCCAATTTGAGAATGTTTTGGTGAGTCTGTGTAATAATGTATACTACAGAGCTAACAGTTTCTACAAATATAAGGGTGTCACAACCAGGGACATAGCATGAAGGCCTGCAAGAGACCTCGAAAAACTAAAATCCAGAGATTTTAGGGGCCCATCAATCACCTCTGGCATTGTACTGATAGTGATATCTTTAAACTGTGCTTTTAGCTATCCAAAATGTTACTGTAACACTGCAGGTAAGGTCATTATATTATGCTTTTCAGTGAGATGGTCCATTCATACCTCGGACCTCAAGGTGTTATAAAAGTCCAGTAAAGAAACAGTGTCACACTGGTTGTTATGACATTATGATACCATGAAAACTAAATAGCATGTGACATAAACTGTTATAACACCTTACATTTTGAAACCTGTTATGACAATTAGCAATGCTTGTAACTTGGAAATGTCACATTTTTGGACATCAGATGTCTTGTTAACTAGACTAAGTGGCAGGACAGGGCACCTGCTATAACATGTTTGTGTCATGTTTGTATCCGTCTTATAACACAGGGTTGAAAAACAGGCCTAACCCATATGCTCACATACATATGTAATACCGCTGCTGTTATTCCTCCCTCTGTGAAGCCTTTCTTATAGTATTCATTAGTGTCCTTCCATTACTGTTTATCTGCAGCTCATTGGCTGCCATATTTCTGTGATGTTGTTCTGAATGGTGATCTGCACCATAACGATGGATGCTTTTAAGAAAATTATATCAAAGTGAAATTGTGTTTTTCACAATGTTCTTTTTAGAGGGCACCCCTCAAATACTTTTCATGAGAATGTGGATAATGAATTTGGTTGTTTCATTTTGAGAGAAGAAACTGTTCAAATGGGGGAATTTTATTCTGTTTGTACTTTTCAAATTTCTGTGCTTCTTTTGACAGCTTAGCCACGGAAATGCCCACTGACTCAATGAGTTCACCTTAATTCAACAACAAAAAACCTTTGCGTTTGAGTTGAACATTTACCTAAACTGTAAAAGCTCATTGCATTCTGTTCTTTAATAAGAGGACAAGCTTGAAGCTCTGGTGAACAAATGCATTTTGAACACCCCCTCAAGTTCCCTTTTGAATAACAACAAGAAGAAAAGAAGAAAAAGAAACAGAAAGAGAAATATAGCTGCAAGCAGCGATGGAGGGTTCATGCAGCGAATCGGCCAAATTCGATTGGCTGTTGAAGGCGAATGCTTTCAGAGCGCAATGCAGTGATAAAGCATGGTCTTTAGAAAGTCCGTGCCAATTTTGGTGAAGATCGGATCAAATTTGCGACCTGTGCAAACTGTTTAGTGTTTTGGATTAAATTAAGTTCAAAGGTCACCAAAAGTATTGATTGTCCCCCAGATGGGGTCAGCAGTCCATGTACCAAGTTTAGTTTTTATACATTACAGGGTTGCCGAGATATGAGCTCACTTCCTGTTTGGCGGCTTCGCCGCCTAATACGATTGGCTGCTACTGGCGAACGCTTTCATCAATTGTTCCATAAACTAATGCAGTTATCAGGCATGGTCTAATGATGGTCTGTGCCAATTTTGGTGAAGATCAGATCAAATTTGTGACCTGTGTTTGCTTTTTAGTGTTTTTGACTAAATTCAATATGGCGCCCTGATCAATTATGATAATGTCACATATTTGCATGTGTCAACCTAAAGACCTCCAAGAGCATGAGTAGATCCCACTAGTAAGTTGAAATTCCAAACACGTCAACAGCTACAGGCCAAAATGCATTTTTTGTAATTACAGCGCCACCTAGAGGTCAAAGGTCACCAAATTTCTTAAGCGTCTTCCTGATGAGGTAAGCGGTCCATGTAGTAAGTTTGGTCTTGATACATGAAATCGTTGCTGAGATATGAGCCCACATCCTGTCTGGCGACTTCGTCGCAAACTTGGATTGGCTGTCACGGGCGAACGGTTTTAGTTGCGAAGATGTAATCCAATAACTTTTGTGAGGCTTGGTCTGAAGATGATGTGTGTCAAGTTTGGTGTTCGGACAAACATTGTGACCCGTGAAGATTTTTGAAGGTTTTTGATAAAATCCAAAATGGCGGAAAATCCATCATGGCGCAAAATGACGTCATAGGGTGCGTTGAACTCGTGCTGGTCCAAGGATTCCAAGGATGCCTCATTTTTGAAAATCGGGCCAACGGGTCAAAAGTTACGTGTGTGAACGTACGTCCAACTTTGACCTGTTGGTGGCTACATCTGCCTACATGAAACTTGGTGAAATGAATCATGGGACTGTCCCCAATCAGTGTGCCAAATTTCACAACTTTTTACCAGACGGTTCTATGGGCTGCCATAGGATCCCAGCACAGAATAATAATAATAAGAACAAAGAGAAACACAATAGGTTTCTGCAGCTTCGCTGCATGAACCCTAAAAAAAAGCCTTTCCAAAAGTCGGAGGGAACTCATCAGTCCAACTCCCTACTACAACCCCTGCCTTATTAACACTGGTTCTGGAGATCTGGGGCCGTATTCACAAAGCCTTTTATCTTACCACTAGGAGTGCTCCTAACTCGCGCTAAAACCTTTTACGTAGGAGTAATTTCTTAAAAGTGATTCACAACGGCTCTGAGACCTACTCATACTAAGGATAATACCAACTCCTAAGCTTAAGATAAAAACTCCGTTGCTATGGATGACGTCCATTCTCATGCACGAGTTTAGAAGCGGTGCGTACGGTGATTGGTTGCTGACAGGCGCTCTCATTCAAAACTCAGTCCTAACATCCCCCTAACGATCCCACTAAATCAACAGAAAATAAGAGAATAACCTAGGCTTCAAATGAAGCCATATTAAATAGTTATGGATAGTGCACTTAGCAGAATGCACACGCATGATGACAAGTTTGTGCATCCAACGTGAATGACGCTTTGCACGTTAGAGAAAGAGAAATTGCCGAAAAAAACACGGAAATTGCATGAAATCAAGGAAGTAATAATTAAAGCTCCCTGCAAACTATTAGGTAATCGGCATATTTCCAGCCCTTAAACACTTCAAATATCAGTCCATACGGCTCTTTAAGTCCTCCTGTCATAATGGACGAAACGAGGGCGAGACGTAAGAGAAAGTCGAACTGGTCCCAGGACCAACTGTCCATGTTGGCCCAGAGTGTGCTGGAGAGGAAGGGAGTTATAAAAGCTAAATTTGGCTGTGGGGTGACCACAAAAAAGAAGCGTGAGCCATGGGAGGACATATGTGTTAACGTAAATGCTTCATTCCCTGCCGTGTGTCGCTCTGTCGATGACTGCGAGAAGCGGTGGTATGCGCTCCAGTCACAATGTAGGATGGAGATTGCGGAGTGGACTTTAAAAGAGCCGTCGCGGCTACAGGTATTGTGTCACCAAAATAGGCCTCATGCGTATACTTGCATGTTGTAGTTCAACTGTGCTCCCGGTTGTGGATTGAGGAAGGGTGTCAAAAGCCATGTCTTGCATGGTTGCCACTGTCACCCAACAAGTGGCATCTAGCAGGTACATGGTGCCGCTCAAAAAGCTGGCGCAGACCGCGCTCTCCATTAAAATGCGCGAATCGTGAGTAGATCCAGGCCACTTCGCAACAATATCCATGATTGTGAAATTTGGATCAAACACTATCTGTGTATTAATTCAATGTACCTTTTTGCGGTTTACAAAGACGTCCTCATCTCTGGATGGAGCAATTATTTTAATGTGTGTTCCATCGATGGCACCCACGACACCGGGCATTCCTGCAAACGCCATGAAATTGACCTTGATCCTTTGAAGTAGGCGATTGTCCATAGGGAACCGAATAAACTGTTGTACAATGTGTGGTCTACAGAGTGCGGTGATTGTTTGATGAATGAATAGGCTTACTGATGATTGCGATATTCTGAAGTCGTCTGCGTTGCAAAGTTGCATTTTCGCCGTAGCCAAAAATCTTAATGTTATCAAACATTTAACTTCCGGACTGATTGGGTTGTTTCGGATAGTTGGAGACGTGATTGCATCCCGCACTAATTCTAGTAAAATGTTGATGCCTTCACGGTTTAAACGATATCTTCTCAACAATTCAGAGTCGTTCATTGTCTCCAACACGTTACGTCTGGCTTCAGCCATTTTAAGACTTTTTGTGAATAGGTCTTAGTGACTTAGGAGTCCTCATGAGGAGTTTTAAGCTGTCCTAGACTTAGGTGCTACTTTTAGGGATAAAATATTTTGTGAATTGCTCTTAGTAAAAAAAAATAGGAGTCTTAAATTTAAGACTGACACGCCCATTATTTTTAGGAGTTTCTCCTAAATTCGCCACTTATGAGCTACTTTTAGCCCTAAGATTCTTTGTGAATACGGCCCCTGGTTTCTGGTTTCAAAGCAGATATGGGTTAGACTGAAACCAAGGCTGACCCACTCAATAACCAGTATTCAGTGTGGATGCTTCTCAGACAGCAGCCTGATTCTACTTGTAGTGTAAAAAATCTAGCTGCAATGACACAACAGCGGAAGGCTAGTGATTTGCTGTCTGGAATGCTGTCTGCTTCCTCAAACATCTTCTCTTGAAGAGGAGAATATTTGTATGTTTCTGTCTGTCTGGTCATATCGACAGAAGATCAAAGCATGCATCGGTGTGTATCCCAATTAGTCCAACGCCAACATAATTACTCATAGACATCAGTAATCTACTCACAGTCTACAAATAGGCATCAGTAGTCTGGTCATAGTCTACTCATAGTCTACTACAGTTTTTCTGGAACTTATGGCACAATGACCACAACCTGTACCTCATGTGCCAGCTCCCTAAACCAATTCTGCTAAACTATAAGCACAATTCTCTGCTTTAGACCACCAATGGCCCTGATGTCTGGTCAACGCTTCGCCTCGACTCATTACCCATCAGAGGATGTGATCTGACCAGCCCCCAATGGAAGTGCAGGTTAAGTCAAATTTCCAGCTCATGTGTGTAGTCACTGGGAAAAAAGGCATGAAGAATCCCCCCCCCCCCCCCCCCACACACACACACCAAACAAACACACACATACACACAAAACCAAAAGCTTTTATCCAAAGCAGAGTCCTCATTTTATCAGTATGTGAGCTCCATGAGAAATATAAAAGGCTATTAAGGGCATCACAGAGCCTTTATTATATTTTTGTTTATGCATAATTATCATTTCTGCAAATACTCACCTTACCCAGTCCTCCTCAGCTCCATTCTACATTCATGAGCTTGGCCTAAAAAAGACGGAAGCGCCATGGTGACCAGACACGACAGGTGCCGTCTTCATGGTGAACAGACACGACAGGTGCTGTCACAGCCCATCATGTCACCTGTGAGAGAGAGAGATGACTGCGGCGTGATAACGCACTGATGTAAAAAGGATGGCTAATGGAGACCCTCGGATGCCAAAATAGACCCAGCTGTCATTACCCATCATGCTCGATCACCCAGCCCGGCGACGGTGACGGGGACAGCGATGGTGACTGTGACGGCGACGAGGCCATTTGAAATGTGATTATTGAAAGAGGTGTGTTTTTGACACGGGCCGTCGTGTCTCATGACAGGTAAACCCGCTCAGTGCCTCCGCGGTTCATACGTGAATCCAGTTATTATGGGAGGTAGCGCTCCGCGGTTCATACGTGAATCCAGTTATTATGGGAGGTAGTGCTCCGCGGTTCATACATGAATCCAGTTATACTGGGAGGTAGCGCTCCAAGGTTCATACGTGCATCCAGTTATTTTGGGATGTAATAATAATAATAATAAAACTTTATTTATACTGTATAGCACCTTTCATGCAAAAGAATGCAACTCAAAGTGCTTTACAGCAAATAAATAACGTGCACAAAGAAATGACATGCACATAAAAGTAGACATCAAGGAAACATAAAAACTCAGATATAGTGCAAAATAATAATAATAAAACAAAAACAAAAATATGATAATAGTAATTATTATATGGCAACGACAGTACGAGCATTCTGATTGGCTAATGGGTAGTCATGCCAGCCGCGTATTGACGTTCTAGCCGGTCTGCAGTCTGATAAGTATTCTTATTGCACACCCCATCAATCTTAAAAATGAGTGATACCATGCACCAAGTACTAAACATTACATCCTTAAAAATTAGCGATATCGCTACCCTAGAATAATAAGGTTCTATCTGCGTTTTTGTCAAAATTGAGTTTTTTTTGCATATTCCTATTCTGGCATAATTTATGAACATTATTAAGTTTTTTTTAAAAATATATACATTTTGAGTGTTTTATTCTGAAAACAAAAAGGTTCTATCGACAAAGTTATTCTCAGACTTGGTGTTGTAAGGTTCTATGTGTGGCCCAATCATCTTTTGGAAACGCAGATGGAACCTTATTATTCTAAGGTAGCGATATATCAACAGCCATGAGCATGTATTGATAGAATCAGGACTCCTATTATGAAATTATCTGAGAACAGGAAACCAGTTGATTGTCGTGGTAACATGACAGTTGATGACAGTTGAAGAATAAAGACTCAAGAATTTGTGAACATTTTGATATCGGGTAATACTTTATAGGACTTCAGAAGCAGCGAAAATGTGTTATTGAAAGTGATGATGAAGACTTGACTACTATAGTTTGAAAACCTTGTGTTTAACTGTAAATTAAAGCCATTTAATCTGAGCCCTGTTGTCCGTTATCTATTAATCATTGTAACTTGAAGTTAGCAAGTCATTGTTTGCTAGGCAACACCTGAAACACTGTCGTGAGGAGACTTGAGAGCTGAACAAAACGACGTGATTTCTATTTACAATTACCATTTATTTTCAAAATGAAAAGAGCTTAAATGCCATTGTGAAAAGATTGCGCCTCGCGCTAACTCCCACACCAGGATGGTGGCCCTAGGACTTCGAGAGGTCTTGGTTGAGGGTGCGAGAAACACGGCAAAACAAGGTGATATCCAGTGAACTTAAGTGAGAATTTATTTACAGTGCAAAACAATGATGACAAAACAGTGCAGTGACAAAACGCCAACAAACACACTCTAAACAAACAAAAAAACAATTACTAATGCACAATTCTCTTTCACAATCAAAATATCTTACTCTTGCTTTTCAGTCTACCTGCTCTCCAGACTCCCACCCAGAAGTGAGAAACTCTTGAGCTTAAATAAAGCCTTCCCATTAACCTAATTGGAACATACCAATACAGAGAGGGGACTACACAGTCTGTTTTCATTACATTAAACATGAGACACCATCACATTACCCCCACACCAATCATTGCCTTTCCCCCATCCCAATTACATAATTAACTCCGCATTTAATCATGCCATTGTCCAGTGCTCATGTTTCTTGGGGGACGGAAAGTTCGTGGGACCAGGAAGTGTGTGTGATGTCAATGCTTGTTTGTGTGGTGCGACAATGTATGGATTAACGGCGTGAAATGAGTTATGGAGCGGATACAACTGGTACCTAGCTGATCGCTGTGATGGTGAAGTAACTGGGTGAGTAACAGAGGGATTTGTGAAATATGATCGTGCTGTGTTGGAATGGATACACGGTTGCCGGCACCGTGCAACATTCCAAAGTAACCGGGTTGTGTATGGATGCGTGTGTGCGTGTTTCCGTGTGGCAGAGAAGTAGCGTTCAGTTTAAATGTCGCGGGTGGTGTCAGGCGCGTTAGGGAAAAGGAGGGGCTGCCTTTTCACAGCCATATAATAAACAACTTACTAACCTCGACCGTTCGGTCATGCAGGTATATCAGACTTCGGCCCTGCAGCATCAACCTCGCTATCGCTCGGTCGATACCTTACGGCCTTTGTCTGATATTTACCTGCATGACCTCACTCTCGGCCAGTAAGTAGTTATTATTACAATTGCAGAATAATACTCTCTCTGGTTCAGGTGCCTCTGGTGCATGACTGAAGTGGAGGGAAAACCTTTTTTCTGTCTTTACTAGTAAGGATGAGAATAACATCATAATGACAAGATGAGCTTTTTTATTTTTTGCAGCAGTTACTGTCGACACAAACACAAGAACGGGGAAGTAGTACACCAAAAAAAAAAGAAGAAGAAGTACTTCAAATGGCGAAAGACGTCATGATGAATTTAATATGAGGCAACAGATTGGTCTGTCTTTTCCACCCAGTGTCCAAGACAGCACAGGGGTCCAGCGGAGTGCACATAAACAAGATAGCAAAGAATACGTGTAAAGAGTACACATAATTCAAATAGATGTATTGTATAATGAGTGTATATGCATTTATATGTATTCCCGTGCTCTCTGAGACGGATACATTTCTAAGAAAGTGTATCATGGGAGCGCAGGATTAAAGACGCCAGACAGACGATAGCAGGCAGGAGGTTATGGTTGAGGGCATTGTTCTGACATGCATGCAAACTCTGTGGACCAATTAGCCAAACGTGTAATCCAATTTCCAATGCTGAGGGCATAACCCTGTCAGAGACTTTATACAGAGAGTGGAAAAATAGCTGTCATCCGCAGCCACCGCATCTCAACGCTAAAAGGACCTGGACTGACAGGGAGAGCGACCCTATCAGACGGAAGATAGAGGACACCATGGCGTGAGGTGGAGGCAACCACAGCGCGAGGATGGAGTTGGAGGATACCACAGCGTGAGGATGGAGGTGGAGGCAACCACAGCGTGAGGATGGAGGTGGAGGATACCACGGCGTGAGGATGGAGGTGGAGGATACCACAGTGTGAGGACGTGAGGAAAGTGCAGGGTTGAAGGGTCATATAGATGAATGAGATTATACTTTTTCTGTTTATCTCTCTCTCGCTCTCTCTTTCCTGCTCTGTCAATCTCTCTCCCTTCCTCTCTCTCTAGCTCAATCTTTCTCTCTCTCTGCCAGGCTTGCACTCTGCCTATATCTCTCTTTTTTTTTTCTTTTTTTCATCTCAGAATTATCTCTCTCTCTAGCTCAATCTCTCTCTCCCTCTCTGTCTGTCCCTCCCTCTCCCTCCATCTCTCTCTCCTCTCTTTGCTCTCAACTTCTCCACCCCCTCCAACTCTCTCCACTTTCAGCCTCTCTATCTATCTCTTCCTCCTCCTCTCGGTCTTAATAAAAAAAAGAAAAACATCTCTGCTCTCTGATGTTTCAGAATGAAAGGATCAATAATGATGGCCATGAAAGGAGACTTTAACAGTCTTTTCAACAGGCCCTTCCCATTTTTAGTAGTATTACTCATGAAAAGAATATAGGTTAAGTGCACCCTTGTAGCAAAGGCTGAAAGAAAGAAAGGAAGAATGAAAGAAAGAAGTATAACATTCTTCTCTTATTGTCAGTACATTCAGCATGACTGAAAGTAGGTATGTGATGTGGTGGCCATGTAACCATGTATGACATATCATGTGAATTTCAGAACACTGCACATGTCAATGGTCTACGATTCTGTGCTTTTACGCTGTGTTGTGACATTTTCTTTTTTCTCTTTTGCAAACCTTGTCAGATTCTTCTCTTCCCTTTGTCCCACTCTGACTTTCTTTCCTCTCTAGCGGATGACATCTGCCCTGCATCAAGGTCTTCCATACTAGGCACCACTTTCAGAAATGAGCTTTCTTTACATCGCTCTCTCTTCCTCTCTCCAACTCTATCTTCCGCTCTCTCCAACTCTCTCTTCCTCTCTCTAACTCTCTTTTCCTCTCTCCAACTCTCTTCCTCTCTCTTTCTTTCTCTCTCCACAATTTCTCGTCCTCTCTCTTCCTCCCACCTCATTCCTCTTCCCTCTCTTGCATTGACAAGAATAGTCTGATAGCTCCCCTTTCTCTATTCTCCGTCCTTTAACGCTCAATTTTTTTGAAGTGGGCTCCAGAAACAGACACAGCCACAAGCAACCTCTACCATGTCTATCTGGTCTGTGGCTAGTACACTGTATATAAGATTTGTTTTACAGTTGAATACCAATATTATAAATAATATAATAAAATATTTTAGCAAAAAAAGTGAAGAACAACTAATATCTTCCATCAAACAACAAAGCACATTCTATCAGATTTTCTCTTACAGCCAATCAGTGAACAGTGGAAGTGATGTAGATCAGGAGAGAGAGGGTCTGTACGAAATGGGATATAATGCTACTATCTCAGCAAGATGTCTTACAGGACAGCTAGGCATCAAGTCCGTTTGAAACGGATTGTACCGTTCTTTACCTGTCTGGTAAGATGA
>NC_137922.1:47487106-47494606 GCF_963457725.1 Sprattus sprattus | reverse complement strand
AATAAATGTAAATCCAGTCAAGTCAGCATTCTGGGCTACTTCTCATAAACACATTTACAAACTTACACACGCTGCAGCTGCAGATGTAACTGGCCAAGGTCTGAGGTGACAGAGCTCACTCACTCACTTTAGTCACTGACATCCATGATGGGGGTGGGGTGGGGCAGTCCTGCATGGAAGGTAATGAGTAATGCCCACACTGGTGTGTGTGTGTGTGTGTGTGTGTGTGTGTGTATGTGTGTGTGTGAGTGTGTGTATGTGTGTGTGTGCCCACACTGGAGCTCCTCATTAATCAGCATTTGGCTCCAGTGGGAGTCATGAAGGAGGAGAAGTGATGGAGTTCATGAAGCCGTCATTATTCTACCCCTGATTCATTCACACAGCTGGGCTCTTATACAGAGACACCGAGGGGACGATGGGACTGAGATTTATAGCTGAACAAGCGAGACCAGGGAGATCCCATTTCAAAAAGACCAGGCCAGAGCACAAAAAAAGAAAAGAAAAGGAAAGAAAAGGAAATGAAAGAAAAGACAAGACAAGAAACACTTCCCATGCCCTTTCAATTAGACCAATTACACATAGAGAAGGGATCAGACATGACAATGTTGTGGTTTGACAAGAAGGGGTCTGCAAATACAGGCTTCCTCTGTGATCCCTTACCTACCAGCCCCATGCTGCCCAGGGATTTATATTTCAGCTGGACAATTAACTATTATTTCACAATCACAGATCCTATGATGATACATAATTTCCAGCCCATGGTGTTAGTGTGTGTGTTAGTGTGTGTGTGTGTGTGTTTGTGTGTGTGTGTTTGTGTGTGTGTGTGTGTGTGTGTGTTTTGTGTGTACTTAATTCACAATTCTAGATACACACCTCTCTCTCTACCCCCACTCCCCCCAAAAGACAAAGAAACTAGTAAACAAACTTTACTTTCATTAAAAAACCATGGAGGAGTTAAGACTGTGAATGTTTCTTGTTTAATCAGATGAGGCAACACTTTGAAACAGATATCACATTTCTAAGACATCTCACCTACACCTACACACACACACACACACACACACACACACACACACACACACATTTTCTAAGGTGTTTAAATACGTATTAGAGCAATGATTCTTCCGAGTAACTCAGCAGGTAGCAGTTTGCCATTAACAATCCTGTGAGGGCTTAGATGAAAGTCAGTACGGTTGGAAGATGATGATTGGATGTTCAATTGTCCACCAGAGAGTACTTGCCTCATATTTGTGATCTTTTGCTAAATGAAGACAATTAAGATGGATCTTTTCATATCTTTTTTCCTCTGTTGTTGTTAAACCCCCAAAGCGCCTTTCTCTTACTAAATACACCCTGGTTAAATACAGAAAAGAAAAACAATAAAGACATGGCAAAGTAAAGATTTGAAAACGTATCTTATGTATATATATATTTATATGTATTTCATGCAAATATGTGCAAATTACAAGCAATACATTATTTGAACATAACTCAAACACTTTTTGGTAAAGTACCAGGGTAGCCTTTCATTATATTCGGTACGCCTTGTGACTTGTACAGTAAAGTCAAAAATAATGAGGTGTAGATTGGTACTTCAGTATTTGCATAAAATAGACTTTGGTGAGACGTAGGAATAGACTTAGGTGAGATGTGGGAATAGGTTATTCAAGCGCAAATAATGAATCTACATATGGTGGAGGTTCGAACATATGTTGTGCATGTGGTTTTATGCGTGTGGAATGTGTGTTTAGATATGTTTGTGTGTGTGTGTGTGTGTGTGTGTGTGTGTGTGTGTGTGTGTGTGTGTGTTTGTGTGTGTGTGTGTGTTACCCTCAGTTGGTATGCCATTCTGGGTCTTTCCATCAAAGTGAATGCATGATCAAGGAGACATATTTGGCTGTGGTTCTGGTTAAGAACAGCATGAGTAAAAATAAGCACACTTGCTCTGCTCCCTCTACTTACTCTATGTCATCAAAGTTTTTATCAAAGCTGTTTGATTAGTCTGACATTTCAATGGCGACATCTAAAACACTGATGGAAACTTCAGTGTTACAAGGAGGCTTTTGGCAAGGATGTGGAAATGTAATACCAATAAAGCACCTTTGGAAGCCTTCGAAGTAATAACCTTCTATTTACCTTTCACACCTTGCATAGCTGTGTTTGATGGATTTGCACATGCTTATAATAAAATCCAATATTACTGTAATCTTCCTCATCCTGAAGTGAAAGACGTTTGTTATGCAATACTGTGGAGGAGTAAGAACAGCGGCATCGAGTAACTCGTCTTTGTTTGTATTCAACAGTGAAGAAGCCCCCTTGGAGCCTAGATTACTACAGCACACTTTTTGATGATGAATTGCAGCTGTCACAGTGAAAACCTTGAGAGGACAGGACCATCTGTTTGTGATGTTGTTATGATATTTACTAATGGCTTGCCTATCCAAGATGCATCGTGGGTATTGTTAATGACTAAAGTGTGTGTGAGTGTGCCAGCGGATATGGTACATCACACTATTATTGTAAACTCTCCATATGACTCATAGAGCTTTCTTCACAGTTTTCATTTAAAACGTCAAGTGTGCACATAAGAGACTAACTAATTTAGATTTAGAAACATAATGTTATCCATTTTTTGTTTACCTTAATGAAAAATGAATCAGATTAGAGTACACAGTGTCGGATCAAATACACAGACAGTTACTCCATGTTTTAGTTTTTACACCAAACCAGCAGCCCAGAAATGCAGGTAAAGTTACTAAAGATCAACCTAATATCTAAAATTGGTTGTCTTCTAGAACACAGGTTTCCTAGATATTGTGTAAAGTTATTAAACCACATAACTTTGAACCGTCACTTTCTATGTGTAAAGTTATTAAACCACATAACTTTGAACCGTCACCGTCTTTGGGCTTTTTGGCCATACCCACGTATCGACGCCGGTAACCTGAGGTTCGGCCCGTCACAGAGACTACTGGAGATCATGCAAGAAATTGTGCAGGGGTGTATAAAGATTTATCTGGGATTGATATCATACTCTTCTGAGGCCATAGAGATGGAAAAGGTTCAACCGACCTTCAACTACACCAAGGACAGTCTTCCACTCTGTCTCCTTTCAGCATCTGAATACCTTTGTCATGATCACATTTGTATTTTTAACTTCTGAGGTTGCAAACAAGGTCAAATCACTCACTCTCCCCCATTGAAATAGAGTGACTGTGGATGACGTCAAACCGCTTTCGACCTTGTAAGTGTCTGAAGGTTCAGTTCTTGATCTACTCCTGACTCTGACCTTTAATCAACCCTCCGGCTCTTCTGTTCTTCTTTCAGTCTTTTTTTAAACTTCCGATGGGCTCTCTTATTCTCCTCCTGTCATCCTTTTCTCTCTTTTTTCAATCTCTAATCTCCTCTCCGACCGTCTTAATTGCAATAGCCATGGTTAAAAAAAAAAAAGTGGAGACAGCCTTGCACAAAGTATGTTTGAGGTGGAAAAGTAATTTCTGGAAGGTAATTGAATTTTAATTCTTACAGAGATATGTCCGTCTGTGGTGTGGTGTGAGAGGCCTGGCACAGTGCAGAGACAGAGAGAAGTGCAGTGCATGTGTGTGTGTGTATGTTTGTGTGTGTGTGTGTGTGTGTGTGTGTGTGTATGTGAGAGAGAGAGGCATGGCACAGTGAAGAGACAGTGAGAAGGGCAGGGCGTGTGTATGTGTGTGTATGTGTGTGTGTGCGTGTGTGAGTAAGAGGCATTGCACAGTGCAGAGACAGAGAGAAGGGCAGGGGAGTGCTGGTTTATTTAATTACAACATGACCTCCTCACAACATGACCTGATATGTATTTAAATCATATTGCAGGTCTGGTTTTAACATTAGCAGGTGTAAAAGGTAAGTAGTGCACATTCGCTAGCTAGCTGTATGGCATTAGGTAGCTGAATCAGCTAAAAGTTTACTTGTGTACTGCAACAGATGTTCGGTTTATTTTTATAAATATAAACATATATACATTTATATAAATATATACCTCAAGAATGTCAAAACAAACTCATCATGCCTCTTTGACGTACCTGATAAACCTAGCTATTGTCGTACAGTTTTCAGTTGTAATTAACTGTTTACAGGGTGCCTTGACAGACACAAATACAGGGCCACCAACTACATTCTGACTAGTAAAGGAGTGGAATTTAACGCTCCGTAGACAAATGAGTATACAACTTGTCACAATCGCAACACTTTCTATGACTTACCCCTGCAGAAATGATGCCCCCAATATGCCTGTGGTTTGGTGCGAGAGGCACGGCACAGTGTGGAGACAGAGCAGGGCAGGGCAGTGTTCATTTATGTGTTTCTCCTCACAACATGACCTCCCCGTCCTTAAGTCCTGCCAGTCTGCAGGTCCGAACTGAGATCAGTCAATGACGGGCTTTGCGGGTTCAGAGTTAGTGCGATGAATCTATAGGTCTTCCTCTCTGCCCACTGGAAAGTATGCCAGGAGTAAAACCAGCTTAACCCCCCTAATGTGTTCGGCTCCTAGTGACCAGAAACTATTTTCAAACTTGGCAAAATGATAGATTAAACTTCATGGCTGTCCATCTAGCATCTTAAATAACCCCAAAACAATGATATTTATTGAAAATATTTGGGCTCTATCATTGTACTCGCTGAAAAAAAAAAGGCACGCCTATTATGTCTGGGTCAACATGACCCGAGGTAATTTCTGTCACATAACAAGCTATATGAGCTGCTCTGTCCCACTCAGTGTGCTATAAACTAGTTAGCTCTTTTTCTCATACTTATAATTACCTGCTAGAATTATGTCTATTTCAAGAAATCTAATTTAGAATTTTCCCCTCCACACACTCACACAATCATTTCTTTTTTTAGAACATATGGTCAGACCCTAGCACTTAACAAATATTTCTAGCATCTCTGCTGATGGTGACCTGCACATAATGGTTAGCCACAGAAATATAGGATCCACCTAAATCTCTACAAATGAGAATGCTACATGGCTCTAAAAAGAGAGGATGAATTGACAGAGTATCACCTCACTGTCAGTGACACAAAGCAGAGTTTCTCACCAAGCACAGGCTTAGTGACCACAAAGGCCGATACAAAAAAGCAAGGCTTACAAAAGAGCAGCGCCTCTGTGGTCACTGTTCAGCTGGTGAGGTTGAAACAGAGGTGCATTCTCTTCGATACTGCACAAAATCCCAGACAAAATCCCAGATCTAAACTAGGAGAATAGTTCACTGAAAGACACATTGGCAGACATTTTGGGAGAAGGACAGAATGCCCCACTGGTTGATCAATACACTGCAGCCTGCCATAGCATGAGGGACAGTGAGTCTGATCAACCCATGATGCTCAAACTGACATTTCTCTGGTGTGGGTGTGTATGTGTAGGGTGTGTATGTGTGTGTGTGATGTATGTGTGTGGTGTTAGTATGTGGGTGTGTGGTGTGGGTATGTTTTACTTTTCACATTATTCTATATTTTGTCTTTTTTCACAATGATATATTGCTGATGAATGTGTTTTTGTATTGTTCTTTGTGCTTTGGAAACACTGTATGAAACAGCCATGCTAATGAAGGAACCTTGTAAATGCTGAAGTGCTACAAGCAAACTTGAAATCAAATGTTATATAAATAAAATCAGATACAAATATCAGCTTTTATCATGGTGCTTTGGGCTTTGTAGCAGAACCAGCCGAGTCTCCCTTGTGAACTGAGCGCATGTACCTCACTTCTCCTCACGTCTTTTAAGTTGAATACACAAGTGAACTGGGTGCATGTACCTTACTTCTCCTCACGTCTTTGAGTGTGTGTGTGTGTGTTGAGTTGATGGGGGTGGAGGTTTTGAAAGCCTCTTGCATTGTCCATTTCCTCTGCATTTACTTTCTGCTTTCTAATCTTTCTCCTTTGGATGCCCTCTGGCCCATTGTACAGATAAGCACCGTAAGATAAACTGAGAAGATGCCAGGGAAGGTAGAAGGGCTTTTAATGTGGACAGGGAGGTAGAAGGGCTTTTAAGGTGGATGCCAGGGTCAAAGGGATTTTAAGGTCTCTTTGACAGTTGTGGGATAAAACTAAATAATGCAGTGATTCCAACTGAAATGGGGTGCTATAATCACTGAATGCTTTGGAACTTTGGGGACCTTTGTGTCGCTGGAAAGGACATCTAAGTGTAATATGGCAAAGAAATATTTTTCTTTATTCTTTTTTGGTGTTGTAGGAGACTGGGTTTTTCTGCAGTGTTAGTATATGTATGTATGTTTGTCTGTGCATAAGAGCCAAGCCATATTGGTTTTTGTATAGGTGTGTGTGTGTATGTGTGTGTGTGTGTGTGTGTGTGTGTGTGTGTGTGTGTGTGTCTGTATGTGTGTGTGTTGATGTGTCTATGTGTGTGCAAAACAGCACCAAAACCTGTGAGAGCATAAAGGATCTTCCAAGTGACAGTTAATCAATAAACATTTGAGGCTATTCTGCAGGACCGTAGCCATCCCTGGAGACGTGCTGTCCTATCTGTGGGTAGAGCCTGGCTCCCATTCCAGCGGATTCATGCCACATCTGGCCCAGATCTCAGCCAGAACCGAGGTGGATCCACTTCTGTTTGTCGATATATGAGTCTTCAGAAGGTGAATATCATCCACAACAAGACAATCAAGGTGGAGGTAAATCCTCTGTTCCATCAATCCCCCTAGTATGTGGGCTGAGAGACAGGGTGATGACACGTCGCTCAGGCGTTATTGATGAGGTCTTCACCTCTAACAAGAAGTCTGAAAGAGTCCAACAGATGCCTTGGCAACAGATGCCATGGTAACAGCTGCACTAGAGGGACAGACTGACACATGGAACACGCACTTGATACGCACCATATCGTTCCTTCCTCCTTTAACAGGTCAAATTAAAAGGTCAAAGGTCAAATTTATAGTTTTCACTCAAAACAAAATCATAGCTTAGGGAAGTATTGGTTAAATACATTATTAATTAATACAGTATACCCCCAACAAAGGCCCATTTTGGAACATAATGTATTTATGGTTTGGGTTATAAATCTATAGGTGTAGATTTAGTGACTGAAGTATGTAACAAAATGGCCTAAGATGAAAAGTATGAAGAAGCCTTTTACCTTCTCAAAACTAAATGGGAGCAGGACATCAAAAGACAGCAGGTACCATGATGAATACTTACCATCATGAATCTAGAATGCTGGGTCTGTTTTCCCATTTCTCCTCTCTGCCATTAAAATGTGTGTCCATCCTTTTGTTTAGCTGCTTCTCTTCATATGGGGTGGGCATGGGGAAACTCCTCAGCTTCCACTGAAGGAATGCAATTTCATGGTCAGCTGAGTTTTTGGACGTTGACAGTAAGCAATCAGAAACTGTGTGTGTGTGTGTGTGAGTGTGTGTGTGTGTGTTTATGATGACCCTTTCAAGTCAGCGGTACCCTGGGCCTTTCCTCAGGGTGCTTAGCCATAGACCTGCAGAGGGTGAAAGAGTTTGTC
>NC_137922.1:47472106-47482106 GCF_963457725.1 Sprattus sprattus | reverse complement strand
GTCTGTGTGTGTGTGTGCGTGTGTGTGTGTGTGTGGTTGTGTGTGTGTGGAGGGGAGCTGGGATGTGTGCATTATTTTTTTCTCCTGCTTGTTTAGAGTGGGTCCTCCAGAGTGTAAATGTCAGCTGGCTGCGTAAGCAGAGACATTTATACTGTAAAGGAATTCTCTCTGTTTCTTTTTGTCTGAATCTTCTGCTCTCGTTCTCTCTCTCTCTCTCTCTGTCACACACACACACGCACACACACACACGCACACGCACGCACACGCACGCACGCACGCACGCACGCACGCACGCACGCACGCACGCACGCACGCACGCACGCACGCACGCACGCACGCACGCACGCACGCACGCACGCACGCACGCACGCACGCACGCACGCACGCACGCACGCACGCACGCACGCACGCACACACACACACACACACACACACACACACACACACACACACACACACACACACACACACACACACACACACACACACACACACACACACACACACACACACACACACACATTTACAGTCTTCACACACATCACATACATCTACCACTTTCACAAGCAGTTAAAGTCATTATGACCAAAGAGTCTGAAATATCATAATTTTTGGGGATAATTTGACACCATTAACTAAATATTAGGGGGAGTCTGAAAGAATAATGACTTTAATAGTTCAGGCGTATTAATCAGCCATTTAAAGGGTGCGGAGCTGTCAAGTGCACTCACTGTAAAAAAAAAATTGTTGAGGATATTTAAAATTTGCAGGCAACCGTCTGCATTTAGATTTTTGCGTTTTCCCAACAATTTACTGTGTGATTGTACCAACTACAATATCACTGTTGTCCTTATTAATAATATTCAGTTCTGCCAACAAAGATTTTTTCGTTCAGTGAATGGTGTTCAGAGTACTACAAAAAGATAATTGAGAATAAATAAATAATATTTATTGTGCTCTCACTAACAGCATTCCGGTGGGCCTCAGAGGGCAGACAATTTTTGCTGCAGGACCGAGTTAGGACAATTCTTACGCGCACTCTCTCAAGGTTTGCTCTTTAAGCAGTTAGGATGGCTGAACTGTCTACACCGTGTGAGGATCGAACTCACAACCTTTGAATCATGAGAATGACGCACTACCCACTGCGCCAACAAGGCTACGGTTTTGATTGAAACGTCATCCTACTATCTTACGAAGACCCAGGGGGTGCCTTTTTCGTGCTCGGCTCGCTTGATTAATAAATAATAAATATGAGTTTAAAATATAGTTTTTACTTTACATAAAATTTCACCCTTCGTTTAGCTAACGTTAGTTACAGTCAGGGGACAAACAAGCTAGCTAGTTATTTAACATTCGTACATTAGTTGCCCTTATACCTTGGATGCGTTTGCGCACTTTTCTATGTACTCTCTTCTGTCTTCTATTTTCCACCTGTTCATTCCGTAGCTACTTCAGTTGTGACGCTCAGTCGTACGACACCAACTTGAGATGAAAGCCCCTTAGAGAGATCCGTGTAACCCTGTCCGTCTACCAACATTTCTAATGACAAATTTGAAGTTCAGCTTATTCTCTAAAGCATGTTGACACATCAGTAGGCTGCATATTGTTGGTCTAACATGCATTTCTGCATACATTTACAGTATTTACATTTCCTTGTCTTTATAACTAATCATTTCAACTATACTGAACAAACCGTAGTTAGATTCAATCTCGCCTGTCCCCCTCTCTGAGAGCCCCCACCTCTGCCAGACTACAGTATTACAGTAACAGGAGCACACAAACATGCACAGAAAAATGCACACACAGACAGAAACACACACACACTCACACACACAAACACACACACACACACACACACACACACACACATACTGACACACACCCAACTCAATGCCACGGAACACCATGCTCACACAAATGGACACACACACACACACACACACACACACACACACACACACAGAAACACACACACACACAGAGCTACACACAGACAGAGCTACACACAGACAGCGAACACCCAACTCAATGCCACGCAACACCATGCTGACACAAATGGACACATGAATAAATAATAACATGGGCCTTGTGCCAACCCTGGTCCCTCTGGATACCAGAGGTTAACAGCTGTGCCATGGGTATCTACCCCAGACCAACACACACACAAGTCTCTCTCTCTCTCACACACACACACACACACACACACACACACACACACACACGCACAAACAAACATGAGCACACACACACACACACACACACACACACACACATACACACACACACACACACACACATACACACACAGACACACACACACACACACACACACACACACACACACACACACACACACACACACACACACACACACACACACACACACACACACACAACAAACACACACACACAAATGTGCACAAACAAACACACACACACACATAGACACACACATAGACACACACACACAAACACATACACACATTGGCATCTACCCCAGACTAACAGCACTGAGTCTGGCAAATGGAAATGTGTCTCCACACCGCGCTGGGTGAACTGTCTGAGATAAACATACCACAGCAGGTTGTTGGATGAAGTTTAGCTTCTTCTCCCAAAAGAGACATTTTAAAATTGAGCCAGAATAATTTGAGAGCCAGGAGTTTCACACTGTGGTAATGAGTTGCTTATGGGCATATGAACTTTAATGAGTCATTGAGACAACACGCCGAAATAACTCTGAAATGCTAACTTCAGTGTCAGCTAACTGCCCCTGTGCAATGTGCCTAGTCGCTCTGTGTGTGTTTCACTGAGATTTCTGAAGTGTTTTCCTGTGTTAAGCATCCATAAATAAGGCGACACATTATCACCCCCTACGACTGACATCTGAAAAACACTTTTGCCCTCTCTCTCTCTAAACAACTTGGTTGGTTGTTTGGTTTCTTAAACTAAACCAAATGTGGGCTAATGTTATACATATTTAAATATGTGTATGGCGACTGTGGTAGAAATAGAAGAAGCTAACCTGCAATCTTTGTGTCCACTTTCTTGAAGACTTTTGTATGTCGGGACATCTTAGCAGCCTTTCCCCAAGCGATTAGACCTTGATGTATAGAAATTCAAATCCAGGCTGTGATTGGTCAACAGGCTAAGCTGAGGAAAGTCGCCCTGAGCTATGTCGTCCGAATGGAAAAAAATGCCATCCGTCTGTTTCCCCTCTTTCTCACTCTTTTCCAAAAGTGTGGCTCTCACAAAAAAAGATAGAAATGTTAAAATACATTATATTATATGTAGATATTGTACATCGATCCATTCTTTACATCACAGCTACCATACATTTATCGGCGCAGTCAGAGAGTGTCCCTGCACCTTTTTTTCATAGGTCAAAAGGGCGCCTCCATTTTGCATACTTGTCTGTGACTCATACGCATGTGTGTGTGTGTGTGTGTGTGTGTGTGTGTGTGTGTGTGTTTGTGCGTGCGTGTCTGTGCGTGTGTGTTTGTGCATCCTTGTCTGTGACACATACGCAGTCAGTCAGTCACGCCGCTGCCAGGTGGCAATTGAGTTCAGGATGAACTGACTGAGAAGCTAACCGCCTTATTTTTCTGCACACATAAATACTAACACACATGCTGATGCACATTCACAGTAATATCTGCTGTCCTCTCTTCTCTTCTTCCTGATCACAAGGAATAGTACAGTAAAACATGTAGGACAGCCTAAGAGACATGGATTTTACATGCATATGCCAAGGTATGTCAAGGTAATGTGAGATTTTTTTTTCATTTCATAAATATTTATCTTGCTGCTGTGTTTATTCATACCCATTTATGCGATGATATTGACGATGGGATTTTTGCATTTTTTTCTCGTCCAATTTTCTCTCCCTCACTCCCTCTCTCTCTCTCCCTCTATATCTGTCTTTCTCTCTCTCTCTGTCTCTCTCTTTCTCTCTCTCCCTCTCTCCCTCTCTCCCTCTCTCATTCCCTCTCTCTCCCTTCCTCTCTCTCTGTCTGTCTTTCACGGCGTCTCTCTGCTTTCCATGGTGTAACAAAGACAGGAGGCTGAGGAAGACTTGATTCATCACACTTACCAATGCACATGGAATGTGTTGTCTTCTGAGTAGATGCCATTTAGCTGGGCCCGAGGATATGGGCAACCTAAAACCTGACAGCAGTATTTTGTAATATTAAACAGAATGAGGAGAGGAGAGGGTGGATAGGAGAACAAGGGAGAGACAGACAGAGACAGAGAGAGAGAGAGAGAGAGAGGGAGAGGGAGAGATAGAGATAGAAGGAGAGAGAGTGGGAGAGAGAAAGGAGAAAAAGACATGTACTGACTTAGTACAGTGGTGCAATGGGACCAAAAAAAAAGAGAGAACAAATAGGCAGGTGGATGTCTTGTCTGCTGATGTTTTATTGATGATATGGAGAGCATGGCTGGGCATTCATCACCAGAGCTTTGTCCCCGCACTGCTCCTGCTGCTCCTGCTGCTGGAGGAGGAAGAGCCATGGCAGCTGCCCTGATGACTGGACCAGGGGGATGAATGACCGCCCCAACAGCCCTGTGCTGAGGGAGTATAATGAACAGTGAGGAAGGGAAGACCCAGGGCAGGAGAAGGAGAGAGAGGGAGAGAAAGAGGGAGAGAGGAGGGGGGTGGACTAACCATGGTAGAGGTGTAGGGATGAGGCTCCCATCCCTCCTCTCTTCCTTTCTGTTCTTTTCTCTCCTTCCTCCTCCGGTCTTCCCCTCACCTCTACCCTCTACACTGCAAAAAGTGAAATCTTAGCATGATAAAATATCTTTAATCAAGGCAATCTATGCTTGTTTTTTGTCTGACAAGTTATTTCTTCTTACAGGCATTTTTTGTGTTAGAACATTTCACTTGCTTCAAGCGTTTCTGTCCTACATTATCTTAATAAGGGTTTATTACTTGTTACTGAGATTTTATTATTGGTTCTGAGCATGTTAATGCTTGAAACTAGAATAGCATTATTATAAGGCAGTTTTATCCCCACTGACAAGTACAAAACTGCTTTGTCAAAGTCAGAATTTCTTATTTCAAGCATTTTATCATTCTCATCTCTACACTGCAAAAATGCTTTTCTAACCTAGTGTTATTACTCTTATATTGAGATGAAAAAATCTAGTTGGTCTTGTTTCTAGCTAAATTGTACTTACCTAGTGCTCTTTGGTAAGGTTATTTTTGCCTATTTCAAGCAAATATTACTTATTTTAAGAAATCTTAACAAGCCAAATTTGCTTAACGCACTGGCAGCCAAATTTGCTTGTTTTAAGCCAAATTTGCTTAACGCACTGGCAGCCAAATTTGCTTGTTAAGATTTCTTAAAATAAGTAATATTTGCTTGAAATAGGCAAAAATAACCTTACCAAAGAGCACTAGGTAAGTACAATTTAGCTAGAAACAAGACCAACTAGATTTTTTCATCTCAATATAAGAGTAATAACACTAGGTTAGAAAAGCATTTTTGCAGTGTACATATACTGTATATTACATACATACTGTATATAAAGCACAGCAATTATGTATTCATGTAGACAAAATACTATACAGTGCAAAGACAGTATTTAACTATGCTAAACTTTGGCTTTAAGAACAGACATTATCATCCTTAAGCAGGATCAAGTGAGTGAGCACATCTCATTTGCAATGTAACGGTTGCCATTACATTAACTGGCCATACAAATGCCATGTGATATCTGGGGAACACACTACGAGTCATTTGAACTGTTGTGCAATTCTTTTACATCCCCAAGGTGTTATTTTACTTGGACCCAAGTTTGGCTCTTGCTGCTGATTGTGTAATAAGAGGTATAATCAACCAGCTTCTCAGCAACCAACTCAGTGGCCTGTGCAAAGTGTGGGACCATGACTTGATTAGCCATGATGTTTCGACCAAAATATATCATCTTGAAATGGTGGATATTGAAAACAAAACACCCTACGATCAACAACAAATGTTTAAAAATAAAAAATTATTAAGAATTATTTTCTCAATATGTAGAAAAATGTTCTTATATTCAGCAAATGCTAGTAACATCATCTTGAAATGAGTGTACATGATAGGCAATTTTTCTTAAAATAAGCCAAACTACACTCAAAACAAGTATATTTGCCTAGATACCAAAAAAAATATAAGAATTATTTTCTCAAAATGAAGGAAAATGTGCTTATATTGAGCAAATGCTTGCAGCGTCATCTTGAAATGAGTCTATATGCTAGGACATTTTTCTTGAAATAAGTCAAACTACACTAAAAAAAAGTAAATTTGCCTCGATACCAAAAAAAATATAAGAATTATTTTCTCAAAATGTAGAAAAAGTTGCTTATATTCTGCAAATGCAGGTACTATCATCTTGAAATGAGTCTAGATGCTAGGCAATTTTTCTTAAAATAAGCCAAACTACACTCAAAACAAGTATATTTGCCTAGATACCAAAAAAATATAAGAATTTTTGTCTCAAAATGGAGAAAAATGTGCCTGTATTCAGCAAATGCTAGTAGCATCATCTTGAAATGAGTCTACATGCAAGGCAATTTTTCTTAAAACAAGTCAAACTACACTCAAAACAAGTATATTTGCCTAGATACCAAAACAAATATAAGAATGATTTTCTCAAAATGAAGAAAAAGTTGCTTATATTCTGTAAATGCAGGTACTATCATCTTGAAATGAGTCTACATGCTAGGCAATTTATCTTGAAATCAGTACAGCTACACTTAAAACAAGTACATTTGCCTAGATACCAAAAATATTTCAGAATTATTATCTCAATATAGAGGGGAAGGTGCTTATATTCAGCAAATGCTAGCAACATGCTTTTGAAATGAGTGTGCATGCTAGGCAATTCATCTTGAAATCAGTCAAGCTACACTAAAATCAAGAGCATTGGCCTAGATGCCAAAAATATTTAAGAATTATTATCTCAATATAGAGGGGAAGGTGCTTATATTCAGCAAATGCTAGCAACATGCTTTTGAAATGAGTCTGCATGCTAGGCAATTCATCTTGAAATCAGTCAAGCTACACTAAAAACAAGAACATTGGCCTAGATGCCAAAAATATTTAAGAATTATTATCTCAATATTGAGGGAAAGGTGCTTATATTCAGAAAATGCTAGCAACATCCTTTTGAAATGAGTCTGCATGCTAGGCAATTTATCTTGAAATCAGTAAAGCTACACTAAAAACAAGTACATTTGCCTAGATACTGTAAGAAATATTTTCTCAATATCTAGGACAAATATTTTTTTAAGCTTAATTTTGGGGCTTTTTGCCTTTAATCGGATAGGACAGTAGAGAGAGACAGGAAGCTAGCTGGGGGGAGAGATTGAGAAACGACTGCAAGTCGGCCTCGAACCTGATCTCTTCCCTGTGTCCCCATCAGACCCATTCATGGTGCAGGGTTGCTGCCGCTTGCACCACAGCTCCAACCTTAAAGCAGTCATCTCTTGAGGATATTGTTATTTGTTTTGGAGAGTTTTTAAGTCAATGCATATGTGCAATTGATCATTGAGATAATAGAGATTGTGCAGATAGCATTTGCAGCTGTTTATACCATAGCAACCGTGTCTAGGTTGAAGTTACTAATAAAAAAATATTTGAAGCATTCTTTGTGCTATCTGCAAAATCTATATTATTTCAATGATCAATTGCACATTTGCATTGACTTCAAATCTCTCTCAAAAAAATGCCAATATCCTCAACAGATGAATGTTTTAGGGAAGGAGCTGTGGCACACGCAGTAGCAACCCTGCACCACGAATGGGTCTGATGGGGCTACAGGTAAGAGTTCAGGTTCGAGTCCAACTTGCGGTAATTTCTCAATCCCTCCCTCCAGCTAGCATCCTGTATCGCACTACTGTCCTATCTGATTACATGCACAAAAGCCCAAAAATGAAGCTAATAAATGAAATAACAAAATAGCTGAATTTAAGCAAATTGTCCTAGTTATTGAGAAAATAATTCTTTTGGTATCTAGGCAAATGTACTTGTTTTAAGTATAGCTTTACTGATTTCAAGATACATTGTCTAACATACAGCCTTATTCCAAGATGATGGTGCTATTATTTGCTGAATATAGGCACATTTTTCTACTTTTCGAGAAAATAATTCTTATTTTTTTTAGTTTTAAGGCAAATGCACTTGTTCTTAGAGAAGCTGAACTTATTTCAAGATAAACTGCCCAGCATATAGCCTCAATTCAAGATGAAGTTGCTATCATTTGCTGAATACAGACACATTTTTCTACATTTCGAGAAAAGAGTTCTTAATTTTTTTAGTTTTTAGGCAAATGCACTTGTTTTTAGAGAAGCTGAACTTATTTCAAGATGATGTTGCTATCATTTGCTGAATACAGACAAATTCTTCTACATTTCGAGAAAATAATTCTTATTTTTTTTTAGTTTTTAGGCAAATGCACTTGTTTTTAGAGAAGCTGAACTTATTTCAAGTTAAATTGCCTAGCATATAGCCTCAATTCAAGATGATGTTGATATCATTTGCTGAATACAGACACATTTTTCTACATTTCGAGAAAATAATTCTTATATTTTTTTGTTTTTAGGCAAATGCACTTGATTTTAGAGAAGCTGAACTTATTTCAAGTTAAATTGCCTAGCATATAGCCTCAATTCAAGATGATGTTGCTGTCATTTGCTGAATACAAGCACATTTTTCTACATTTCGAGGAAATAATTCTTATTTTTTTTAAATGTAGGCATATATACTTGTTTTAGGTGTAGTTGTACTGATTTCGAGATAAATTGGCTTATATAGCCTCATTTCAAGAGTATGGTGCTAACATTTGGCAAATTTCAGCACAATTTCCTACATTTTGAGAAAATAATTCTTAGTCTGGCCACACTAGTTTTAAGATATATTTGGGATCTTTGAGGCTAGCTATTTTAACTTGTTTTTGAAACTCTTAGTAAGCCAAATCTTCCTGTTCTGTTGGCAGATAATTTAGCTTATTTAAAGCAATATTTGCATCATTTTATTACTATTTTTTCTTGTTTTTGAAAGCTCATTTTTTTGCAGTGTACAGCTAATGACAGTGGAGTCTGGAAGAACACAGAGACTTCTATCCACGCCATTGAACCGCCGTCTGCCTGGCAGAGGTCTACAGAGATGTCCTTATCTGTGTCTGTGCCTGTTCAACCCCCCCAAAAAAATCTGTATCTGTGTTCGCATAGAATTCCGGAAGTGGACGTGTGGAGCTATCAAGGTCAAAGGTCAAGGTCAAGGTCAAAACCAAACTTGAGAGAATCTCCCACGGCAACTACATCCTGTGTCAACAGAGCAGACCAAGGATACAGGGCACACTTCACCAGCAGCCTATGAAGGGCATCACAAACATGATTCTTTATCTATTAGCTTTTAGTCAATGAAAGCATCCAACACACAACACACACACACACACACACACACACACACACACACACACACACACACACACACACACACACACACACACACCATAGACGCACACCCACACACACACACACACACACACATACACACACATACACACACACACACACACACACACACACACACACACACACACACACACACACACACACACACCATAGACTCACACACACACACACACACACACACACACAGGCCAGGAGAGTCACCATACTGTGTAATCTCCCCATACTACAGATACACTCAATATCATATTTGCCATGGCGGGGAAGGGGGAAAATACACATTAGCCAACCTGCAGTGTAATATGACCAGTATATTTGCCTGGGCTACATGATGAGCGGGAGACCACGAGGCTTGGCAGTTAAAAGTGTAATTGTTTCATCATTGTCCCAGTAGCAGATACGTTTGTGTGTGTGTGTACATGTGTGTGTTTGTGTGTGTGTGTGTGTGTGTGTGTGTGTGTGTGTGTGTGTGTGTGTGTGTGTGTGTGTGTGTGTGTGTGTGTGTGTGTGTGTGTGTGTGTGTGTGTGTGTGTGTGTGTGTAG
>NC_137922.1:47464606-47467106 GCF_963457725.1 Sprattus sprattus | reverse complement strand
CCAACTTTCCTCAAGCCGCAGCGAATACAAAAAATACACCTTAGCGTTTCTGTTTCAGTCTTTTTCTTCCCTTTCTGAACCTGCCCTCATTCCCTCCTGTTGCTCGACTCCCTTTGCATTTTGATCTCCGGCTCTACCCCAATCAAAGTGTCCACACCTATCTATGTCAGATGTGCTATGCTGAGAATCGGAGCAAAACTTGCCTAAATCACCCTTTGAAAACATTCCTGGTAAAGCCTAGAGACTCTCTGAGATGGAGAAGAGGAGACATGCTTGCATGAATGATTCATAGTTTTCCTGAGCTCAGGTGCTGAAGCTCTCCCAGCTTTGTAGGATCCTAATGCCATTATATGTTTGGAAAATATCGCTGGGGCCTATATGTGAATGTGTGCATATATGTGTTTGTGAGTGTGTGTGAGTGTGTGTGTGTGTGTGTGTGTGTGTGTCTGTGTGTGTGTGTGTGTGTGTGTGTGTGTGTGTGTGTGTGTGTGTGTGTGTGTGTGTGTGTGTGTGTCAGCATGTGAAATCGTTAACATTTCAGTCACGGTGGTTTTGCAAAAAGCACGAGATGCCCGACTTAACACTGATGCATTACAACCAGTGGCAGTGAGATATAAAACAAGTCTTTAAAAGCTAAGTGTTTGTTGAAAAGAGATAAAGCGGAGAGGTATCACTTAAACGGTCGGATAAGTGCTCAGAGTTTAGAGATGGATGGACTTCCACTGTACAAAACTAACTGAGTGTAATTCACGTTATCACCCACTGGCATTAAATCTCAATGTGGGTTCTAAAAGGCAAAGTTTAAATCCGATAATGGTGCTGTCGGCCCAGACGGAGTGCAGGCCGTGCTCTGAATGAAATGGAGTACAAGTGAAGATGGTTAAAACATTGGCAGCTGTAATTTTTTAATAGAATTTCATTTTTAAGTGTCAGCGCTAAGGTGACCTAAGGTGCTTAAACGTGAATAGCTTAGAAGAGATTGAATTCAAATGAATGATGCAGGGACTGTGTGGCTGGGTGTGGAGTCAGTGTTAAGGCTTTATGAAGAGCTAACTAAGATGTTGCAACACATGGTTGCATCTGGTTGCCATGTTACATGATTGATACATCAGGCAAAGCAGTAGTTACAGTTTTTTCCTATCGTTTTAGTCAATTTACCTAAACCATGTTCACATTCCCAAAACACTTAACACATTGAGCATACCAGTAGACCATGTGAACCAAACTGTGGATACTTGCCCCTATGCTTAGATACAAATGCTGGCAATGACACATTCTTCCAAAATTCATGGATACCTGTCCCAGTCAATGTTCACTCCCGGCAAAACGCTGTGCAACTACAGCATATTTTACCAATGTTTAGATACTCTGTTCAAACCAGTTAACTTTCAGTTCAAAACCTAACTTATCAGTAATTTAGATCACTGTAGATGGAAAGATGCTGCATTTGGACTGACAAATGAAGTTATATGTTTGAATAAGAAAAATTATTCTTATTTTAGCAGATAGTTTATTTATTTTATGTTACAGTAATTATTATTATTTTTGTTTTCCTGTGCACCATAGTTCTTGGTGAATTGGCATGGAATTCCTTTTTTGAAATACAGCTAGACAGGCAGAATTTACAGTTTTTTCCTATCGTTTTAGGCAATTTACCTAAACCATGTTCACATTCCCTAAACACTTCACACAGTGAGCATACCAGTAGACCATGTGAACCAAACTGTGGTTACTTGCCCCTATGCTTAGATACAAATGCTGGCAATGACGCATTCTTCCAAATTTCATGGATACCTGTCCCAGTCAATGTTCACTACCGGCAAAACGCTGTGGAACTACAGCATATTTTACCAATGTTTAGATACAATCTTCAAAACAGTTAACTTTCTGTTCAAAACCTTACTTATCAGTAATTTAGATCACTGTGGATGGAAAGATGCTGCATTTGGACAGTCAAATTAAGTTATATGTTTGAATAAGAAAAATTATTCTTATTTTAGCAGATAGTTGACTGTATTTATTTTATTTTACTAATTATTATTATTTTTGTTTTCCTGTGCACCATAGTTCTTGGTGAATTGGCATCGAATTGCTTCATTGAAATACAGCTAGACAGGCAGAATTTAGCAACTTTAGTGATTGTATGGGATATCCTGGCCTTTCACAACTCCCGCCAAGTCACAGGGTGGTTTGCAGCGCATCCTAGGATGGTGTCCCTATTCCTGCCGCCGTACTCTCCTTTTCTCAACCCCATTGAGATTTTTTCTCCGCATGGAGATGGAAGGTCTATGACCAACACCCACAGGACCAGATGTCACTTTTAGAGGCAATTGCTGCTGGGTGTATGGACATAGCCCCCGAAGACATCCAGGCCTGGATAAGGCATGCACAAAGATTTTATCCACGATGAATGGCAAGAGAAACCATATGTTACGATGTTGATGAAAATCTGTTGTGTTTGTGATTTGTTTCTTGATCAAATATTACGTAATTCCCCCCC
>NC_137922.1:47364606-47459606 GCF_963457725.1 Sprattus sprattus | reverse complement strand
TACTGTAGGTTTGACTATGCATCTGATGAGGCAGTGCTGGAACCTTTCGTATAGGCTGACACGAGTTGGTTTAGCTCTCTATATGCCCGTGCTAATTTATCGCTATCGCTGGGAAGCAGGTTGCCTTTGGGAGAGAGCGACTGTTCTGATGGCTTCACTGAGTGCACTAATTGCACAGGTATCATGGTAGCATTAGCACCGGGAACGCTATCTATCTCTGTCACCCTCCCCTCGCTCTCTCTCTCTGTCTCTCTCTCTCTGTCTCTCTCTCTCTGTCTCCCTCCCTCTCTCTCTCTTTTGCTCACTTTTCTCAAGAGTGTTCCTGCGTGTAGCTGAAAATGAATTACCCACTGAGGTGGAGGTGATACACAACAGATTGTTGATTATTTTTGTCTCTCCCTGGTCTCTACTGGTGCTGAGAGAGAGATAGAGAGATGGGGAAAGAGAAAGAGAGAGAGAGAGCAAGAAAAAGAGAAATAGACAGGGAGAGAGATTGAACAAAAAAAATGAGGACAGATAAATGAGGTGCAACGTTGCTTTGGCCAAAACATCGGCTGTATCCCTCTGGAGGTTTTTTTTCTTCTACTTGTCAATATGCCTTTAAAGCTCCGTGAGTTTTTGTCGTAGAGTCATAAAAAAAATCACTGCCAGAAACCTTTAGTCTTCTACACGTTTTTTGTTTGAGGAAATATAAAAAACCATTAAGGCATGTCAGACTACCTTAAAAAGTCCAACAGGCCTCAGAGGGTTAAGGACAACTACATTTGGACAGATAAAAGTCACAAACATTCCTGTTCTATCTCTGTTCTGTCCTGTCTGACTTCTCAAGCTGTCTGAACTGTGTGTGTGTTGAGAGAGAGATAGAGAGTGAGAGAGAGAGAGAGAGAGAGAGAGAGAGAGAGAGATGAGGTATCACATAAGAGATAAAAGAGGTGGAGTCTGTATCCTGTTGTCCATGCATTGTTCTAACTCAGATGCCTCCACACCACAGGCAAAACTGAAATGCAGTTACTCGTTAAAAATCATTGGCAGGCATGACATACGTGCTTCTCTCCTCAAATGTGTTCATCGTTACAATCTCTCCCCATGATCTCCTCTAATCCCCTGCCTCCACTCTCACACACATGCTGTCACGTCTAAGTATGTCTTTCATCTCCACACGGCCAGCTATCCTTATATGGCCTAGACTGGTTCAACCCTGTAATTGATGGACAGGGAACGGCACACACAGATAAACATGGTGACAGGCGCCCACACTGAGCCGTCTAATTCCCGGGCCTTATTTAGTCAATAAACAGTCATAGTGACCAACACACACACACACACACACCTACACACACACACGCAGCTAGCATACGCACACGAACACACACACACCCAAACACACACACACACACACACACACACACACACACACACACACACACACACACACACACACACACACACACACACACACACACACACACACACACACAGCCTAATTCCCAGGCCTTATTTAGTCAATAAACAGCAGCCAATGGCTCTCAATTAGAACTGCTGTATTGACTGAGGGCCCTGGGCTGGGGGACATGTCAACTGATGACCCAATGTAAGATAAAGCACAGGACCAGACAGTGTGTATGTGTTTGTGTGTGGGTGTGTTTCGGTGTGTGTGTGTGCGCGTATGTTTGGGTGTGTGTGGGTGAATGTGTGTGTGTGTGTGTGTGTGTGTTTGTGTGTGTGTGGGTGTGTGTGTGTGTGTGTATTTGTGTGTGTGTGTGTGTATGTGTGTGTGTGTGTGTGTGTGTGTGTGTGTGTATGTGTTTGCAGGGAGCAGAGTAGTTGATAAGCCAAGCTGCATAAAGTGAAAGGACTGCATATCCCTTTGAAGTCCATTGAGGATTACTCAACCACGTCCCCCATTCCTGTCCCCATCTCTCTCAGGCGCCAGGAGAGGCTGTTTTGAGCCAAAATCAGGAACACATTTTGTTTTTAATATCTCCAAATCTTCCCTTTCCTCTCATCTGCCGTTCAACATCAGAAAACATCCCCAGTGTCCAAGTCCATGCAGAGGGACCCGTAAACACAGTATTTACTTCTGTTCCTTACTTCTGTGTGTGTGTGATGGGTGTGTGTATATGTGTGTGTGTGTTTATAGTGCGTGTGTGGTGATATGTGTGTGTGTGTGTGTGTGTGTGTGTGTGTGTGTGTGTGTGGTGATGTATGTGTGTGTGTGTGTGTGTGTGGTGATGTATGTGTGTGTGTTTGTGTGTGTGTGTTTGTACTAATAACTACAGAGGAGGAAGCTTTGTGTGCTTTTCTCTTAGGCAAGTCTTCCATCTGTGTCTGTGTACCGATTAAACTCATCAATAGCTCTCTCAATTAGCCGACCAGCTGATTAAGTCAATCAAGAGCACAATAACTACATTCTCCTCGCACCAGTGTGCTAAGGGCATAGCTAGATAGAGGATATGGAGGCGAGGACCCCATATGTGAAGGGATACAAACTGCAAAAACAGGAAAGAACATGTAGTGCTTAGGAACAGGAGCAGGAGCAGGATTGAGAACCTCCTATGAATATTTATAAAGACAGCAGCAACTTCCATAGCCTCTTTGGTCTCAGAGACAGACTGAATGAATTGTGTATGGGAACAGATACATCATTTATGGCATTTCAAATTTGTCAGTGAACCCAAACGCCTTCGGAAGGAGAATCGCCTTGGATGGAGAATGAATGTCTTTCGCTCACAGCAAAGGACAGTGGCGGTTGGGGCAACAAAATGGAGATAATTGTCCAGGTAGGATAGTATGTACTGGGCACATAGAGAAGTGGTAGAAATATTACAAATAAAGAGTGAGAGGGCCCCTACCGTGCCTCAATTTGAAGGAGCTGTCTGCAGACTGTGAATTCTCATCACAGAGTGGCAACATCTGGTCCTCTGAGATCGTGGTGTTATATTCGGAGGTGTTCCTGCCGAGGGTAGTTGCCACAGTCCCTCTGGGACACAGTGGGAGCACACACACAGAGACACACACACACACACACACACACACACACACACACACACACACTGACCGTGACTGTGATGATGACATCATCTCAGCTCAGCACAGCTCAGCCCCATTACCGAACAAATCTCAGTCCTCCACAGAGATGCACCATGTCACAGTCATGGTCACTGTTTGTGTGTGTGTGTGTGTGTGTGTGTGTGCTTGTGTGTGTGTGTGGGTGTGAGTTTGCGTGTGTGACTGTGTGTTTGTGCTTGTGTGAATTTATGTGTGTGTGTGTGTGTGTGTGTGTGTGTGTGTGTGTGTGTGTGTGTGTGTGTGTGTGTGTGTATTTATAGGTCTGTTTGTGTGTGAGTGTGTGGGCTGAGAGGGGCAGATGGTTGGACCCTTCAGAGCTGGGGTTACTGCAGTCATTACAACCCAGCATGAGGCAGTAGTACACCTGCTCCAACACCAAACAGATGGACAAACATGTGGAGCACTAGGCAACACGAAGGCCTTCAAATGCCTTAAATATGCATCTATTAATCTGGATGTGATACCTTGCAATGTGTTTCAAGTAGTCATCTATTTGAAACCAGACTTTCATGGTTTGCTGTTAATCTATTGTTATGTGTGGGCCAAACTGTATTACTCCTAAATCCAGGCACGAATAGTTCCAGCATTTAAAAAATAACATAAAAAAAATAATAGAAAGTAATAGAATGCGTTTCGTGAACGAACTGCGAGAGTGTGCTTGCTCTGTGACAGAGAGAACAAGTGCCTATGAATTAACATGTATTTACATCTGCTCAATCAGTGTAGTGGGGCCTTCTTCCAATATATTTTAGCAAGCAACCAAGCTCAACCATTATATTTTGGCTCCACTGACGTTTAGACATATGAGGGTATCTCAGAGTTTCGTTATACTGACTTACTGAGCTAAGTGAATTGTTGAAATTGCTATCTTGGTAAAAGGAAACATCTCTGCAACAATATTGGAATGAATGCGGTTACATAGCCAGCTTTACTTAAAGTTTATTGTAAGATAGGCCTATATGTTAGACTTAATGCAGTTAGAGTTAGACTGTAGGTCTAGTATCAAACATAAGCAACACTTTTACTGTATAGATAGAGAGCACGTGTATCACATTGGTTTATAGTCTGTCAAATTAGTTCTAGTTATTGGTGTTTGTTGGCATAAAAAGTTAGTCTTCTCTTATAAGCCTAGGTAGTACATCTGATTAGAGCTAGCAACCATGAATTGCAGATTAAGGGGTCCCCTATCTCAGTGTTCATTTTAGCAGCTATTTTTAGATTCAGTCTTAAGACAAAAATGCATATTAGTTTAAGTCACATTTAGTCATAGTTATCCTTTTTAGTTTCAGTCTAGTTTTCGAAAACTCATTACAATTTAGTCTAGTTTTAGGCACATTTAGATCCCATATTATAGCCACATTAAACTCCTTCCCTTCCCTTCTCAGGCCCAGGGACCTCCTGTGTTGTGTCTACTGCATAGTAGTCTAGCTTGCAGTACTTAAATTGTGGATGCAATTAGTCTCCAAGATACAGATCAGCTGAATTCCAATTAAATCAATGTAAATAATAATTTAAGGCAATACTTGATTAACAGAATTGTCATTCAAATATATGAGAATATCAAGTCTAGATTAAATCAACCACATATCCTCCATATGAAATGCTGTGAAATCTCATTACCAACAGATTTAGCTAGACGGATAGTTTTGACAGTTGAAAGTGGTGTCAATGATTATAATAACAATTGCCCAAATAAACAAGGCTATTCAAACCAGTCACATATTCATTTATTTTTTGCTTGATTAATGTTGTGCGTAGCCTGTCCGAAATTGTTATCTTGGTAAAAGGAAACATACTGCAATGAGTTTACTAGCTAGCTATCAAAAGCTAGTATAAGTTGGGATATGCTACCTCATTGTTAGCTAACGTTAGCTAGCTAAACGTTTACCGAGGCTAATGTGAAGCTTCAATCGAAAATGATTAGCTACACTGTAAAAAAAAAAAAATGTAATAAAACTGAATTTTACTGTTTATTTTACAGTTTTTTTCTGTATTTTTAAAATACCATTCATTTTACAAAAAGAAACTGTGATTTTACATGACAAATGTAAAATAACATGAAATCACTGTAAATGTAAAAACACAGAATATTTCTGTTGTTTTACACAGAAAAAACCCATTAGAAATACGTATATTTACTGTTGTAACACGGGTAGATGAAATCAAGCATTCTGATTGGTTGAGAGTGAGTCACTCAAAAATATCGAAACTGAACAAAGATGGCGGCGTGTAGCCTGTTAGTGGGAAATATTTGATGTGAATTAAGCTATCTACACGACTTTTTATACGTCTACATTGACTCGGTTAGTTGTTTATGTGCAACACGGATGGTGCACAGTATTGGTGGTCTTAACTGAAGCTCTCAAATATTATTTTAGGTTGCTGATTTCGCGTAGACCAAAACTCCATTAAGACACATAGTAGCTTAAGCTAGCTAGCCTCTCTGCTAAAAGTATACCGTTAGCATACAGATTATGCTCTCATACATAGACATATACATGTGTTATGTCTATGCTCTCATACGCCTCCCGCATTGAGGCCGATGTAGGGTCTGCGCGCGCCCAAATAGAACATTCTTGCACTGGTTACCACGGAGTTTCAACACTGACAAGACACACGACAGAAGAAGACTAAAGGTAAATGTCTTTGTACTTTAATTGAGTTCTCAAAAATAAAAAGCTTAATACCCTGGCATTGTATTTGACGATGAAAGGCTCATTGTGTAAAGGTTGTCGTGCTGTCATGTTGGTGTGCTGAATGGGGGCCGTAATGTGAGTGTAGCCAACACCATATGAGGCTCTGGCTAACTTTGACTAGCTAGCTTGCACTGACAACCTTCAGTTCGTAGTCGTTAGGTAATGTAAGCCATAGTAGCTAGCTAAGGTAACATGTACAGTTCAAGTTAGCTAGCTAGCCAACCTGGATAATTTAATCTGTAAAATTGGTTGGCATTTTGTATTTGCTATTGAAAACATGCAGAGTGAGAGAAAGTAAAAACCTGGCTAGTAACATATTGCGTTTTCTAATGACGAAGGCTCTTTTAAGCACATATCATAGATACTCTTTTGCCATAGCTTTAAGGCTAGCTATTTAGCATATCGTGTTGGCTAGTTTGCTCCATTTTATATTATAACCATAGAGCAGGGGCAACGCCAGTGGTGGAAATCAGTTTTCCCCAAACCCTTTTCTCTCGAAGCACAATCTATGTATTCTATGTATTCCCCCCCACAGACAAGGCACAATGGAATCGGGAGCAATCTCCTGTGAACTTGAATGCATAGCTTGAGTATTGGTCATTGTATTGTCTGTTCCTGACCTGCTACATTTTCTTTTTCTGTTCAATTCTACAACAGAGTAACCGGCCTTGAACGGTTCAAATAAAACACAGTTCGGTAAGATTTAATTACTCAAATACGGCACTATCTATCAATCTAATTTTGCTACATGGTTTGATAAGCTAGCAAAACAATGGCAATGGTAGAAGTGGCTGTCTGTTTTTTTTTTTTTTTTTTTTACTGTAGTGAATAATGACTAAAACCTTGTTTTTCTTCTCTTTATCAGCAAATGGAGGCTAGCTTTAAAAAAAAATACTGGCATCTATCTACCTAGATGGCAGAGAGATCTGCAAGATAGTTTACCACCTGCGAAGGAATTACTTGATGAATGAAATTCTCAAGATGGCCTACCTTCTGAAGTGTATATATAGATTGATTTCTCATGTATAATGCCGACTTCTTCAATGAGTTTATTGATACAGATCGTAACACAGACATCAACGAACTTGATACATTTCAGTTGTTTTTTTCTGGTCGGGTTCTGAGCTAGCGGATGCAGAAATTCAACTGATATGTCCGGTAAGTCTGTAAGATAAGAAAACTTTGGTTGAATAGTTGTTGCTAATTTTTTAAGTAATTGTGCAGTCCTGTTGAAAATATGTGTTTTAAATGTTTGTTTAGGGATTTTAAACTGCACCAATGGCTCATACATTTTTGCTTTGGTTTGTGTTTTTCTCCAGCCTCCTCCCCTGCCAAGACAGACACATTTTCTACCTTCCCATGACAGGCTGGACGACAGTGGATTGGAGTACTCGAAGTACTAATTCAATCAAAAGCTCCAAACATACTCACAGAATATGAGAAATCTGGTACCATATGCACAAAGAACAGGGTGCTACTTGTGAGGGTTGCTGTCAGCAATCTTGAGGAGAGATGAGGATTGTAAGTTGACGACACTGTCAAAGTGTGAGATTCAAAAGTATTGACAGTGGAGTGGAAGTTGTTCTTATATATCTCATACTTAAAATTAATATTTTAGTCAATACATGTGAAGTGTGAGTATAACTGATGGCAATACATGTTTCTAATTGAAGAGTTCAGGTGCAAAAACTTAAAAATTTAGGTATGATATAAAGGGAAATATTCTCAGTGCCTACTATACGATAATCATGCCAGCTGTGTTTTTTCCAATTTACCACAAAAAAGGTCAGGTGGACTTCTGAACTCTTCAATGTGTGTTTAGAAATGGTTTGGTTGATGCTGTCTGTTATTTTCAGTTACCCATCCAGTGATGACAAGGTGCGTCTTGACAAGAATGTTGTCACCACGTTTCCTAAATTGAGTGTCAAAATCCAGGAACACAATGAGGGATATGTAAGTGAAAAAAAAATGATGTTTACCTTCCCACCCCACATTTTACTGATGTACCAAATGTTTATTGTTTCAGAAATAAGGGCCATTGTATTTTTGGTATTATTGACTGATGCCTCATGTCCACTCTCTACCTTCAACCCATGAAAAGGAACACTTACCCCCCCCCCCCCCCCCCCCCCCCCCAATATCTCAGTAAATATAGCCTGTAAATTCAAATGAATAAATTGGATTGAATATTTGTACATCTTAGTTCGACTTCGATAGCCAGTTTGAGGGGAAAGCTGATCTTTTCCTTCGCAAATGGCAGATGAACATCATCCCTAAGCTAATGAAGGTTGCTGCGTTGGAGTTGTCTGAGGATCTGGAAAATCCTTCAACCACCAGGAACAACAATGATGGTATGTTGGTTCGCATTCAGAAAGATAGGGGGGAAATGCACTTATAACTTTTATGCAATGGATAATAACTGAAGCCAGTTTAATTGTTCAAGATGACTTAAAGTGCATATGACACCTCAATACTAATTTTTTTTAATAAATAGAACAAAGGTGGTATTTCACAATCGATATATATATGTTGAGGAAAAATATACACATTTGACTTGTTAAAATCATCATTTGAATGCAGCGCCACTGAGCTACCGACTTCCCAAGCGACTCACTACCACCCTGCGTTAAAAAACTTAAATTACTTAAACGGAGGTACTCTGTTGCACTTGGTCGCCATTTTTCCTGACAGAAAACACATTTTCTCAGGGAGCCACCGGCTATTTCTTAAGGATCAGTTGTAAATATGCCTTCAGGGTGTGTTGCAGCATATTGCTCGAACGTCAGTTCCCATTCTTTTAGCCTTTCCAAATTTCCAAAAGACGAGGAAGTACGCGAGAAGTGGGTGCAGAATGTGTGTCGCACAAGAGTGCCTTCTCCAGCAAGCTTGAAATGACAACTAAAGTAATTTGCTGTGAAGTAATGCTGGAAGCATTGCTCTCTATCCATTAAATAGGGAATGTATTTCACGTATTTAGAATGGCTGACCTAACAAACAACAGCTGTGAAAGAGCTAAGAGACTGGAGGCAAACGGTACATCTGCCTCAATGAGGGGGGCGTTATACTTATTAGCAGCGAGGCTAGCTAGCTACTATGTCATCACTGTCAGAACTCGGCTCTTCTGCTGGCTCGTCTTCCAGATACGGCTCAATGCTCACAATCACCTTTACAAACTGATCCGGATCGAAGTCTTCCTCAATCTCATCTCTGCTTGAGTCTGTTGCAGAAAATTGCTCAAAATTGCTGAATTCTTCAACCTCCATCGCTAGTTGTGTGGCGTGGGAACGAATGAGGTCTACCGCCAGGTGACCCTGTGATGTCAGTGGTGGTAGACTTCATTCGTTCCCACACCACACAGCTATCGATGGAGGGTGAAGAATTCAGCAATTTTGAGCAATTTTCTGCCACAGACTTCAGGTTTCAGGTAAGCCGGCACTGCTTGCCGAAGAGCGTCGCGAAAACCACACTTTGAAATCGTGTACAAACCTAATTTTTCAATCATCGGGTTTACACATGACTTCAAAGTACTATGTTTTATGTATAGTCTTGATAATTATATGCCGTTTACCTTTTTTTTTTAGGTGTCATATGCACTTTAACCTTGTGTAATGGTAGATATCTAATTTGGATTCTAATATTTTCATGTAGACATGCTTTGCTTCAAAGCACTTCAGATGCTCATACACCTTCTTCCACCAATCAGGACGAGGGGCTGGATGGAGTCGCTGCAGTGTTAAATCAGCCATTTTCTACCTCATGGACTTTGTGCAAGTATGTTTGTGTCTTATGACTTATTGGTTGCATCACTGAACCTCCTGATGTTGTGTTGTGGTCTCCTCCCCATGCTGGTTTAATAATGTAGTAATTCAAACGTTTTGTGTTACAGCCTAGAACGAGCATTTCATCATTGCTTGAGAATCCTGATTCATCGAGAGGCCACCAGCCTAGCATTGTGTGCATTGGACACCCAAGCGGAGCTGCCCAGCAGTAGCTGATCGTCGCAAGAAGTGACAAGATTGCTATGCCACTTGGAGATGAAGGGCTGATGTATTGGGCCTTATTGAAAAAAAAAACATTTACATTTGCAGTCGAGTTGGAAATTATATTAGAAGATATCAAGAGTCTGTGGATTTTTGTTTAGTTTTTTTTTTAACTTTTTTTTTCTTTCATTTCCAATTCAGTTGAATTTGTTTTTGTTTGTTTCAGAACCAGTTGCTGTATGGTTACCTGTTAGTTATTTTTTATATATATATACAGAATAAAAATACAGAGAATGGGAAATTGTAGTTGTTCTTGTTCAGCTTAGTCTTGTTCAAACACAATTCATTTAAGCCCCTTTTCCGACTGGCCAAAAACTGGTTTAAACCATTTAAAATTAAAATAATTATGGTGTTATTAGGTGAGTGTAGTTTTTTTTTAAGTTGAAAGTGCTTTAAATATTCATTTTTTTTTAACTAGTTTTTAAAGATTAATCAAATTATTGTTGTATACTATTATATTACATCTCATAAAAAATTATATACAGGATTTTTAAACAAATAATGCCATTAAAACCAACTAATAACAGCACATTTCTGTAAATGTAAGCATTATTACTCGTATAACAATGTTAATCTACCATCTTCATGGGTAATTTAATTTAACAGCACATTTCTGTAATTATGAGACCAATAAATGGATTTAGTGTGTGAACAAGTGATAGAGAGAGGCATATTCTCAAAGGCTGAAAGATCAGGTAAGTGACTATACACTAAAAATTATAATAAACGGTAATTTTCTGGCAGCTGGGGCGCCAGAAAAAATACCGTAAAATAACATTAAATTACAACATTTTCACATTTTAAAACAATTAAATGACCTAGAAAAATGGAAAATAAATGTTGTATTACGAATAATGTTCGTAATACAACGTTTATTTACCGTTTTTCTAGGTCATTTAATTGTTTTAAAATGTGAAAATGTTGTTATTTAATGTTAAAAAACCTGAAAATAAGGGAAAATTTTAGTAAAATTACAACTAAAAACTGTATTTTAATTACGGGAAATAACCGTATTTTTACGGTACAGTAATTTTCTGTTATTTTACGGTATTTTTCTGGCACCCCAGCTGCCAGAAAAAAAAAACGTTTTTTTACGATTTTTTTTTTTTACAGTGTAGCCCTGTCCTTTAGCCCATACTGCAATGAGTTTACTAGCTAGCTATCAAGCTAGTATAACTTGGGATATGCTACCTCATAGTTAGCTAACGTTAGCTAGCTAAACGTTTACCGAGGCTAACGTGAAGCTTCAATCAAAAATTATTAGCTAGCTTTCCAAGCTAGCTGACACAACCTAAACACTCGACTGCCCCTTTGAAGTCAACTTAACGTTGGCTAATATATTCTAATAACTAGTTGACAGTTACAAGCTAATTTACCAAACTCCTTTCTGTCCTAAATTGAGCAGTTGCTGGTGTGAGCTACAATATGGGAGCTAGCAAAGCCATTTCTAGCTCTACTTCACAATACTGCTGCCTAGTGTAATAAGTTAACGTAAAACATAAATGTTTATAAAGTATCAGACATAAACAGGATACAACACACCAGTTACCAATTGATATTATGTGTTTATATATACCGAAAATGTCAGTAAATCCAGATGATGATTATGCTGCTGCTGCTGTTGGTCCCGTCGAAAACCCTGGAGTCGCGACCCTGTCACTTGTTTCCATGTGAAATCAATGGAATGCTTCACTTTTTGGCGCCGTATTGACAACTGTCTGTCACTCGCACACTGTGCTTGTATATTATTTTTCAAGTTTGCACGTACCTATTTATGCGAGTGAAATACTCGCACTGTAGAGCCCAAGGTGTCTCTTAATATTCCTACAGTTAAATGGAGAGCGACTGATAGAGCGGGTGACGTCACAATGGCTCAACCTTCCCCATGTTAGTCAATGAGAGAAAAAGGGGATGAAAAAGAGGGATAAAAAAGGAGTGGCAAAGAGTATCGCCACGAAAAGTCATAGCAACCTGCACCGGATCGGGCAGGACGTTTTGGTGTTTGAATGGCGTCTCTAGCTCAAACGAGCGAGGAGTAGTTAGCTGCAAGAAAAACGGGGAGAATAAATAAATAAAGAAAACTTGACGATAACAATACTGTGCTTCCCTTCGGGCAAGCACACTAATAAAATATTAAATGTTTTTGCTACATAGAGTCGACTTTCAAGGTTTTGTCTAGACGTTTCCTCATTCCCCAAGTACAGCATGTCATGACAATTACTTTTTGAGATTTTTTTTTTCTTTGACCTGAGACAGACATCCAAAATGTCTGCAGAGTCCCCAACTTGAACGTCTCTGATACTCTTTTCAGTTTTTTTTTGAGGGGGGGGGGGGAGGGAGGGTTTGCGTTTTATGGGAGAGGATAGTGAAGAGAGACAGGAAATGAGCTGGAGAGAGATTGGGTTGTGGGATCGTGGAATGACCGTGAGTCGGACTCGAAACCGGGTCCTCATGGGTGTTCAAACCCACTCATGGCCTTATGTGCCACAGCTCATCCCCTCCGAAGCCTATCATTCTAGTTCAGGCATCAGCCTATGAGGCTCCTTGAAGTTCAGGTATCGGCCTACGGAGCTCCTGGAAGTTCAGGCATCGGCCTATGAGGCTTCTGGAAGTTCAGGCATCGCCTGCAAGGCTTCTGGAAGTTCAGACATCGGCCTATGAGGCTCCTGGAAGTTCAGGCATCGGCATAGGAGGCTCCTGGAAGTTCAGGCATCAGCCTACAAGGCTTCTGGAAGTCCAGGCATCGGCCTACGAGGCTTCTGGAAGTCCAGGCATCGGCCTACCAGGCTCCTGGAAGTTCAGGCTCAGTAGCTATGCTTATATGTGTGAAAGACCCAGAGTCTGTTCTCCAAAGACAGTGTGAATGTGCCAATGATCTCTCTCTCTCGCTTGTACCTTCAGGCCAGGGAAGAGGCTGCATCTGCATCTGCATCTGTTCCCTTTTACGCTGACCCCATGTCAGGCCCAGGGATTGTTTTTATAACCTCTGATGAATAAGGCCGAAATCAAAACGTGTCAGTAATTAAAGTGAGTCATGTGTCTTAAAGTGTCGCTGAAGTTTCAATCTTTTGGTAAACGACTATTCCTCCATGCACCATGCGGCAAATGAAGGGAGGCAAACCTCTTCTTAACTAAACTAACTTAAACTTCATTAACTGCACTAACTTCACACAATTATCCCAGGTTACACTTCACTTACATCTCTTCCTGTATCCACTCTTGGCATTCTCTGTGTGTGTAATTTTGTGTTATTATAATATGTACTATATTATATTATATTATATTATATCATATTACGTTACATTACATTACATTACATTATGCATCTTTTGTGTGTGCGTGTGTCTGCTGTCCACTAATTAGCACCTTTAAATCTGGACATATAAATAACAGAGAACTTCATCGAAAAAAAGAGAAAAGAAAAAAAGACATGAGCTGACAGGGACAGTGCATCCATTTCATGTTGGCTCCAGCCACCCACATGTACTTGATGACTGATGACTCATCACCAGTTGGCATCTGTACCTGACAGCCTGTCCTTAAAGCCCTGGTGGCTGTTGTTTTATAACTAGCCACCCACAGCAGAACACAGTCAAACACCAATACAAAGAAAGGAAGTGCAGTTTTAGTCAAAGCATTCCGTGGTATTGTAGTGTCCAAAAACTGATATGGTGGTGCTCATATCGTATCTTCTAACTAGAGTTCAAGTCCTAAATATTTGTGAAGACTTTATAGTAAAGTGAGAACAGCCAACATTTGCATGAACTAACATTTTTTTTTTTTTTGTAAACATTGGATTGGATTTATCGTTTCTATTCAAACATCTTATATACACGGGTGTAAGGTACTGGATACATAGTGTCCTTTTCACTGTGCATATGATAGTGTATTTGCGTTGGTAAACACAAGTTTAAAAGTGTGAAAATTCAAATAATCCTGTTTTTTCACTCCCCTCCCCTTCCCTCCACCTCTGATAGTCCGTAGCATCACCTTCACATTTGCTGTGCGCTTGTGCCTCCTCTTCCTCTTGCTTGTGCTTGCTCTTGCCTTTGTCAGGTTGACTAAATCTGGTATGGTGGCATATACCGTCATCGTTTTTTGCTAACTAAGAGTGCTGAAGTGTTGGACCTCACTTGCAAGTGTCTTTGGATAAAAGTGTCCAGTAAATGAGAACATGTCCATTAAAAACTAAAGGAGGTAGGAGTCGTTGGTATGCAGACTGAGTAAACATAGACTTTTTCATTTGATCACCTCAGTGAAAAGGTGAAGGGTGCGTGATTAAAGTCCACAGCCCCAGAAGGGTCTCTTAATGACAGACCTAAAGTTCGACATTTATTCAGTGCAGACCAACAAACTCGTATTTCTTCACTGTGTCTTGAAGCACTTGAGCTCACCTCCCCTCGCCTCGCCTCACCTCGCCTCGCCTCACCTCACCTCGCCTCGCCTCACCTCACCTCACCTCACCTCACCCCACCCTGAGAACATCAATGCTCCTTCCCTAAATGTAAAAACAAAGCCATGACGAGCAACTTCCAGTCACTCTCAGATGTCAAGGCAATTAGCTAAACTAAGCCCTTTATCTGCACATCAGCATGGAAAAATAAATGAAATCAAGGGAGAGAAAGAGAGAGAGAAAGAGAGAGAGAGAGGGAAAGAGAGAGGGGGGGAGAGAGGGAGAGAGAGAAAGAGAGGGACTAAGAGAAAGCGAGAGAGGGGGAGAGAGAGAGAGGAAGAGGGAAAGAGGGAGGGGGGAGAGAAAGAGAGAGGGAGAGAGAGGGAGGGGGGAGAGAGAGAGAGGGGGGGGGGAGGAGGGAGGGGGAGAGAGGGGGGAAGAGAGAGAGGGAGAGAAAAATAAGTGAGAGGGAGAGAGAGAAAGAGAGAGAGAGAGGGGGAAGAGAAAGAGAGAGCGAAACATTAACATACGGGTCAGTCGAATCAAGCAGGGGGCCTGCAGCATCAGTCTGACACCACGGACCACAGGAAATGACCTCTGACCTCTGTTGGAGATGAGCTCTCAGCCTCTTCCAGTTCCAGTTAATCGCATGTGTTTTAGTGTGCCTACAGTCGTAGCCATCTTTGGACCACTCCAATGAGCTCTCAGCCTCTTCCAGTTTAATCACAGGTGTTAAGGTGTGCCAGCAGTCGTAGCCACCAAGACCAAAGGAGTCAGTAGAGGAAGAGCAAAACGAAACAAAAAGACTGATTTCCTGGCGAGCTCTTTACACCTGTGATGAAATGACATCAACTGGTGGCTCTAATCAAAGAATAGGTGCAAACACCAGGGTCGCCGGCAGATCAGAGGGGTATGGGAAGAGCTAAGACAAAAGAGAGACAGAAAGAGAGAGAGATATTAAAGCAAAGGGTGGACATGAATTAGATTGAAAACAGAAAAAAAATTGGACAATATGAAAGAATGCAGGGACCATTTCCTGCTGTTATTTAATAGAATCAGAATCAGGAAACAGAGGATCAGCAAGAAGGAAGGGCAATAGTGGAGTGAGACACAATTCAATTTATGGGAAATGATGTCGGAAAGTCCTGCACACTGGCGTGGAAGTTATTGGGTGAGAATAAAGGCCAAGCCAGTAAATGAGATTTAGAACAGATTAGGATGTGTAGTTTATATGATACCGGGGGAAATAGATGTTACAGGGTAGGAAGCCGGTAATATCAGTGGGCAAGGGTGATCTCCAGAGAGACGTGTGCAGGATGGCGAACAAACAGAGCATCTCGACCGCATTGTCTCCAGGTTCATTTGGAGAAGTTTTAGTAAGAGTGAATTTATGTAAGTAAAGTCATTTATTGTTTTGTTAGTTCAGCTGCTGTGAAGCTGGACCAAAACTCACAACACACAAGACAAACGCTAACACAAAAATCATGAACAAAACCAATAAAAAAAACAAAAAAGACAGAAGAAGGAAAGGAGACGGTAGCCATCTGTGAAGCTGGATTATTGTCTGTGCCTCGAGTGTTCTGCTAGCTGCCTGGCTGCTGCTACCTCGAGCAGGCTACCTTGCTGGTTTGGAACAGTTGTGCACGATAACACACTTGATGCATGTGGATTGACAACGCAATTGTATTTACACTTGTGTTCAGTGTGGTCACAATGCTTCCCTGACCACCTTCGGGGCTGGTTTTCCTGATGTGATCCTAAATGCATCCTAAGTGCATTTACAGCTGTACTTCCATGTAGTCCAGCACTATCCAATCTCCCACATTTTAATGCCAGGTGTACAAAGCAGAGGCACAAGGGACAACAAAAGCACATGGCTAACACACGACTACTGCAAAATAAAGCTAGAAAAACTAACCGACAAAAGAAGGTAAGTAAAAATAAAGGTAAAATAAGTACAAATACAGCTAAAATCAGTAACATTAACCAGTGTGACCCTGTGTTTCTCTGGCTGTGTGCATTGTATTGTCTGCCTACATTCTCCCCCCCCCCTCTCTCTGTAATGGTTTACATCTAGCAGCAGAAATGATAAATGGAGGCCACTCCAGATCCAATCTGCATGCAAATAGGAGTAGGCTATCAGGTGTGCAGCTGGTATCACAGTTTCTAATTCTGTCCCCTAAAATGTGAGATTTGGACATCTCTCTTCACATATGGGCTCACTATTAAACTCCCTTTTCCTTCTATCTCAATCCATTTTCTCTTTTTTCTTCACTCTCCTTCTCTCTTTTTTATCACTCTTTCTCTCTCCGAGCTTTCACTCTCACGTTCTATCTCTGTTCTGTTCTAAATGCACCCTGTGTGGGGTGTAATTGTCAGCCAGTGAGAATCCCTTCATCTCTCTCCAGAAAAAGACAAGTGCTTTGCTAAATGAAACATATACTCCACGCTGAATGGGTCTGATTCCCTTGAGGTGCTCAAATAAAACATCTCACTTGAAATGGCAATATCATTAAGAACATTGAAAAGCATCGGCAAAGATTGCTGGGAGAAGTGTTTAAATGCCCTATGGATGTTTTAGTTCTGCTTCAACAGATAACTATAACCATGACTAATTTAAGCAAATGCACCAGTGCTAAAGGGTATTAAACATCATATATCATTGCTGCTGTTGTGATCTGCGTTTCCTGGCCCAGGGTTCAGACTAGAGCTCATTTGCCAAACACAAACTCAATACGTGGAAATGGTGGCCAGAGCGTGAGGATGTTAGTGTAAAAACTGCAGTTATGTTCTGTCACAATTTTTATGGAATATATTGCATTTGGCGTCCCACGCCTGTAGCCAAAGCTTTGATTGGCCTGGCACCTGCCAAATAAACACCATGAAACAGTCGGCAACTTTTTGAGTCTAATAACAAAGACAACATCAACAACATGGACAGACACTGGCAGCTGGGTCACCATTAACCACATGTCTTGTTAACAGTGTCTTCAAGACATAAAGTTGCCACACAGCCCCATTGGCACCATGTCTTTTGTCCCACTGTGACACTGTCATAATATCGGCTATGGCACCAATGCCCCCTTTTAGGAGTGTCAGTAGTGCTAATGGATGCTCAGGTCATTACTGTGGCCAGTGGTCAAGGGAGAATAACATCGCGACTGAACTAATGAAAGCAGGCTGTCAACACGACAGCTGTGGTCTGGTGTCTCTCTGCTGTCCAACAAGATGGTGAATGGATGGCACTTGCTGTACTAAGGTGCCTATAATAATACATTATACTACTTCCAGTACTATTCCTAATAATAGCATCAACAACAACAGCAATAATAAAACCCTTTATGTATGTCGGACCTTGTGTATGCACGCGATGCTTCGCAAGATATGACACATATTAGAGTCAGTCTCACAGACACATGTTGAGTAAGATAGATTGGTGGATAAATATTTTTAATGTATTGTTGAGGGTATTTGAAGGTAATCTGCTGTAAAGCATGAGGTAGAAGTGCCTTTTCATATATGCCTGTTCTTACAGAATGAAGGTCATTTGGTAATGACCCTGGACAGCTATTGTGAGTGTATAACAAAGTGAAATGTGTGATGTAATGTGTCATAAAAGAGTAAAGTTTGTAAAAATGTTGAAACCTTAATGCTACAGAACGGTTTGACCTTCGACCTCTTGATGCCTCCTATGTGTGAGACAGCATCTTCGGTCCTGCTTCTCAAAGGTAACACGAACATGGCTGCTGTGACTCTGGGACTGTGTTAACTGTGAATGAAAATGTCATTTGAGCATCTGTGACTAATGGGCAACCTGTGTTATCGGTGCCCGCTGAACCCCGTGGCTGTTTGAAATTCCACTGGAGCTCGTTCACTTCTACTCAAAGTCATCAAAGGCGCAACAAAAGCTTTTCACTGAATAGCTCCGAAATTCATTTCCACAAAGAATTAATTGGACGAAAGTAATATCTCCGACAATGATAAATGCCTCCTTTGTTTGAGCGGCCCTTTTGGGAGGATTCCCATTTACTTCTATGCTGAATGACCTTCTTCTCAGGAAAGATTACAGATTTTATTAGCATTTATATTTGATTAGGTGTCGCTGTACATTTGCAACAGCCCAGACTGACTCAGTACAAATTACCCAAAGGTTTCAGTTATCATCGCATTGCCTTTGTGTTTTATTTTTTCTTTCTTTCTTTTTAATCCCCCCCCCCCCCCCCTAATATTAAAGGTGCAGTAAGCAATTATAATCCAAGACACTTTTGGTCAAATTCAGCCAATATCTCATCCTGGTCCGCAAGCTGTCCTTTCAGTGTGTGTGCTGGAAAAAATAAGAAAGAAAATCCGGCTTAGCCCTGTGAATCTAAAACAAACAAAATGGATTCTGACCCAATCACACATACAGTAACTATTCCAGGCAATGCTCGTGCACAAGACAGGAAAGGGCAGAGGGGAAGGGCTGAACTCCACAACATAACTGCATTGTCAAGAATAGAGAGATGGCTGAGGAACAATCAAAGAGGATCAATTCAGAAGAACTTAAATTGAAAAAGAAGTGCTGTAATCAGACAAGGGCAAAAAGCTGCAATAACCCGTATGATCCCACATTACTCCCTGACATGAAAATAATCCAAATGATGTGTCATTTGTAACTCTTTGAAATACTCAATCTTTCTTTATAGCCACAAAGTCTTAAAATCACACGTTTGCTATATTATTCGGATGAATGCATCATTTGAAATGCTGTGTAATGTTACCTTCATAACTGATACCAACCTACAGTCCTCTCTTCAGTCACAGGGGGAAAACAATCTTAACACCCTCATCTCTATCTTCCTAGTTTTTACTTTACTATCTTCCTAGTTTTTACTCCAGTATGCTTCGACTATAAGGAAGAACTATAGCGCTCAGGCAGCAGACGCTTCAGATTCCACCATATTTTTGTTTGGTGAGCCAGCCCAGTTTTCTGGGGTGTGTTTGTTTGGCTGTTGAGTTCAAATACTGTATCAACAATCATTCTCCAGAATCGCTAAACTCTCCTTTAATAGCTTTGCAAGATCCCAGGATTTTAGATGGCCTTTAATGAACAATCTAATGAACTATATAGATGTATAAATAATGCAACTTTATTTCTTTTACTTGAATTGTATACTCTTTGAAGCAACGTTTAATATGTGTATTGCAATATGTTTATTTATTCTACAAATGCTAATGCTTCCATATCACCATACGACCACATTCACTCTGATTTATTTCATGTTGGTGATATGTCATGTGTGTCATAGTTTAATTTTCCAGCTAATATCCTGCAAAATAGCATGATATATAACACGCTGTTTGCCGAAAATGGTTTCAGCCATGGGCTACTCAATTCCTGAGTGGAATTCGAAAATGCTTTTTACACTGAAATTGAAGTGTTTTCGCCTAATGTACAGGACACAGATGGGTGCTTTCACTTAAGTGCTCAAATTATCGGTTTTGTTTTGTGCCTTATTATAGAGGATTCCTATGCCTCCAGTTGTCTGTTTTGTCTAGAGGTTTTTACTGCCCTGCTAAAGTCAAGTACATAAATAGAGACATGTAGAAATGAAAATGATTACATTTCCATCCACACACACCTCCACACACACACACACACACACACACACACACACACACACACACACACACACACACACACACACACAAAGACACACAGCCTTCCATATGCATAGCCTCCTACACACTGACATAGTTCAGTTAAGGCATTCATTACCTTTCTTGACAATTAATGTAACTTTACGTTCTTCTTTGAAACTAAGTGGGATGTATTTGCCAAGCCCTATTGAGTAACAAACTACAATGGTTGTAATTGGACAACAAAAGGGTCTCCACTTTAATAGTTTTCACAATTACACATGGTTAATTCAATTCCTGAAAGTGTGTCTTTGTCAAAATGGCCTCCACGTGTTTCAGGAGGCTCTTCCCTCCACACTCCATTTAAAGCTCCTGTCAAAGGTGACCATTATGTGATTGTGTTTAGTTCAATACCCTTCAATGTATTACCATATAGCTTTACATCTGAGATATGTGGCCAATAGGTATGCAAAATAGTCTTCATGATGTAAAAGAAAGTTCAGAGAACTTTCAGAGAAAAGAATAAAAAGAATAAACCATGATAGAAGTCAAAATGAAAAAGGAATACTCTAGCATAGTTTATGGCTTTGATGTTGTTAGGTTCAAGAAATGTCACTCACACACACACAGACACACACACGCACAAACAAGGAGGTGTGATGAATAGACATCATGCCAAAAAAATGTTGAGGCTTTGACACCCATAGCTCAGCTTGAGTCATGCATGAGTCATCATTTCTGGAAAATTTTAAGGGTTAGCAGGAAGAGCTGAAATACTGGTGTCACACTGATGTCAGAGAGAAGAAGGAAGAAAATGGTGTTCCGCTTTCTTGTAGTAATGCCCCTTGACAGAAGAGAGTTTCCTGATGCACTCTTGCTACTTTGGAGAAGTCTTAGATGTGAAATCCACTGGTGACAATGTTCCTTACAAAAGAACAGAGTGCTCGCTACAAAGTTTAAAAGAGGTCAGTCAAGTATACAGTAACTGTATGTTGCATGTTACATTTTTGTGTCTTTATGATAAAGGATGATTGCAAAGGTATGTACAAATTGATATTCATTTCAATGAAAATAGTCACATCTACAATAGAAAGACATTTGACTTACTCACTTATTTAGCCAAGAACACGTACACTAGTCTGCATCAGCCTGAGATCCAACAGTGCCGCCCATATAATGAATACAACATGTTTAAGAAATGATCTACTGATAAAAGCTGTTGGACACATAACATTTTGGAGTATAAGTGTTTAACCTCTAAAATAATCTGAGAGCTTCATGCTCTTCTTCTTCCCGTTCTGAATTGTTTTCAACTTCCTTCTCTCCATGATGGGAAACTCGTGACTTTAGATGGTTATACGAATGTAACTGAATTAGAATTTAATTGATTTTCCCCTCTGTCAGCAGGTTAGATGAGATCTGAATTAACCCAAGAAATGTATTCAAATATTTCAAACAAAATCCTGGAAAATACAGGGTAGGAAAAAACACCCTTGTTTTGATTTTTGGGTGGTATGTAACCCCCCCACCCTCCACCCCCCATGAGCAACACCCATGGGCTCAGGTGAGATAAGAGGGTTGTATTTGTTTGTCCAAAACAAGGCAGCTGGAGTTTAAAGCCAGCCTGTGGCTGTCAGCAGTGAAGAAATGGAGAGGCACACTAATCCTGTTGAGGAACTCAGAATGGGGAGTTTGGATTGAGCCGCTATGAGTGAGTAGGTGTGCATACCTGTGTGTGTGTGTGTTTGTGTGTGAGTGTTAGTGTAAGTGTGTGACAGTAAGAGGGTGTTTGTGTGTGTGTCAGTGAGAGGAGATGTGTGTGTGTCTGTTTCTGTGTATGTATGTATGTGTGAGTGTGTGTGTGTGTGTGTGTGTGTGTGTGTGTGTGTGCGTGTGTGTGTGTGTGTGTGTGTGTGTGTGTGTCTCATCTACTTCCTCAATCTGACCCTGGTGCCAAGACCATGGGCTTATGTAAGATTTGTTTGTTGTTTTTGATGACAATAGGACAAAATAAATGAACGAATTTCAGGCACACACAAACACATTTGATTCATTTATTTGGAATGACCTATACTGATACAACACCACAGCATCCAAATATTAGTAAAGAGCCTATTATGTCTCACACAACAACACACAAACTGAAATGCACATCCCCACACCCACACCTATACACTTACACACACACACACACACACACACACACACACACACACACACACACACACACAAACACATAAACACACACACACACACACACACACACACCCTGAAGCAGATGAGAATGTTGGCATTTTGAGCTGTGTCTACTTTGATGTAATTGTCAGCCACATGGCGGTTGCTCATTAGTTCGTCGGTTGGGTGCCAGTCACTTCATCTGTATTTACAGAGGTGATTGGAAAGAAGTCAGCCTCGATTGCTGAAATGCCAACCTTACGTTGTATATGGGCACAAGGAGGGAAACAGATGTTCTGTTTATTGAGAGTCTGTAATAGAGACAAGAAAGAGAGAGGAGAGGAAACTGACAGAGACATAGATAGAGAGAGAGAGATAGAGAGAGGAGAGGAGAATGACAGAGACATAGATAGAGAGAGAGGGAGGAGAGAGAGAGAGACAGACAGACAGAGAGAGATAAGAGAAAGACAGACAGACAGAGAGAAGGAGAGAGAGAGGATACAGATAGAGACATAGAGAGAGAGAGAGAGAGAGAGGAGACTGACAGAGACTGACTGATTTTCTTCTGCCCAGAATTCATCTCATTATGCACGGTGTTAAAATCTCTAAAATAATAATCATTATAACTAGTTTGTTGGTGCTTACTATGCTTACATAAACACATCTGCTACATGAATACATTTAATTACAGTTTTTTCCAATCATTTTAACTCTTGTACCAATACCATGTACACAATCCAAAAACACTTAACACATCAAGCATACCAGTAGATCATGTGAACCCAAGTGTGGATACAAATGCTGTCAATGACACCTTCTTTCAAAATGCATGGATACCTGTCCCAGTCAATGTTTACTACCAGCAAAACGCTGTGCAACTACAGCATTTTTTGCTGATGTTTAGATACTGTAGATATGTGTGTGTGTGTGTGTGTGTGTGTGTGTGTGTGTGTGTGTGTGTGTGTGTTAAGAGTCTGCTGTCTGCCTGCTGCCACAGCACAGAAAAAAGCACACAGAGATCAGAGAGGGAACTCACACATGCACACACGCACACACACACACACACACACACACACACACACACACACACACACACACACACACACACACACACACACACACACACACACACACACACACACACACACACACACACAAACACACACACAAACAACCATGAGTACAAGTTGCTCAAAGAGGGTGATTATGGTTAGCGTCTCTCAGCTCATTCAGGTTCCCCTGCGGAGATGCCTTCAAACCCCCTCATCCTCCCCAGAGAACCGGAGGAGTACAGGAGGAGGAGGGGGAGGAGACGCAGCGACTTAGCGAGGCTTTTCTGAATGGGTAAACAGAGCTGTGCTGTGATGTTTGTGGTGTTTAGTGTGCAAAGCAGAGACTTTGGGTGGGTTTAAATGTTTAAAAGTATGTATGAGTGTTAAGGACTGCCAGTTCAGAGTCCCACTATTTTTGTTTAAAGAAAAAAAAATGCTGTTATAGAATGAGTTCAGGGATTTAGAGGAGTTTATTTTTGTGTGAATGGGAAAAGTCAGAGATCTGTGCTGTCATATTTGTAGTGTCTGCCAGGCACGACACAGGTATGTTGTCTGTTCTTTCTGTGTGCGTTTGTGTGTGTGTGCGTCTGTGTGTGTGTGTGTGTGTGTGTGTGTGTGTGTGTGTGTGTGTGTGTGTGTGTGTGTGTGTGTGTGTGTGTGTGTTGGTTCGTGATTGTGTGAAATTCTTCTGAGATTCTGGCACTGCACAATTTTTGGACTGAATATAGAGGTGGATGTCGTGGCTCCATGCCTTTCTGTCATAGAAAAAGGAAGCCAAAATCCCTTCACCATGTCGGCACATTTGGAGCCAGCGTTTGCCAGAAATTGTGCAGGAGTCAAACTCAGGTCCAATGACTAAAAAAAAAAGTGAGGTACACCTACTAATGAATAGGCTTGTCCCGATATCAAGGTGGAGCGTGTGGTAGACTAAATTGATAGCCGTGGCCGTCGTGCCGCTGGTTAAATTACTCCTCTGATTAACACTCATGTTTTCCTATTCCTTATCATCTGTTCTCACATTTTTTTATCTGACATAAAGGTTAAAATATTAATATAAGCGCATCTTGATCTCTATTGGGAGTTTGGCTAATGCTACCCATTCATCATAGCTACTTGTGCAGTATTCTACTGCAGTGCGAGATAATAACTCATTATTAAAACATTAGACTTACCAAAAATAAAACAGTAAAGAACTTTCAAAAGAGGGTCTGTTAATTAAGACAACCAACAGCACAACAGGACATGACTGTCGAAACCTTTAAATGCAACAGTTACCTGAAATGATAAAACCATGGTAGGTTAAACTGAGTTGCCAGGTAAACGCAACTGCAAACTCAGCTACTTGTTATAACACAACACCTCTCAAATCCCCCTTCAGTCCCTCAGACATGCACACACACACACACAACACACACACACACACACACACACACACACACACACACACACACACACACACACACACACACACACACACACACACACACACACACACACACACACACACACACCACCTCCCACCCTTCCCAGACCACCTCTCTGGACCCACTCCACTCTCACACACACACCACAGGGGGCTGCCCACAGGGAACAGGAGGAAACAAATTGAAAATATCAGAGGAGTGTCTCTCTGCTCCCTGTGCGTCCTCCATGAAAACACACTCTGTAGTCTGCCTCCTCCATGAAAACCCACTCTCTAGTCTGCGTCCTCCCTTGGGTGCGTACTCCATTAAAACATACTCTGTAGTCTGCGTCCTCCATGAAAACACACTCTCTAGTCTGCGTCCTCCCTGGAGTGCGCACTTCGTGAAATCCCACTCTTGAGTCTGCGTCCTCCCTGGGGTGAGTACTCCATTAAAACATACTCTGTAGTCTGCGTCCTCCATGAAAACACACTCTCTGGTTTGTGTCCTCCATTACAAAACACCTCCTGCCTCCTCCCTTGGGTGCTCTGCTTACACACTCTCTAGTCTGCGTCCTCCATGAAAACCCGGTCTCTAGTCTGCGTCCTCCCTGGGGTGCGTCCTCCATGAAAACACACTCAGTAGTCTGCGTCCTCCCTAGGGTGCTCTGCTCACACAGGCATCCAAACGTCCATGGATATCTGTGATTCTCTGAGCTTGGGAACTCAAGGGTATAACCTAGAGTAGGATCAGGGGATAAGAATAAGAATAAACAATGATACAAAATGTACTGTGCAGTCACACACACACACACACATACACACACACACACACATACAATCACTTGATGATCTTAGCAAGAGGCCTAAAGGCAATGCCTTTGGGTGACAAACTGTACAATGCACTGCTGTATATACAGCCGCGGAAAAAATTAAGAGACCACTTCAAAATTATCAGTTTCTCTGGTTTTACTATTTATTGGTATGTGTTAAAGTAAAATGTACATTTTTGTTTTATTCTATAACCTACTGGCAACATTCCTACCAAATTTCAAATAAAAATATTGTCATTTAGATCATTTATTTGCACTCATCAGAGAAGACGAACTAGAAGACCCTCCAGTCCGCTTTTTTCAATCCTTATGGTCTTTTACAAACCTCAGCCAGGCAAAGTACAACGTTGTCCCGGAAGAAAAACTTGCTTCCTTTTGCTCTGACAATGTTCCCCAACTCTGAGAAGTGTTTTTTCCAGCAGGGCAATGCTCCATGCCACACAGCTAGGCCAGTAAAGGTGTGGATGGAGTACCACCAGATCAGGACCCTGTCATGGCCAGCCCAATTTCGAGACCTGAATCCCATAAAAAACTTCTGAAATGTGATCAAGAGGAAGATGGATGGTCACAAGCCATGAAAAGAAGCCGAGCTGCTTGAATTCTTGCGCCAGGAGTAGCATAAAGTCACCCAACGGCAATGTGAAAGACTGGTGGAGAGCATGCCAAGACACATGAAAGTTGTGATTTTAAATCAAGGTTATTCCACCAAATATTGATTTCTTAACTCTTCCTAAGTTAAAGCATTAGTATTGTGTAGTTTAAAAATGAATATGAGCTTGTTTTCTTTGCATTATTCGAGATCTGAAGACACTGCATCTTTTTTGCTATTTTGACCAATTGTCATTTTTCTGCAAATAAATGATCTAAATGACAATATTTTTATTTGAAATTTGGTAGGAATGTTGCCAGTAGGTTATAGAATAAAACAAAAATGTACATTTTACTTTAACACATACCAATAAATAGTAAAACCAGAGAAACTGATAATTTTGAAGTGGTCTCTTAATTTTTTCCGCGGCTGTATGTGTGTGTGTGTGCGTGTGTGTGTGTGCGTGTGTGTGTGTGTGTGTGTGTGTGTGTGTGTGTGTGTGTGTGTGTGTGTGTGTGTGTGTGTGTGTGTGTGTGTGTGTGTGTGTGTGTCTGAGAGAGGGAGAGAGATTTACCAGAGATGTACAAGCTTCGTCAGGACAGGGGTTGGGGTTGAAATAGGGATTGATTGTGGGTTGAGTGGTTTTCCAGTGGTGGGCAGAGGGCTTGAAAGGAGTGAGAGAGAGAGAGAGAGAGAGAGAGAGAGAGAGAAACTTGAGCCAGTTTCAGGATTTTTTCAAGTGTTTTGGATGGAGATTTGGTCAATGTTTCCATGATAAACAAAGGTTTGGCATGTGCATTCTTTGATTGGCTAATTGGGAATCATTCTGTAAATAATTGCTGCACCCTTATTGGTTCCTGATCACTGTGGAGTCACAATGGATTGTGTCCATGGGGAAGGTGACCCTGAGCTCCACCTGTTCTGTTCTGTTCTGTTCCACACGCAGGCTGCAGGTGACGCATGTCCCCCATCACTCTCCCACACTCTACTCTGCCATCATCTCAGGCCTGCTGGTGGAGAGAGAGAGAGAGAGAGAGAGAGAGACAGACAGACAGAGAGAGAGAGAGAGAGAGGTAGAGACAGACAAGGAGAGTTGAAGAGAGAGAGAGAGAATGAGAGGGAGAGCGAGAGAATGGAAGGGAATGAGTGGGGAGGAAAAAGAGAGTGGATAAGAGGGATGGAGAGGGAAGGAGAGAAAGAGGGATTGAGAGAGAACATGACATGGCCTGAGTGCTAACATTCAAGAGCACAGAAAGCTTTTTTTATGGAAGCCATCAGAGAAAACAGAGGAGAACAGCTGAGATGTGGGGACTCAGGAGCGTGCTGAGCTTCTGTCTGCTCTTAAAGTGACCTCCACTCAGGACAGAGCAGACGATCGGCTGCTGGAGACCGTTAAAGTGACCTCCACCCAGGCCAGAGCAGACGATCTGCGGCTGGAGACCGTTAAAGTGACCTCCACCCAGGCCAGAGCAGTCAACTTTCGCTTGTGTGATGATTGTGTCTTTCATACTGGAACCAGCGGATTACCATTGCACATATCGGCCTCTGTGAAAGTCAATGGTGAAAATGAATACATCCCAGAGGATGCGAGAGGGAGAAGTTCTCTAGTTTGGACACAGCCTATTCTGTCTGCGAGATTCAGCAGTAACTCACTTGGATTCCAGCACTAAATCATGCACTCAGAGCCGTTATCTGAATACTGAACAAATTATACTTCTACTTTAAGAGGAGAAAATGTCTTAAAGCAGAATAAAGAAACTAAATTAAATTCAATACAAACCAATTAAATGCAATTTTTCATAGATGTGGAGAGTCAGAGGTGTTAATCCATGACAAAACTCCTCTAAGAAGACAGGATATTGTCAGAAGCAAAATAACTGGTATGTATATATATATAAATATATATTCTGACTTAATTGAAAATGTTTCTTTATTCTTCTTTAGGCTATTGAGTCTATAAGGGGAAATAATGCAATTGAAATGTACAGTCATTCCTCTGCATTCCTCAGTCCTCTTGGCATTGAGATTTAATTGCTTACTACAAGATTTACACACTGAAGGCACACAGCACAACAGACTCAAGCTGTATTACCTGCGGTCTGCATCACCAAAAAAACCCAAATGCAATACCTGCGGGCTGCATTTGCTGCTGGCTAAAACCCAATGCAAAACCTGCGGGCTGCCTTGCTACTGGCTTGTAACAGTTATTCAGTGCAATGCTGTGAGTTATCTCACTTCACACACCTCCTGTGACCTAAGCCAGGATCCAGCAGAGCCCGAATCCCAGGCAGTCCCTCCATTACGGAACACAGGTGGATGGACCTGCGTGAGGAGAGGCTGGGTGGAGATCCTGATACACTCCACACACTCTCACACACACACACACACACACACACACACACACACACACACACACACACACATACACACACATACACACACACACACACACACTGGTGGCAGGACCTGTGTGAGGTGAGGCTCGGTCGAGTTCCTGATACACACCACACACATTCACACACAAACACACACACTCACACACAAACACAAACTCACACACTCACACACAAACACACACCAACACACACCAACACACACACACACAGGAGGCAGGACCTGCGTGAGGAGAGGCTGGTCCTGATACCCTGCGGAGTTGGGCCAGCTCCATGGTTGAACCGGTGGCGGTATAGGGGCGGTATAGGTGTCTGCAGAGGGAGGGGAGTGTGATGAGGAGTGCTTTGGGCAGGGGGCGTAATGAAGCATTTAGGGCAGGAGTGTGTGCACGCATTCACAAGTGATCGCTTCCACTTCATCAGGAGGCAGGTCAGTTCTGTTCTCTGAAAACACGAGCAGGCACACATACACACACACACACACACACACACACACACACACACACACACGTGCGCACAAACACACATACACACACACACACACACACACACACACATACACACTAACACACACACATACACACACGCACACACACAACCACACACACACACATGTACACACACACTCATGCACACACACACACACCTTGAAATCATAATTACAACCACCAGCTATCGGAAGCATCAGTCTGCATGAGTTCCCCTGCACTATCCCCTATTTGTCAGAGTCTCTCTCTACTCACTGCATAGATAATTAGATCAAGAAAAATCATTGAACACACACCACCCCCTGCAGCTCCTGGCCCCCACCTCCCCAGCCTGTCATAATCAATAGCAACAATCTAATCTAATTGTGCCCGTGGACAGGGAGGAGGAACCGCCACCTCTGCTAATGGTGTTTTGAGTGTCTGAGGAGATCCATGATCCTAATTGTCACCTGCTGTATCTCTGGCACATCAGAAAACTCACACACACCCGCACACACCAAACCCACACACAGAGACAGACAGAGACACACACACAGGCACACACACCCACACACACTCACCCACACCACACACACACACCACACTAGCTGGGAACATCAGTAGCTAGAGTGGCTTCCTCGGTAGACCACAGGGCTCATTTGGGTGAACATGAAACGAAATGGGATTCAGCACACTGTCAAGCCTTTTGTTACAATTTCAGAGAGGGGACTACATTTCACCAAACGGTGACATTTCTCAAGGCATTTGACCAAAAGAATCTACACTTGCACTCCCAAAACAGCTGACACGAAAGTTCAAACCGAGTCCATTAGAGTAAAAACAAAAGCCCTCTCCCAGCCTCCTCCACTCCGCTGGGTAGTGTTGTTTTCAGGTTCCCTTCCAAGTGCTTTTACCTGTTGCCATGGAACAGGGCTCGCTGGGGAGACTGGTTCCATTCATCACTGCCAGCGCATCCTTCCTCCTTTCCAACAGCTTTCATCCGCCTCAAATACCCCCAGATACCCCCCTTATGGGGCAATCTTAGATCTCACATGGAGACTTAGGATCTTTGTCAAATGCCATCTGTTTGAATGCGGGAGCCTCTGTATTTTTACCACCAAGCAGTTATATCGATAAATGTCTCTGGAAGAAGTATGTCATTGTAAACTGGTGTCGACTAATCTGACACACTGATCCTGATATGTTTTTTGTTTAAGGTTTTTTTTAAGTAAAAAAACTCCACACCATCCTCCCTCTCTCTCTCTCTCTCTCTCTCTCTCCCTCTCGTTCTCTCTCTTTCTGCTTTTCTCAATTTCTCTCACTTTCTGTGTTCTGTTACTGGTCTCCTGTGCAATTTGTCTCTTCTAGTCCAGTCAGCTGATGAATATCACTGCTTTTTGCTCGACCTGGGAAGACTGCGAGGAGATTTACCAGCTCTGTCAGGACAGGCGGATGATGTAGGGTTGAGGGAGCTTCGGTCACATGCAGGGAAGGGGTTGTGTGTGTGTGTGTGTGTGTTTATGTATGTGTTTGTATATATATGTGTGTGTGTGTGTGTGTGTGTGTGTGTGTGTGTTTGTATGCATGTGTTTGGGCTCTGTTGAAATATAGCATGAGCTCAGGGATCACTGTAAACCAGGGCTCTTTTTTATTAGTTGAATTGGTAGCTCCCCATCCCCGCCTTCTGTGAGGGTCCTTCTCCTGAACAGAGTGGTCCTCAATCATGCCTGACACAAAAGCTTTTACTGAACGAAAGGAAGGGAGGATGAAATGATGGTGAGATATAGTGGTGGGAAGGGAAGGAGCTGTTGATGGTGTGTGTGTGTGTGTATGTGTATGTTTATGTGTGTGATGGAGTTATAGTGGTGGGAGGGGAAGGGAAGGAGCTGTTGATGGGCGGGAACCCTCTTACTCGCTCACTATCTTTCCTTATGTCCATTTCTCTCGCTCTCGCTATGATTCTTTCCTTCTATCTCTTTATCTCTCTTCCCTCTATAGTCTATTTTTTAGATCTCTTTCTATGTACACACTACCATGACACAGTGCCTTCTCTCATCGTAAGCTTTGAGCGGAAAAAAATGAACAATCCCAGAACAAAACAAACACTCTATCTAATGTCTCCCATGTGCAGCATTCCTTACCTCCTGAAGTAAGAACCCCACATATGTTTAAATGCTGGAGACATTCAGAGACAAAGCGGCATTCTTGCACCTCCAGAGACTCCCGAGTGAAATATAGCAGTGTTCAACCCTCAGGGTAACAGAAAAGACGGCCCCCTTCGAGCCCCAAAGAACCTTTTTCCCCTCTCTTTTTTTCATTTAATGAATCATAAATCACCCCCTGCTTTTGCCCTGGCTCATATCTTAGTGGCAGTAGCCGTCCTTTGACACCTCTGACCGATTGGAAGTACGGATTTACAGCTTACACTCCGGTCTGCAGGAATTCAATTAGGAGGGGGAGAGGCAGGCGGGGGGGGGGGTATATATAGACAGATACATAGAGAACACATGTCCCTACGGCACAACACAGCTCATATGGTTGCCTGGCATTGAATGTGAATTCCTAATGAGGCACTTCTTATATTATGGACACCGTCAAGCTGTGTAACCTTACTGTGAAACATTGTAGTATAATGTGTTCCATAGAGAAACAAACGGTGCATTGATATGTATAGTAACAGAAAATCAAGGTTCAACATTAGTCCTTAGGTCATGATAAGTATACATCTTATTGCTATTACATGCTACTACCTACTATTGCATGTTTATAAGAGAGTTAGAGTCTAAGGGTGTAGTTATGATGTCATCAGTCCATGGCATACAAACAGTTGTGTAATTAAGCAATCATTCATTCCCGCCCCCCCCAAAAACTTCCGACCTGAGTTTTCAGCAACCAAACTGTCACTCTACAGTTGAGTCATGAAGTCTATTTATTAGTGTGCTTGCCCGAAGGGAAGCACAGTATTGTTATCGTCAAGTTTTCTTTATTAGTGTGCTTGCCCGAAGGGAAGCACAGTATTGTTATCGTCAAGTTTTCTTTATTTATTTATTTATTCTCCCCGTTTTTCTTGCAGCTAACTCCTCCTCGCCCGTTTGAGCTAGAGACGCCATTCAAACACCAAAATGTCCGGCCCGATCCGGTGCAGGTTGCTATGACTTTTCGTGGCGATACTCTTTGCCACTCCTTTTTTATCCCTCTTTTTCATCCCCTTTTTCTCTCATTGACTAACATGGGGAAGGTTGAGCCATTGTGACGTCACGCACTCTAGCCAACTGACATTAGATCAGTTGACATAGGAGAAGCTCTCTTAAATGCCAGAAGTGGTTAGATAGAGAGTGCAAAATATTAAAACGAATGTAGTGGCAACAGTTTCAGGTACAGTTTATACACCCGCTCTAACAGTGTTAACCAGTATGTGAGTAACGTGGGTTTTATTAAGGCATAGCGTGTGTAATGTGTAGCTATTTCATTCCGTTTGTTAACCTTTCCGGCTGTCTGTATACCAGCAGCCGAGCGGAGCATTTCACTCCCCTGCTATCTCGGAATGAAATAGCTACACAATACACACGCTATGCTTTAATAAAATTCACGTTTTACGAGACACCAACAGAGGCACAACCGACAAGTCTTACCATTGAAGATCTTTGACGTTCGGTCTGAAACTTCATCCAGCCATCCAGGTTAATCCAAGTTGTTATGGAGAACGACAGTTGCATCAATCATATTTCATTAAAACTTCACACTTCTTACATTGGACATATCCACCAGCCTAATTAGAATCTGCATTGTCTACTGAGCAGAAAATTCTCCATACAGTAGATTTCCCTTCGTTTAGTATCATTTTAAACTTTCCAGATGACTGTATTGCCCTCGCTCGTCAAGTGATACGTGTCCAGAAACAAGGCTCCTTTGACTGGATAGCCAGAGCTAGCATAACTGCCATTGAAATCCAATGGTAATGCTACCTAGCTAGGTATGCTAATTGTCGGTATCCATCGTTAACTGGCTAATCGTTAACCATCATGTCACTGGCTTTAATTTAAGAATGGCATGTTAGTAGTACATTTAGTAGTACATTTAATATCAGTACACTTGATTCATTACTGCTGATGTGTTACTTATATATGTTACTTATTAGCAGCTAGCTACCTAGCTAGCCACTGTGTTCCGATGTGTTTTCAGTTAGCGTTAGCGGCAAGCTAACTGCTGTAAAAGTTGAGTTGAGCTTCAGTTAAGACGCTGCGTACCGTACTTCATCATCACATTCGATTATTTATTACAAACAAATTCGAATTCAGCTGTAGGCATGAGACCTGTATCTTGGAGACTAATTGCATCCACAATGTAAGTACTGCAAGCTAGACTACTATGCAGTTGACACAACACAGGAGGTCCCTGGGCCTGAGAAGGGAAGGGAATGAGTTTAATGTGGCTATAATATGGAATTTTAAATGTGCCTAAAACTAGACTAAATTGTAATGAGTTTTCGAAAACTAGACTGAAACTAAGAAGGATAACTATGACTAAATGTGACTAAAACTAATATGCATTTTTGTCTTAAGACTGAATCTAAAAATAGCTGCCAAAATGAACACTGAGATAGGGGACCCCTTAATCTGCAATTCATGGTTGCTAGCTCTAATCAGATGTACTACCTAGGCTTATAAGAGAAGACTAACTTTGTATGGCAACGAACACCAATAACTAGAACTAATTTGACAGACTATAAACCAATGTGATACACGTGCTCTCTATCTATACAGTAAAAGTGTTGCTTACGTTTGATACTACACCTACAGACTAACTCTAACTGCATTAAGTCTAACATATAGGCCTATCTTACAATAAACTTTAAGTAAAGCTGGCTATGTAACCGCATTCATTCTAATATTGTTGCAGAGATGTTTCCTTTTACCAAGATAGCAATTTCAACAATTCACTTAGCTCAGTAAGTCAGTATAACGAAACTCTGAGATACCCTCATATGTCTAAACGTCAGTGGAGCCAAAATATAATGGTTGAGCTTGGTTGCTTGCTAAAATATATTGGAAGAAGGCCCCACTACACTGATTGAGTAGATGTAAATACATGTTAATTCATAGGCACTTGTTCTCTCTGTCACAGAGCAAGCACACTCTCGCAGTTCGTTCACGAAACGCATTCTAGTTTATTTATTTATTCTCCCCGTTTTTCTTGCAGCTAACTCCTCCTCGCCCGTTTGAGCTAGAGACGCCATTCAAACACCAAAATGTCCGGCCCGATCCGGTGCAGGTTGCTATGACTTTTCGTGGCGATACTCTTTGCCACTCCTTTTTTATCCCTCTTTTTCATCCCCTTTTTCTCTCATTGACTAACATGGGGAAGGTTGAGCCATTGTGACGTCACGCACTCTAGCCAACTGACATTAGATCAGTTGACATAGGAGAAGCTCTCTTAAATGCCAGAAGTGGTTAGATAGAGAGTGCAAAATATTAAAACGAATGTAGTGGCAACAGTTTCAGGTACAGTTTATACACCCGCTCTAACAGTGTTAACCAGTATGTGAGTAACGTGGGTTTTATTAAGGCATAGCGTGTGTAATGTGTAGCTATTTCATTCCGTTTGTTAACCTTTCCGGCTGTCTGTATACCAGCAGCCGAGCGGAGCATTTCACTCCCCTGCTATCTCGGAATGAAATAGCTACACAATACACACGCTATGCTTTAATAAAATTCACGTTTTACGAGACACCAACAGAGGCACAACCGACAAGTCTTACCATTGAAGATCTTTGACGTTCGGTCTGAAACTTCATCCAGCCATCCAGGTTAATCCAAGTTGTTATGGAGAACGACAGTTGCATCAATCATATTTCATTAAAACTTCACACTTCTTACATTGGACATATCCACCAGCCTAATTAGAATCTGCATTGTCTACTGAGCAGAAAATTCTCCATACAGTAGATTTCCCTTCGTTTAGTATCATTTTAAACTTTCCAGATGACTGTATTGCCCTCGCTCGTCAAGTGATACGTGTCCAGAAACAAGGCTCCTTTGACTGGATAGCCAGAGCTAGCATAACTGCCATTGAAATCCAATGGTAATGCTACCTAGCTAGGTATGCTAATTGTCGGTATCCATCGTTAACTGGCTAATCGTTAACCATCATGTCACTGGCTTTAATTTAAGAATGGCATGTTAGTAGTACATTTAGTAGTACATTTAATATCAGTACACTTGATTCATTACTGCTGATGTGTTACTTATATATGTTACTTATTAGCAGCTAGCTACCTAGCTAGCCACTGTGTTCCGATGTGTTTTCAGTTAGCGTTAGCGGCAAGCTAACTGCTGTAAAAGTTGAGTTGAGCTTCAGTTAAGACGCTGCGTACCGTACTTCATCATCACATTCGATTATTTATTACAAACAAATTCGAATTCAGCTGTAGGCATGAGACCTGTATCTTGGAGACTAATTGCATCCACAATGTAAGTACTGCAAGCTAGACTACTATGCAGTTGACACAACACAGGAGGTCCCTGGGCCTGAGAAGGGAAGGGAATGAGTTTAATGTGGCTATAATATGGAATTTTAAATGTGCCTAAAACTAGACTAAATTGTAATGAGTTTTCGAAAACTAGACTGAAACTAAGAAGGATAACTATGACTAAATGTGACTAAAACTAATATGCATTTTTGTCTTAAGACTGAATCTAAAAATAGCTGCCAAAATGAACACTGAGATAGGGGACCCCTTAATCTGCAATTCATGGTTGCTAGCTCTAATCAGATGTACTACCTAGGCTTATAAGAGAAGACTAACTTTGTATGGCAACGAACACCAATAACTAGAACTAATTTGACAGACTATAAACCAATGTGATACACGTGCTCTCTATCTATACAGTAAAAGTGTTGCTTACGTTTGATACTACACCTACAGACTAACTCTAACTGCATTAAGTCTAACATATAGGCCTATCTTACAATAAACTTTAAGTAAAGCTGGCTATGTAACCGCATTCATTCTAATATTGTTGCAGAGATGTTTCCTTTTACCAAGATAGCAATTTCAACAATTCACTTAGCTCAGTAAGTCAGTATAACGAAACTCTGAGATACCCTCATATGTCTAAACGTCAGTGGAGCCAAAATATAATGGTTGAGCTTGGTTGCTTGCTAAAATATATTGGAAGAAGGCCCCACTACACTGATTGAGTAGATGTAAATACATGTTAATTCATAGGCACTTGTTCTCTCTGTCACAGAGCAAGCACACTCTCGCAGTTCGTTCACGAAACGCATTCTAGTTTCTTTATTTATTTATTTATTCCGTACGTTTTTCTTGCAGCTAACTACTCCTCGCCCGATTGAGCTAGAGACGCCATTCAAACACCAAAACGTCCGGCCCGATCCAGTGCAAGCTGCTATGACTTTTCGTGGCGGTACTCCTTGTCACTCCTTTTTTATTCAATTTTTTCATCCCCCTTTTCTCTCATTGACTAACATGGGGAAGGTTGAGCCATTGTGACGTCACCCGCTCTATCAGTCGTTCTCCATTCAACTGTAGGAATATTAAGAGACACCTTCCAGGGCTCTACAGTGCGAGTATTTCACTCGCATAAATAGGTACGTGCAAACTTGAAAAATAATTTACAAGCACAGTGTGCGAGTGACAGACAGTTGTCAATACGGCGCCAAAAAGTGAAGCATTTCATTGATTTCACATGGAAACAACTGACAGGGTCGCGACTCCAGGGTTTTCGACGGGACCTGCGACGGGACCAACAGCAGCAGCAGCATAATCATCATCTGGATTTACTGACATTTTCGGTATATATAAACACATAATATCAATTGGTAACTGGTGTGTTGTATCCTGTTTATGTCTGATACTTTATAAACATTTATGTTTTACGTTAACTTATTACACTAGGCAGCAGTATTGTGAAGTAGAGCTAGAAATGGCTTTGCTAGCTCCCATATTGTAGCTCACACCAGCAACTGCTCAATTTAGGACAGAAAGGAGTTTGGTAAATTAGCTTGTAACTGTCAATGATAACTAGTTATTAGAATATATTAGCCAACGTTAAGTTGACTTCAAAGGGGCAGTCGAGTGTTTAGGTTGTGTCAGCTAGCTTGGAAAGCTAGCTAATAATTTTTGATTGAAGCTTCACGTTAGCCTCTGTAAACGTTTAGCTAGCTAACGTTAGCTAACTATGAGGTATCATATCCCAAGTAACTTGTTGTGACCGATAGCGTGAGTTAACATTAACCCGTGTCCTGGGAGTAATGATTCATGAGAGACCTTGAATCATTAGGTTAACTGAAAAACGTTTGAGGATGTACACACAGCGTAGCTGTTGTAGTGTGCTCAGTTTTCGAAAACTAGATTGAAACTAAGAAGGATAACTATGACTAAATGTGACTAAAACTAATATGCACTGAATCTAAAATAGCTGCCAAAATGAACACTGAGATGTATTAATTTTGGCAGCTATTTTAGATTCAGTCTTAAGACAAAAATGCATATTAGTTTTAGTCACATTTAGTCATAGTTATCCTTCTTAGTTTCAGAAGAGGTTTTTCATGGTTGCTAGCTCTAATCAGATGTACTATAGGCTTATAAGAGAAGACTAACTTTTTATGCCAACGAACACCAATAACTAGAACTAATTTGACAGACTATAAACCAATGTGATACACGTGCTCTCTAGCTATACAGTAAAAGTGTTGCTTACGTTTGATACTAGACCTACAGTCTAACTCTAACGGCATTAAGTCTAACATATAGGCCTATCTTACAATAAACTTTAAGTAAAGCTGGCTATGTAACCGCATTCATTCCAATATTGTTGCAGAGATGTTTCCTTTTACCAAGATAACAATTTCAACAATTCACTTAGCTCAGTAAGTCAGTATAACGAGACTCTGGAACTATTAGGCTATGACCAAATGTAACACACTAGACCCTTTCACAATAAACAAGCAAACAAACAAACAAAAACAGAACAACAAAGATACCCTCATATGTCTAAACGTCAGTGGAGCCAAAATATAATGGTTGAGCTTGGTTGCTTGCTAAAATATATTGGAAGAAGGCCCCACTACACTGATTGAGTAGATGTAAATACATGTTAATTCATTGGCACTTGTTCTCTCTGTCACAGAGCAAGCACACTCTCGCAGTTCGTTCACGAAACGCATTCTAGTTTATTTATTTATTCTCCCCGTTTTTCTTGCAGCTAACTCCTCCTCGCCCGTTTGAGCTAGAGACGCCATTCAAACACCAAAACGTCCGGCCCGATCCGGTGCAGGTTGCTATGACTTTTCGTGGCGATACTCTTTGCCACTCCTTTTTTATCCCTCTTTTTCATCCCTTTTTTCTCTCATTGACTAACATGGGGAAGGTTGAGCCATTGTGACGTCACGCACTCTAGCCAACTGACATTAGATCAGTTGACATAGGAGAAGCTCTCTTAAATGCCAGAAGTGGTTAGATAGAGAGTGCAAAATATTAAAACGAATGTAGTGGCAACAGTTTCAGGTACAGTTTATACACCCCTAAACCAGTGTTAACCAGTATGTGAGTAACGTGGGTTTTATTAAGGCATAGCGTGTGTAACGTGTAGCCACCTCACTCCGTTTGTTAACCTTTCCGGCTGTCTGTATACCAGCAGCAGAGCGGAGCATTTCACTCCCCTGCAATCTCGGAATGAAATAGCTACACAACACACACGCTATGCCCTAATAAAACTCACGTTTTACGAGACACCAACAGAGGCACAACCGACAAGTCTTACCATTGAAGATCTTTGACGTTCGGTCTGAAACTTCATCCAGCCATCCAGGTTAATCCAAGTTGTTATGGAGAACGACAGTTGCATCAATCATATTTCATTAAAACTTCACACTTCTTACATTGGACATATCCACCAGCCTAATTAGAATCTGCATTGTCTACTGAGCAGAAAATTCTCCATACAGTAGATTTCCCTTCGTTTAGTATCATTTTAAACTTTCCAGATGACTGTATTGCCCTCGCTCGTCAAGTGATACGTGTCCAGAAACAAGGCTCCTTTGACTGGATAGCCAGAGCTAGCATAACTGCCTTTGAAATCCAATGGTAATGCTACCTAGCTAGGTATGCTAATTGTCGGTATCCATCGTTAACTCGTTAATCGTTAACCATCATGTCACTGGCTTTAATTTAAGAATGGCATGTTAGTAGTACATTTAGTAGTACATTTAATATCAGTACACTTGATTCATTACTGCTGATGTGTTACTTATATATGTTACTTATTAGCAGCTAGCTACCTAGCTAGCCACTGTGTTCCGATGTGTTTTCAGTTAGCGTTAGCGGCAAGCTAGCTGCTGTAATAGTTGAGTTGAGCTTCAGTTAAGACGCTGCGTACCGTACTTCATCATCACATTCGATTATTTATTACAAACAAATTCGAATTCAGCTGTAGGCATGAGATCTGTATCTTGGAGACTAATTGCATCCACAATGTAAGTACTGCAAGCTAGACTACTATGCAGTTGACACAACACAGGAGGTCCCTGGGCCTGAGAAGGGAAGGGAATGAGTTTAATGTGGCTATAATATGGAATTTTAAATGTGCCTAAAACTAGACTAAATTGTAATGAGTTTTCGAAAACTAGACTGAAACTAAGAAGGATAACTATGACTTAATGTGACTAAAACTAATATGCATTTTTGTCTTAAGACTGAATCTAAAAATAGCTGCCAAAATGAACACTGAGATAGGGGACCCCTTAATCTGCAATTCATGGTTGCTAGCTCTAATCAGATGTACTACCTAGGCTTATAAGAGAAGACTAACTTTGTATGGCAACGAACACCAATAACTAGAACTAATTTGACAGACTATAAACCAATGTGATACACGTGCTCTCTATCTATACAGTAAAAGTGTTGCTTACGTTTGATACTACACCTACAGACTAACTCTAACTGCATTAAGTCTAACATATAGGCCTATCTTACAATAAACTTTAAGTAAAGCTGGCTATGTAACCGCATTCATTCTAATATTGTTGCAGAGATGTTTCCTTTTACCAAGATAGCAATTTCAACAATTCACTTAGCTCAGTAAGTCAGTATAACGAAACTCAGAGATACCCTCATATGTCTAAACGTCAGTGGAGCCAAAATATAATGGTTGAGCTTGGTTGCTTGCTAAAATATATTGGAAGAAGGCCCCACTACACTGATTGAGTAGATGTAAATACATGTTAATTCATAGGCACTTGTTCTCTCTGTCACAGAGCAAGCACACTCTCGCAGTTCGTTCACGAAACGCATTCTAGTTTTAATTAGTTAATTAATTATTTAGGGTTTATTTACCAATACCTCTTAAATGCATATAGCAAGAACACAGTGTGGACTTTTCCTTCTACGGTCGTCTTTTCATAATGTTGTTTACCATGCTTTCCTGTGCTTCGTCAGCTTAATGTAAAAGGAATGGCAGAAGTGGAGTTTGAGTGAAGGTCCCTGTCATGGAGCTGTTGACTGCTGCTGATGCTGATGATGGTGCTGATGTTGATGCATGTGGTCTCTTAGCTACCTGCAGCTGATGCTGAAATACAGACAGAGCATCAGAAGGGCTTTAGTGGGGCGAGGAGAGAAGACGGAGCAGGAAGTCATTACTTTTTCATGCTGTGGCTAGTAAAACAGGGAGATGCCATTAGCCGACAGGGTTTGAGTAATCATGTACACGCACACGCACACACGCGCACACACACACACACACACACACACACACACACACACACACACACACACACACACACACACACACACACACACACACGCACGCACACACACACACACACACACACACACACACACACACACACACACATACGCATACCCTCCACACTGTTACAACCGCAAGAGTCACATAGAGAAAGGGAGACACAGTGAGAGAAAAAGAGATAGTGCTGGAAGTATAGAGAGGACACCATTAAAAGAACAATGGAGAGACAGAGCAATAGAAAGAGAGAGATTGATTGAAGTGAGAACAACATTGAAGGAGAGATAAAAAGGGGTGAAGAGAGATGGCAGAAAGCGACAAAGAGTGAGAAGAGAGACAGAGACATAGAGATAAAAAGGGCCCAGTGTGTGTGTTTAAGTGTGCGTGCATGAGTGTGTGTATGTGCGCTAATGGCTTTGAGCATGACATGTCCTCCCATTTTAAAGGGACTTTTTCAAGCAGGTTGTAAAAAGTGCATTATACAAAAATGACAAAACTGCTGAATGGACATTTCCAGGGATACCCTTAGCATGCTGCAAGGCCTCGTTAGCCATACAGGAGAGTACACATCTAAAGCCATTTGCTCTTTGCCCATTCGCTTTGATGCCAACCGGTGGGCTCTGGGGGGGATTCCAATTGCTGGTTACCAAGGTATCATCCCTGTTCTATTTCCCATTGTTAAAGTTTCCAATAGCAGCAACCAGAAGGCTGGCTAGCTGGCTCGATTTTAGCACCTAGACGATAATGAACATACTGTCTGTCTGTACTCACATAGGTCAACAGTGAATTGGAAATGTCTTTTTCATAAAAAAGTTAACAATATAATGGATGTACTTTAATCATGGAGGTGGTTTTCTTGTGGTCAAAGTTTGGGGAACTCAGTCCTGCCATCATCTGTTTGTCAATGGTATCCTTAACTCCCATTTGGTAATTGCCTCAATCAGGTGATTAGCTTTACCCGGAACCTTCCTATTTCCCATCGACACTGTATACATTTTCTGCATGAGTGATGTGCTTATGCTGAAAGGCCTATATGAGCTGACTTGCAAGGCAGATTTTCTCCGTAAGCCCAACCTCATGCTTTGCCAGACGACCACCATTCAAACTTAGAGACATCCTGCTATTAATTCTTGCTGTCTTTCTCTCTGATAATCTAAAATGTCATCCAGTGCTGCGGGATTCTGAAGGTCTCTGTGTGTAAGCGAGGTGGATATTCTGGGTAATGGCAACAGCCCTCCATCACCAGAGCCTCTCAGACTGACAGCGGCAGCATGACAGAGCACAGGCCGGCACCATCAGTAACCATTTACGACTGCCTGGGACAAATAACTGTCAGCGCTGACCTGGAGTGATTGGTGAGACCCAGGGGAGAGCAGCAGTAACGTTCTGAGTATGGGTACATCAGACTGCTAAGGCCAGACAGAGAACCAGGGAAGCTACCTTCACTAAACTGTAGCAAGTGGCAGGTGTGTTTTCATTGGTCGGGGAAGAATAGCACATAAAGGGCTTCAGCACGGTGGTCTAATGAGGTTGATCATGACTGCGATGGAAGGGTCTTTGTGAAGGCCAGTGATGCTGGTTTACTTTTGTTTCCAACCACACACACACACACACATGCACACCCATTCGCACAGATGCACACACACACACACACACACACACACACACACACACACACACACACACTCACACACACACACACACACACACACACACACACACACACACACACACATACACACACACACACACACACACACACACTCACACAGAAGGAGTAGAGTAAAAAACCCAATAAAGTCAGACCACTCAGTAATTTCATGCCCAACATTCATGTCCTTTCAGTTCTGAATGATTTGTATTGTGCCAATATGTAACAACAAATATTTGAATACATAATTGAAAACACTGCAAACTGAAATAACAGTGCTAGAACAGTGCAACTGAATAATCATTTCATAGATTTATAAAGATTTTTTGCATTAAGGAAATGGTTTCATGGTTCATGTAAAATGTATGTTTATTTATAAATTACTAATTCTGTTGGAAAATTAATAAGCAAAAATATAGCCGACAAAGGGCCCCCTTCTCCATGTAAAGTGTCTTTGTGGTGTAATTCCGACTTACCCTTAAGGTGGGAAGAAAGACTCCTGGCCCCATCAACCCCTATTACAAAGCTGTTACATGCCTAATGGCCTGTATTAGACACTGATGTTTCATTCCACACTTTGATATTTGATATTCTCCACCGAGACAGAAATGGAATCTTTAATAGCTTCTTGGAAACAAAACCACCTTCATATTTTAGGCCACATCTCTATTTTGATCTTTTTCTTCCTCTTGTTTCCTTTATATTCTTGTCCCCGATCGATACTTCCTTGAATGTATTGGTTGTGATATTGGCAGTTTACCTTAACCCCTTGTAACATTATAGCTCATTTAAAACAGCAAGGTAGGCTCAGTAATCTGTTCTGCCACTAGGTGGCATATTTTTAATTGCCTTTACTAAGATCCTGCAGTCATTGAATCATCTTCTACCCCCCTCAAACCCACCCCTCTCATCATCTCCCCCTTCCCCTTGGTTCCTCGGCACCAAACAGGAGTCCCAGCATTGATATTACATCATCTATGACAATGTAATAACCTCAAGAGCCATCATGGCCCCGGGGCCATTGATCTGCCTGTGAGAAAAGGCCTGGGGCCTCAGGTTAAGGATCCCCAGTGTGCCCAACATGGTTATCCCTCCATCCCGACTGCTCTCCTTTCCTCTCCTCTCCTCTCCTCTCCTTTCCTCTCCTCTCCTCTCCTCTTCTCTCCTCTCCTCTCCTCTCCTCTCCTCTCTTCTCCTCTCCTCTCCTGTCCTCTCCTCTCCTCTCCTCTCCTCTCCTCTCCTCTCCTCTCCTCTCCACTCCTCTCCTCTCCTCTCCTCTCCACTTCGTTCCTCTTCTTCTTGCGCTCGGTAAATCCCCATTAGAGAGAGAGGACACTGTGTGCAGGGATTAAAACCGAAGGATTAACCAGGGCCCTGGACTCCACCGGACACCACTGCCTCCAAGAGATATTCAACTAAGTGCCTTTAAAGTGCAGATGACTTTTCTGAAGGTTTTTATCAAGAGGAGATGGTTGGTGTGGTGTGTGGAGGAGGGGGGAGGGGGCACAGTTCTCACAATCATTGTGTGCTGGATATTCTTCTTTTGCCCTAGAATCCGAGTTATTGGTTTTTGAAGCCCTTGTGTCACTACGCGAGTGTCAGCAGGGGCAGGGATTATCGTTAGGCGGTTAGATATTGGTCAATAACTCCCTCAGTCACACAGGCTCCATCCATTCTGCAGCATCTGTTCATGAATAAAAACTGACCATAAGTGAAGGCCGTTTTGACATATGCTGGTGCGCCGATTCAGAGAGGGCTTAAGGGTATTATAAAAGGTAATCTACTGGCATATAAATGACTTGACACTAAGCTCTTTCCCTCATCTCAGACTCAGACTGAATCGGCACACACATTGCTTGAACATTACAGTTTTGATATATCTGCATTCAAAGGGCATGTTTTCTCCACTTTTCTCAAAAATCGATGGATGTTTGTATTACCCTGTATCCACTTGATGGATGGATGAGATCAGTAGTTCCCAAGTTTTTTTATGGCAGGCCTTTCGACAAAAAGGGAATAAAAGGGTGCAAAAGTTGCATTTGGCTTTTTTTTTTAAACATTGTTTCAAAATCTGGACAGCTAGTATTTTCAATTTAATTTCCTTAATCACATACGGAAACTTTTAATAAAAAGACAGATGTCCATCAGCTGTTGCAAAACCTATTCTTTTAGATTGGTTCTACATTTTCCATTTCATTTCATCAATCAGTTAATGTTAGGTATCGTATCAGTTAAACATTATTTTATTTCATCAGTTTAAAGCAGATCAAATACAGTTTTATGGTAGAGTTGTAGAGTTTAGAGGTATTGTTCCCTTTTATTCTGCCTCAACCTGACCTGCACCCCCCCTTGCTATAACCCCTTTCTGTCAGAGGAACCACTGGATTAGACAGACAGAAAGACAGAAATGTCCACTGTATATAATTCATTTACTTTACAGGTTGCAGTTCGTTCAATGAATAAATGAGGGCAGGGGCGTGGCACCAGATTCTGGGCCCACAGTAGGTTCATAGCCCCCCCCCCCCCCCCAAAAAAAAGAGTGCCACGCCCCCTCCCCCCTGACGGTGAAACTTTGCAAATTGAAGGTAGTTAGGAAATGGCTTCCCTTCCTTGTCTTTTGCTGTAATTTTATTTGTTTTTATGTTGCTTGCCAGTCTGTGAACAATTGTGTCTCTCTCTTCATTAGTTCATTTCTCTGTCCATAGTGCTGGATCTTTTGGCATACACTCCCTGGCGCTGCTCTGACTACTTTCTGACCTCTCTTCATCCCTTTTACTTTTCTCAGAATCTTCTCTGCTATCACTTCCTTCACTTGTGTCATCCTCTACCACATTTTCTCCATCTTCCTGGACAGAACCCTCTACAAGCATGAAGCATCTGATAGATATTACTGTAACAGGCAATTCCAATGTAGCCTAATTTGTGTGACTGAACATGTTTAAAGGTAGAGTATGGGATGTTTTCCTGGAACACTTTTTACTATATTGCTTAAAATCCCCTTCACACCCTGATTGCAACAAAAAAAAGTCACCTTTGGATGGAACAGCCTGTGTTGCTATTTGCTAAACACATTAAGCCTACAGTATAAATAGCTAAAATGATGTACTTTCATTTTAAACTGCTCACCTTGCCTCAAGACCACAGTGTCAGAGGATGAGGGGTCTGCATCACTAGCTGCTTCTGAAACTGAGTGCCATGTTTCACAAGTTAACTTTGCTAGCCAACTAATTTGACAGCCTAACCTTATGAACTTATTGAGCCTAGACTAGCCCTACTTAATAAGGCTATTAGCCTAATTATGTTATGGCCTAACAAATATTAATTTAGCCAAATGTTCTAATTAGTATAGACCTACTATTGCAATGGTGTGGTAGGCTATGAATAAAAATGAAAGAATACCCGCACACTGTTGCTGCAGCTCCCGTGTATTTTATTGGCACAACGTTTCGACGATTGTTGGTCTTCGTCAGGTGTTCGTCAGGTGATCTCTTTTTACCCTGCACCTGGATTGGATGTGCGTGCAACACACTCTGCAACTGTGGAAGGCTATGCAAACAAACATGTATTTAGAGTTTACCTCAGATTACAGATAGGGCATGTTATTTCTAATTTTGTGTTATGCCGTTTTTAGCAATGACAATCGCGGTGGTATTGATTCGTTTTATTACCACATCATGAGTTCATTTAATGTAGGGTGTTTGCTTTCACATTTGGGCTCACCTTTCTTAGGAAAGAAGTCTGTTAGGAGTTGCTTTCCCTCGTCTCTTTTTCTCTCTCTTGCCTGCCTTTCTTTTCTTTTCTGAAACCCGGATTTAACGTTCTTGGACATCTTCAATGCGCACCGTTGCCTCAGTCGAATGAACGTTAACATTCGTCAAATGCCCCTATAGGTAAAAAGCACACTGAAGGCGGACTAAACCATTTTGTGCGTGAGCCGGGGGGGTGAGGGTCTCCAGACATTATATGTAGACTAGGACACACAATTCAATCCATCATTCAACCAATTTATTTACCCAAAACATTAAAATTATATTAGTTAGCAAGAAAATTTGGACCTTTGAATTATATTAATATTTAAAGGAAAAATAAAATTCCACACTCCTCAAGGACCCTCCCCCACAGAGGGCCCTGGTAACTCAGTCCCCTTTATCCCCCCCCTACGACGCCACTGAATGAGGGAGTCAGTTTGCTCAGAAGCTGTGTGTTGAGAAGTGTTTTTTCCCCTTTGACAACCCCCTGCCCTAACCCTACCATTTATAATCCCATTTATTGAGGTTTGCGGATCCATTCAGTCAGGACAATGGTTAGGTCAAGGCTCCCAGTTGAGTAGGCTGTAGCTGCGTAGACCTTGGCTGAGTTGGCTGAGCTGACCGAGGTCAATTACGGTATGGCTCAATAAGATGGCAATTAAGTTGGAGGAAAAGGCAGACTGTTGTTAAGCATCAGATAACAGAACAGAATGGTTGACAGACACAACTATAACTGCAAAGTACTTTTATAGCGATGACAGATATTTCTCTAGCAGCGAGATGTGATGTGTGAAAATAGATTATAGGAAGGTAAGCGCTGTCAAATTATCACAGACATCCTCATTCACTTCAAGGGAAGAAGAAAATACAGACCACTTATGCAACGTGCAATCAGCGTGATCAAAGTATAAGATTTAAGTGAGAACTTTCATTAAAAACTTTGTAACCAGTTGTGCTTCAGTTTTAAAACACCTGTGCCAACTTTAGCAGTGCACTCAAGTAGGGAACATGGGGTCTTTTTACTCACTCTCACATACAGTTTCTCTGTGCATGTGTGGGTGTGTGTGTCTACGTGTGTGTGTGTGTGTGTGTGTGCGTGCGTGTGTGTGCATGAGTGTGTGTGTGTGTGTGTGCAGGTGCAGCCTTTCCTACAGGCGGGTTAGGCGGCCGCCTAGAGCGCCATCTAGAGGGGGAGCGCCAAATAATGCGCCCGAAAAAGAAAAAAAAAACACAATTTTTTTTTTTTCCCGGACGCATAAGTTGGCGCTCCTTCTATATCTCCAACCAATAATTTGACATATACAAATAAATCTAACTTTAGGGTAAAATGAGCCAAAACTCGAAAATGGAGGGCTGTGTTCTTCATTGGTGTTGTTAGATCATGCTAGCATAGCGAGACATTTGGTGCGAATGTGTGTGTATCCTCTGAAGAGGCTTAACCCCAACGGCGTGCATGACTAGACGGTCCGGATCACAGAACTCATCGATATATCTCTTTACCGTCGGAAACACAGGTGAAAGTAATGATATTACAACCCCGCAAGGTGCAGGGAAGTCAACTTATGATGTACAATACACATTAAGGGTTGCAACAATATGTTATCATGAAAACACTAATGATGAACACAGTATTTCAGCGATCAAACTGATTTTGGAGAAACAGTGTATAATGAGCAGATAAACAACACGTGGGAAAACATTAATACAACTTCTTCAGGGGGTTGTCAAACATTATTGTGAATGAGAACATGTACATGGATTTATGGGAGCAGCCGCTCGACAGGTCCTCGTCTGTTGCAACTAACTACAAATCAAACTTCTTCCAACAATATCACATAGGCCTATGCGCAAAGTAACGTATTCTTTTAACGACATTGAAGCGAGGAAATACATTTCGCCACAAAGCTAAATTTAACAAATAATGATAATACTGACTGTAACATGCCGGCATAGTCGCCCCATAATGCTGTGCGGCGGGCGCATACTTTTCTATGTGTGAGGAGTGAAGCTCGCCTAGAGCGCCTAATGTGCTAGGGCCGCCCCTGTGTGTGTGCAAGCAGAGGGGTGGTCTTGCATTAAATGTGGCTCTTGTGTAAGGAGTCAGTGGCGAAAAGTCAGAAATATATCTCTGCCGTTCCACATGAAATATTTTCATCATCTCTGCTCTTGTTGTTTGTGAGCAGAGGGTGGTCTTGCATTTCCATCGTCTCTTTGTTTTGCATTTTGAGGGACAAGAAAGACAGCGCTGCAAGTTGATGGGCCAAGGGCAGATCAGCCCCCGTAAAGAATGGGTAAGGCCGCTGCCATATAACTTACTTAGGGGGGAAATTTGCCGCCACATTACAGCGCAGTTATTCAAATGTCACTGCTTAGTCGCGAACGCTTACTCCATAAACCTGCATCATTAGGAGAGAGGAGACATGCCATCCATCACTAGTGCAGGCGCACTGAACACCTGCCTGGGACCAAATAGCCTTAACTTCAGGCTTGCCTCACCTGTTGGTAAAGACTGCCTTCGTCTGCTCTGTCTGATAAGGGGGGCTGATGTCATGGTGAGACTGCAAAAGAGGGGGCATCTCCCGTACATCACTTCTGCGGGTGTGACTTACACACCTATGGGTATAGGTATGGGTATGTGTATAGTATTTAGCAGACACTTTTGTCCTAAAGCGAAACAAAGGACATCTAGTATCTCGGTACAGAGCCTCTTCATTCTAACCAGGATGAGAAAGACAGGGCCAGTTGGACTGCATCAGTAGAAGAGGTGGCATCTCCCGTACATCACTTCTGCAGATTTGACTTTCACATCTATGGATATGGTATTTAGCAGACACTCTTGTCCAAAGCGAAACAAAGGACATCTAGTATCTCGGTACAGAGCCTCTTCATTATATCCAGTATAGGAAAGACAGGGCCTGTTGGACTGCAGTATCATTAGAGTAAAGGACATTGGATCCTATTGCCACTCACTTTACCACTTACTTTTTGTTTACTCAAGTTAATATAAATAGCGTTTCGTATTTCGTTTTTTTTTTTCTTATGTAAAGTAGTATTTATTGTTGCAATAGGGATCTAAGACTCGAAGCTTGACTGTTCTCTCCCTTGTACGTCGCTTTGGACAAAAGAGCCTGCTAAATGACTACATGTAAATGTAAATAGCATCTCAAGCAGCTAGATAGGGCACTTATTTGCGAACTGCAGGACATGATTACACTGCATACCATCAAACATTCAGGTGAAATGCTCATTAAAAAGATCCTTGATTTGGAGACTAAGCAGGCTTGAGACACCCAGCTCTCTGAAACATTTGAGTCAGGAAGCTGAATGTAAACAACCTGTGCCTCTCTCGTGTTGGCGTTGCCTGTCATCCTCCTGGGAGCTGTCAGGTTCCTGTCCACAGTTCCGGTCCCAAACTCAAAATACATCTGTGAAAAGTTCTGGTCCTCGTGAAGCTATGCTCATCTAGTCAGTCTTTGTTTAAATCTCAAGCCTAATTTTAAGCCGAAGACAAACTCTGTGTTTTCCCAGTCTGGTCCAGTGGTAGTTATAAAGCAGCTGGCCGTGCTGGTGACTGTTACACCCTGTCAGGGCAAGACACTGGTGGACACTAGCACCAGCTATAGCGCTGTCAGGGCAAGACACAGGTGGACACTAGCGTCACCTATAGCACTGTAAGGGCAAGACCCTGGTTGACACTAGCGCCACCTATAGCTTAGATGAGTGGCTCTTTGTAGAAAAAAATTAAAACCCCACATGAGAAATTGGAGCAATGGAGAGAAGGCTCTCTGTATCTTGCAAATGCAAATGGCACAAATACTCTTCCTGTGGGTTGCAAGGTATTAGAGTACAGTATGCTTAAGCAATAAGCCCCAAGAGGCCGTGGTTTGCGCTGATTTTAGAACAGGCAAGGGGAGTTGTTAGGCACTTACCTGTTCTAAAATCAGCGCAAAGTACGGACTCGCAGGGCTTATTGCTTTTCTGAAACTGTCACTACAAATATTTTATATGGTTTCATTAAATAAAAACAATTACATTTAAGAAACAATACTTTAATGATAAACCGTCATTCTTCCGCCACTACAAAATATAGTTCCTAAATAAATCATTGACACGCAACCCTTGAAGCAACGCAACAGCCAGATGGAACACTTGCGCTACCGACAAAAAAGGGGTGCTTATATATTCACAATAATTTATATATCGCCATTAATAGTGCAATTGTTAAAATCGTTTTCAAACGGGCTCCTCTTTGCTGGTGCAGCGACAGGGGTATCCTGATTTTGACGCTTCAGTGTCCCAGATGATGTTGCTCCACATGTGTATGAAATGCGCTTTATGAATAAAATTTCCTTGCCTTGGCATTCGCTGCGCAGTACTATGGAATGTTATCATAGAATGTTATGAGGACAACTTGTAAGGTTATGCTGGATTTTACAATGGCTTTTAGCCAATCACAATCAAGAATTTGAACAATCAGTTTTAGAAAAGGTATTAGAGTATAGTATGCAACACTTGTGGGTTGAAAGGTATTAGAGTATAGTATGCAAAGTATTCGAGAATAGTATGCAAGGCGGAGTTGGAGTGTTCTGACAGCAGTGCTGGTGTCCTTGCCTACCCTCTAGTGCTTGGGCTGGATTTTAATAGAATATTAATAAAGCACGCTAAAGTTGAAGAATGGACCGGAGGCAGAGTCAGTTTCAGTTGGTTTGTTTCAGCATGGAGACCCCTCTCGCTGTTGGTTCAAGAACGGTCTAACCTAATAGCAGTATGCAATGGCATTTATACAATTCAGGTTACAGTACAAAGGGAGAGGGCCACACCCTTTTAGGTGAGAGACGGGGGTGGGGGTTACAGTCAGAGGTTCACCTATGGGGGGATGATGCCAGGACACAAGGCCTCTAGCAGGAAGAGGGGGAGGGGAGGGTCACATGTCATTTGCATTGGATCTCAGTGAGAGACAGACCTAGTACACAATCAGAGTGAGTTGTAGATACAGAGCAGTACATCTTTACCTATAATAATAACAATAATTCCAGTTCCATCAGTCCCCCAATTGAGCATATATATGCAAAAGGGTGTGGCCCTTCCCCTCTCCCTTTGTACTGTAACCTGAATTGTATAAATGCGATAGCATACTGCTATCAGGTTAGACCGTTCTTGAACCAACAGCGAGAGGGGTCTCCATGCTGAAATACAAACCAACTGAAACTGACTCTGCCTCCGGTCCATTCTTCAACTTTAGCGTGCTTTATTAATATTCTATTAATTTCATCTCAGCTAGTGGGATACAGCTAAATGTGAGAGATCAGGCCTGTTCGATTTTACCCTACAAACAGGGTAGAGTCTTCCCTTTACAAAGTCATGGCAAAGCCTGGTAAACGTTGGGGCATTCAGTCCTCTCGTACTACCACCCCCGCTACACTCATGACCTCTGTTCGACCTTCCCCTCTGTGTTCATCCAAGCCCAGCAGATTTGCCTCTTCCAAGAGCCGTGTTCTTTGGCGTTGCGGTCAGAGTGCAGGTGTGATACCCAGTTGACCCAGGTTCAAGTCCGAGTGGCTCTCTCCCTTTGCAACACCAATACAATTCTTATCTTATATCATTTTATTTGTATCTATTCTATCTGAGTGGCGGTAAATAAAATTCACCTCCACCACAGTTGTGTTTGCTCTTAAATAACAGATGGTTAAACCATAGTGTTACCACAGTTTGCCTAACCAACGGCATGCATTATACAGCAAATCCTCCCCCTAAAACATTAAAGTTGTGATGCTGGTGGTGCTGTGCCTGCCAGATACAGTAATCAAGCGAAGAAAATAGGAGTAGAGGGGGGGAGGGAGGGAGCGATGTTTACATTTTGAGAGGTCTGTTTGGGGCGTAATGGCAGCCTGGCCTACGGAGAGCAGATGGGATGAGAGCATGTTGGCGGCTGATTGGCTGTGCAAAGGGGAAGACGAAAGCAGCGGAGCAGAAATGAGGGACCGGGAGGCAGCAAGGCAGAGGAACATGAGTGAAGAGCCAGACATGTTCCATCACACTGGAGGAAAGGCAGGAGAGAGAAAGTGAGAAAGAAGGAAGACATAGAGCGAGAGAGAGGGAGAGAACGAAGGAGAGGGAGAGAGAGGGAGTGAGAGAGAAAGGAAGAGAGAGAGAGAGGGGGGGAGAGAGGGTGAGAAAGTGAGCAAGAAAGGAAGAGAGAGAGGGAGAGAGAGAGAGAAAGTGAGAAAGAAGAAAGAGAGAGAGAGGGAGAAAGAGACTTGGCATCCTGTCCATGGGCTATGAATTAATAGGTATCAGGACAGCCTAAAATATGTATTTATATGTTCACTTGCCTCCATCTTTGTCTCTTTCAAGTCTTTTATTAATATGTTTTCCCCATAATTTTGTCTGTATATTCTCATTTTATTTCTCATTTATTTTGTGTGTGTGTGTGTGTGTGTGTGTGTGTGTGTGTGTGTGTGAGAGTATGTGTGTGTGTGTGTGTGCGCAAAACATTTCCTTACATGAGTGACCCAGCATGATGAGACACACATATTCACACACACACACACACTTATTCAGACAGATACTCTGCTAATCCATATCATCTCAAATGTCAGAAGAAAACCTTGACAAAAGAGACAGAGAGGTGCTGCGGCATTTAACATCTAGTTTGTGGAGAGAATCATTATCCGTGTGTAAGCCCTGTCACAGACAATTTGTCATTTGGTCACCCGTGGAGGCCACTTTGTTTTGTTTAATGACAGATAAGCTCTATGCCTTTGTGTGTGTGAGTGTTTGTGTGTGTGTGTGTGTGTGCAACAGGGATATGGGAAGCCTGCTGAAGCATAGGATGAGAATTGTGTTACCCTTTGAATATAGAACCTGAACCATTTGTTGGCATGGGTGTGTGTGTGTGTGTGTGTGTGTACATGTACAAGGTAGTGCCACTCATTAAGAACAAATAACTACATATGTATTACTTCAGAGGGGTAGTTAAGCTAAGAAGAACTTAAAGATGTAGTCTGTGACTCTGGTGCAAGCCAGCCAAATTAAACTCCCTCCTGAATCAACATTCTGATTTCTGGAATTATATATGACTTGATCCAAGCCATTACATTTACAGAGCTGCTACTCTGTATGAACACCAGAGTTTTTTTGAAGTGCACACTCTTAATGGACAGCTAGAGGCCCAATTTGACCAAAAGTGTATTGGTTTAGGATTGCAAACTCTTCCTTTAAATCCATCACTATGCATGAAGTCAACGTCTGATTACATTCGACATGCAGCAAAAAAAACCTTTACTAGTCACCACTTAAAAAGCCTTTACCTGAGGTGAGTGATGAAGTGGACTTACACCTTCTTCATATATAATGTGAAATTCTACTAAGAGTACACTACTTCTTCTACTAGTACAGGCCTACATAATTATACATATATATACTTCTTTCAGTTACCAAAATGGTAAACATAAGATTTCATATAATATTTATTACTTGCTGAGATAAAACTGTGAAAAGAAAATCCTCCTCTTTAAGCAAAAATAACACATTTCATACACAGGGGCAACTCAATGTTTCCAAACACAGTAATCTCTGTTTTGTCCTTATTTAATTAACGGACATTTTGTCTCATTTAATTGCTTATTAGCTTTCTATATTTACACAGCGAGTCTATTGGGCTGTAGTTATCTAATTGGATGGCCAGACATATCTGTGTATTATATGCATCATAATCAATGTTGTTCTATAGAATCTGTCTATCATATGCATCATAATCAATGTTGTTCTATAGAATCTGTGTATCATATGCATCATAATCAATGTTCTATAGAATCTGTGTACTAATGCGTCATAATCAATGTTGTTCTATAGAATCTGTGTATCATATGCATCATAATCAATGTTGTTCTATAGAATTTGTGTATCATATGCATCATAATAAATGTTTTTCTATAGAATTTGACCCAAAGGCTGCATATAGAGATTGAACAGAAGAAGTCTCTGTCACTTTTTGAATTAAATTACAAAAAAAAAAAAAAAATGTAATAATAATATATAAAACATTTTTTTTTTATCAAACAAAAGAGGTCTGAGGAATGATCCCTGGGATATTTCAAATGCCATTGCCACCCAATCAGATTCATAACTGCCAATGGTGACAAAGTAACTCTGGCCTTCTGCATAAGACATGAACCAATTCAGGACTGCTCTGGAAAGGTCCTACCCAATTTTCCAACCTGTCCAGCAGTATTCTATGATCTAAAGTCATGGGCGTTGTTTTGGTTTGAAAAGTGCTGGGGACATAAATTGGATTTTTACAAAATCCTACCTGTTACTGGGCTGTTGAATTGTCTGCCTCTGCTGTGACAGTGGGCGTAGTCGGAATACAAATGCACTGAATGTCATAGGTTACTGTAGGGTAGGGGTAGGGCGCCAGAACTGAAAGGTTAAAATCGAATAGAAAGCAAAACCTTCTAAACCTGTGCATACTTTGCTAAGGTAATTTGCATGGATGATGCCCACTTCACAGCAGAGACTCTAATTCCACAGTGTTAACCACAGACTTCAGCCTGTCAATAAAACAACCCAACTGCTTTATTTGTTCAACAAACTGTCCTGGAACTAGTTTGGTATGTACACTTTGCCAGTGATCAACAAAACACAGTAAATGTTAATGACAATACATTTTGTTACTTTTATATTGTCAGCTGAACGTTATCCACATATCGCGCAGTTTAGTCCATCAGTATGTCAGATATGAAGCACAGTGTTTGTTAAACATGATGATAGTTTGTTAGGGATTAGTCTGTGGAGTTACTGGTCTCAATACAGTAAATTACACCAAATCTGACTTTATTTAGCAAAGCAACACTTTCATCTATTTCAGCTTGGCAAACAGAATCCTTATCATGACAGAAGCATTAGAGCATTTTCTTAGAGTTTAAAACCACATAACGCCAGGAAGACATAACGTTTCTGACACCTACTTGGACTAACCTTACACACAGCTCTCATTTCTGTTTATCAATTCGATTTTCACTGGAGATTAAGCACATTGTTTGAGAAGCTTTCTATTCACCGTAGTGCCATTTCATTTTCTGTTGTCATAAGTGGTAGAGAGGAAACTGGTGATTGCAAAAAGTGGCGGCAACATGTCCCCAGCGTAAATGTCACCTAGTTCTACAGATATTTTACCCGATATAGTATTCTTTAATAGCACTTTTATGAGAGCTGTTTAGATTATGTGGTGAGATCGGAAGCCTGGTTATAATTGGTCAGAATGAAAAATGTATTAATGAAATAAATAGATAATTAGAGTTAATATAAAGGGTTAATAAAATAATAATAATACATTGTATCTACAGAAGGAAGATGTGAGACAGGTCTTTAGTTGTTAAACACAGAGACATCCAGACTTCTCCTCTTTAAGAGTGGCTTGCGGTAATGGCCACTGTTTTTAGTGACTTTGGGAAAGTGCCTGATAGCCTGTCAATGATTCAAGAAGTCGAACTGTTTTAAGTGGCCTCAGAACTGTAGCATCTCGAGACACCTGGTGTTTCTGGAGGGGTTTAACCAACCACCCACAGCTCCTGTGTCCCACAGTAAGGACACCCTCAGACTCTCAGACTTCAAGCTCCTTAATGGTGCCTGAAAATAAGCACAACCAGTAAAGACTTGTATCAAGAGGAACTAACCAAAACTAATGAGTAGCCACACAGCAGCAGTGACCATGGACACTTGTGGGGGAAGGGTTAGACTTTCAAAGGCACAGAGAAAGAAAAAGAGATATTAATAGGGAGATAGAGAGAGTGAGTTAGATATGGGCTAGGGATGTAGTAGAGATATTGTCTGTGTGTCTGTCTGTCTGTCTGTCTGTCTGTCTGTCTGTCTGTCTGTCTGTCTGTCTGTCTGACTGTCCATAACTTTAGACCACCTCCTTCCTTTCCCCCTGTCTTTACACTTCTTTATACTTTTCACTCTCTTACCTATCCTCAAAATATATTCATCTCAGTCAAAAGATGAGTGAAATATAAATACATATGTTCAAATTGTACTGTCACATTTCACAGAAAAATTAATAAATAAACAAGTGGAAGCCATGTTCCTAGTGACTCTTTAAGTAATCCCCGCTTCCCTCTGCTTGGTGTGTCCTTCAGTGTTTCTCAGCCCTCTGCCCCCCCCCACAACCACCACCACCACCTACACACTTCTCTACTTCTTCAGTCACCTTCTCAGGATTGTACAAGGGCAGGTTATGATGACCAAATGCACAAATCCTATTACTTTTTATAACAATCTTGGCATGGCAGTGGCAATCCATTATAGAGTCATCTTTGATGGCAATATAACACATGGATTTGCACTGTCAACACAAACAGGGGCAATAACAATGGCATTATTGTGCCATCACATAATGACATTCCCAAGAGATTGGCCAAACAGGATGTCATTAGTGAGAAAATAAATGTGGCCTTAAAACTGTAGAAGACAAATGAAAAAAACTAAACAATGTACAAATGATAAATAGAGGTTGCTGCATATCCAATCTACTTGTAAATACGAATAAATAAGAAGCTGCTACTAAATGTTCAGGTGCTTCTGTTTTGTGTGAGAAGTCTCTCTCTATCACTCTCTCTCTCTCTCTTTCTCTCTCTCCTGCTCATCGTTTGAGTGTTGTGATGAGAGAGAGCAACAGGTGGTCATCATTTGCCAGTGTGACCATTTCAAATATATATTCATAAGATTTCTCATCAACTTGAGACTCTCATTTTAGTTTTTATCACTGATTAATATTTATAATGCATGTTTGCCATTTCAAATCAGGAGATACCAACTATGTGTGTAAACTAATGCAAATGAATTGAATGAATTGGCAAATGTCATCAATGATGAGGCAGGGTAAGCAAATCTAAAATAATCATTGTGTTATACCTTCTAGTTTACTGTGTGTGTGTGTGTGTGTGTGTGTGTGTGTGTGTGTGTGTGTGTGTGTGTGTGTGTGTGTGTGTGTGTGTGTGTGTGTGTGTGTGTGTGTGTGCGTGTTTGTGTGTATGTGTGTGTGTGTGTGTGTGTGTGTGTGTGTGTGTGTGTGTGTGTTCACAGCTTAAAGACATAACCATGCCTGTTATACCCCCGTTCCTTCTCAAGATGTATGGCGATCTGTGCTACCCTGTCCTCATAACATCCATCCCAAGCACCTACCGCACCCACCCACCCCTAACCCCAGTCCCCTTCGACCACCTCCAAGAACATCCAGGTTTCTACACATCAGCACTGCAGGAGATGTAGGTAAAGGAGTGTGTGGAGGTCTGCCCTCTATCTGGAGACTAAAAGCTCTCTGCTCCTCTCCACCTCCTGTGCATAGGTGCCGTGCGATTGATTTTTTAATTAATTAATTATTTTTTCCTCTGTGGTGCAGGAGAGTGGGTGTCTTAATGTCCTAATGTATTGTTCTGTCACAGCTGCCCTGCCTTGGCAGCCTGCCCTTTCCACTGAGAAATCCCCCACTCAATTGGAAGAGACCTTCTGAAATAAATAACTATGAAGGGACGGACAGACGGAGAGAGAGAGAGAGAGAGAGCGAGAGAGAGAGAGAATAAATGTTCACGCTTTAAAATAGTGTTACACTCATGCACACTTTCAAACACACACACACACACACACACACACACACACACACACACACACACACACACACACACACACACACACACACACATGTACACATACAGCATCATACCTTAGAAACAGGAAATGTCCACTCTGTCACCTTTTAACACAATAGCTGAAGAACGAGACCACTGTGAAAAAAATATCTTTATTGGGATCGGATATTGATCGTGCCAAGGTCCGACGCCGTCCACGTAGGTCCTATGTTCTCTCTGCTGCCGTTCCACACGTATCGGCAAAAATCACCCCCCAAAAAATCAATGTGCTGCAGCAAACGCATTTATTGAGTCCTTTCATTTCCTTTCCTTTCTCAGGAAATAAAGAAAGCTTTTGTATTTCCATGTCACTGTTCGACATCAGCTCATAAGTGCTCCTGTGTCGTTTCTGTGGAAGCGTCAGAAGTTGCAGCCAGTCAAGCAGGAACTGCATTAAACTTCTATTAGATTCCACAACAATGTGAAAAGTAATGCATGAATTCTGTTCCTCATCAGAGAGGCTTTTTTTTTCCTGTTTTGTTTTCTTCAGTTTACACATTCCCTTTTGAATAAACATGTCAAAAGAAAGGGTAGAGTAGTCGAATGCTGGAAATGCATTCACATTCATGTTGTCATCTCCTTATGTTTCCTAACGCACAGGACAAATTAAATCTTGTTGTGATATCTATCTCACTGGGTGATTGTAATGAAATTATACAAATTCACACGTGCAAAAACATTTTTTTGTCAATTACAATCGGAGATAAAATGGGCCTCTTCAAGTGTTGTTGTGAGGGGTTTTTTCCGACCAAAAAGTGCCATTTTCTGCTTCAGTGGAGGATGTCGGTGTGATGACGGGAGTTTTGTCTAGCTGACAAGGGATTAGAACTTATCAAGGAGCATGAAATGAGACTAAAACTGCCACAAGAAAAAACACACTCACCCAGAAAAAACACAGTCAGATACAAAATCACACTTACCGACAAAAATCCACCCTGCCTGTATTTATCAATCTAACTCTTGTTACCTCTACGATACAGTGGTCAAGGTGGCTAAGTGGCTACACAACAGTAGCAGTGGCCACACATAGTAGATGTGATGTAGGTAGATGCTAAATGCTTAATGCTATCTTCACAGTTTCACGTGTTTGTCAGACTGTAACCTGTGTAACCATAAGATAGGTCTAACAGGCAAATTTAAAACACATTCTCACACTGTTTTAAAACACATTCTCACTACTGTAAAAGGACCATCTTTCTATCTATCTATTTGTCTATCTGTCTATATATCTATTTGTCTATGTATCTATCTATCTATCCGTCCATCTCTTAATCTCTTACTCCGCTCCAGTTTCTCTATTGTTTATTGTTTGGTCTCCCTCTTCCTGTGTTTCTAGTGTCCATCTAAACATGTTAAGCCACCGTTCATCTGTGTCCCTGGTGGCCATCTAAACATGTTAAGCCACTATTCATCTGTGTCCCTGGTTGCCATGAGGGTCTGTTTGGCTTCAAATGCCCCCCCCACCATCCCCCTACCCGCTCACGAGCCCACACTGATGGACAAGTGTTGTCAAAACGATGTGACCTGGAACATTGCTTTGATCCCCTTATTGGAGTCCTAACCCTCCTGCTCTTAGGGGACCTTCAAAACCAGAACAGAGTGCTGATGCTGTTAGTAGTCCATTTGAACCAGAACAGAGTGCTGATGCTGTTACTAGTCCATTTGAACCAGAACAGACTGCTGATGCTCTTAGTCCATCTGAACCGTAGTGGGAACTCCCCTCTCATTTTGTCTTGTGTTCTGCCACCCAAGGGGATGCCGGCATAGATGCCGAGGTGTGGAGGTGCAGGAGTGGGCTGTGTGGTGAAACAGTGCGGAAAATGACTTGAGCCGGTAGGACTTGGTCTCACCGGGCCAGACATGGCTTTGGCACTTACCGTGTGCGATGAGTGTTCGCAATCTGGAGACAAGACACTGAAATTTAGGACTAGCTGTGCATTGAAAAGGAAAAGCGACGAGACCAGGCTTCCCACTGGCACGTCTGCTAAAAGCCACAAAATAACCTTTCAATTGTCCTTCATGGCCTGAGTCTTGGCTGGTTTAGAAATGTCATTAATGTGAACACCATTCCCACCTTGCTGATGTGCATTCTTATACATATGTAATGAATTCATGTCATTAATGTGATAACCATTTCCACCTTGCTGACTTTTGTTCTTATCCATATTTAATGCACATGATACCATGCAAGGGGAAAAAGTGTGTGATCCGCTATTGGAGGAATTTCAGCCCTTTGCAGACCAGTGATCACCTATGAGAGAAATTGCGGTCTTCTGCGGAGCCTTTAGGGGCGGACCACACTGGCTTGATATCTAGCACACTTGACTGCTGCTTCGTAGCTGTGTAATTGTTATTGAGTCGGCTTCAAGTGTAGTTCTGCTCTTCCCCTTTGAGCTCTTAATGAGAGCTGTTGGGGACGGAAGGATCCATGTCTGTGAGGTGTTGGACCATACCGCGCATGCATGTGTTGCTGCAGTCCTCAGAGCACTTCTGGCCTCTCTCTAATAGCAGAACGAAGCAAAGCAGTGTGTCTGTGTGTCAGTGCGTATATATGTGTATGCTTTTGTGTCTGTGTGTGTGTGTTTGTGCGTGTGTGTGCATTTGTGTGTGTATTTGTGTGTGTGCGTGTGCGTGTGTGTGTATTTGTGTGTGTGTGTGAGTTGGGAGATAAATCCTCGGAATTACTGTAAAGGTGAATGCCACGTGAGGGATGATAGTGGGCTGTCCATTATGATATGTGGTAGCTGGAGAAGAAAGGACGCGGTGTGGTTTATGTGAATGTTCATGCGTGTGTGCTTGTGTGTGTGTGTGTGTGTGTGTGTGTGTGAGCGTGTGTGTGTGTCTGTATGTGAGCGTGTGTGTGTCTGTATGTCAGCGTGTGTGTGTGTGTGTGTGTGACTGCATTTTTTTTTATTGTGTGCCAGTGTGACACATCAACCACAGCAATCAGTCACACGAGCTGTCTCCTTTCCAAAGGGTGGGTTGGTGTGTGTCTGTGTGTGTGTGCATGTGAGTGTCTGTGTGTGCATGTGTGTGTATGCGTGTGTGTGTGTGTGTGTGTGTGTGTGTGTGTGTGTGTGTGTGTGTGTGTGTGTGTGTGTGTGTGTGTGTGTGTGTGGGGGGGTCAACCCAGCCCAGCCACGCAACCCCGCTGCAAAACCGCCTTGGAATAACAAGCCGGTGATTTGCAGCCTGTAGCCCAGGAGCTCATTAGAGTCTCAGGCCCTTTCTAGTGTGACAGGCCGTCAATAAGGGGCTGGAGCCAGGGTTGGAATTATTTAAAGTGCAGAGCCGGGACTGGAGGAGAGCTGGGCCTGGTGGCTGGGGATGGATGGATGGATGGATTGATGGAGGGATGGCTGGAAGGAGGGAGAAGCCAGAGATGCCCTGATTACCTGTCTAATACCCCCCTGCTGCCTCGTGATTGTCATGTTTCTGTTTGCAAGCCGCCCCTGATCAATGATGAATCTTTATTTATGGGGTAAATTGGTTAGTTAGTTAGAGCGACGAGCGCAACATGCCTCTGTGTTAGAGGTGTTTATTCTGTGTATCTGCCTCTCAACATGCTTCTGTGTTAGAGGTGTTTATTCTGTGTATCTGCCTCTCAACATGCTTCTGTGTTAGAGGTGTTTATTCTGTGTATCTGCCTCTCAACATGCTTCTGTGTTAGAGGTGTTTATTCTGTGTATCTGCCTCTCAACATGCCTCTGTGTTAGAGGTGTTTATTCTGTGTATCTGCCTCTCAACATGCCTCTGTGTTAGAGGTGTTTATTCTGTGTATCTGTCTCTCAACATGCTTCTGTGTTTGAGGTGTTTATTCTGTGTATCTGCCTCTCAACATGCCTCAGTGTTAGAGTTTTTTTTTTTGTGTGTGTGTATTTGCCTCTCAACATGCCTCAGTGTTAGAGGTTTTGTTTTTGTGTATTTGCCTCTCAACATGCTGGCGTTGGAATGATAAATATAAAGGCAAATACTCTGAGGGGTGTGGTGGGTGTTGTTTAGAAGGAGGATGGCATCCCAAAGTTGGTTTTAATCTTGAGCCTTAATGGAGGGATAATGGAGCTCAGTTGGCTCAGTTACTCAGATCTGATGGATTTTTCCAGCCACTCCTTTGCAGCTGTTCTAGCAAGCACACTGCGGTGATGACGCCGGCACCACCATATTGAGCCATAATTAAGATCAAGGGTCAACCCAAAATATGACGAAAAAAACAAAACAATTTGGACAGTGAAGGATACCGCACTGCTAAACTCCTCTTACTCCTTATGTATTGAATATCTACACATGCTGGTGTGGATAGTGACTTCCATCTCTCTACGACAATAATTTAATAATCTCTGTAATCTGACAAAGAAAGTGGATTTCCATCTTCAGATTACAGATGTAAAAACTGTAGTTTGTACCTCAGGGGGCATGGTGGGGGCTGTGTGACGATGTGCCGTCATTCCACATGAGTATGTGCTTTGACTGCCATACCATCAACCAGGCTGCTGGCACCCTGTAGACCCGGGTGGAATGACTGCTCTCTTCCCTTCAGGGTGACTGGTGTGGATTGTGAGTCCCCTCTATACACACTGATAATCTAATAATCTCTATAATCTGACACAGAGTGGACTTCATTTTAAGGGTACAGATGTAAAAACTGTAGTCTATACCTCAGGGGGCTTGGTGGGGGGGTGACTGATGTGGATAGTGAGTCCACTCTATACACACTAATAATCTAATAATCTCTGTAATCTGACACAGAGTGGACTTCATCTGTAAAAACTTAAATCTATACCTCAGGGGGCTTGGTGGAGGGGAAACTGCTTGTACACAGACTCTGAGAGATGGATATGGGGATTGACTTTCTCCAAACTCGTTAGATGGTTGTGAAACTTCATGAATGTGAACAATAAGCAGGAGTACAAGTGCAAGAAAGCCTTGAGAAAAATAAAGTCAGTTCCACTTTGGCATCTAACTCAGCTGAAAAAAAAGAGGTTGGGCTTGTATACTTTAAACTTCAGTCTCAGCCTGTCTCCAGTATGATCTCTGGCTCTGGATCTCTCCTTCAATAATAAATATTTTCGATCGAATCTTGCTGCTACACCTCGGCTAAACAGAAGCACCACAGCTCCAATGATCCTCGGGTGAGTAGAGATAAGAGAGAAAACAACACCATAGTATATCAGAGAGTGTCAAGTATAAAAGGCAAAGGTGGAAAAGAGAGGTGGAATGAGAGAGATGGATTCAGTTTGACAGGGAATACATCACCAGAAAACACTGTGTGAAGTTCACTGTGAAGTTCAGCAGACAGGTTTCCGTGAGCAAGGAGAGAGTCTTACCAGGGTGTGCTTTGCAGTGCAAGTTATGTTCCGGACTGATTTCATATCAGAATGGATCCCTCCACTGAAATATGGAAAATGAATTCACTGGAATTCACTATGTCGGTTCCATATAATTGTATTAGGTTTAGTTGTGTATAAAATTGTTATGGTCATATATGGACTTCATTAGGAAATAGTGTGTTAAAGTAACACAGAGATGCATTTTAAAATAAATACAAAAATCCATCAAGCTGTCAGATCATCATATCTAAACACAACATTTTGGGGAGGTTTATACTTGGTAGCATATGGTATGTGTATGTTTGTTCTCTTAAGTAGTCAAACTCAGCAATTCTCAAAATCCATATGGTATGTGTATGTTTGTTCTCTTAAGTAGTCAAACTCAGCAATTCTCAAAATTTGACCCTTCAGGGACACCGTAGTTCTCAAATGCATTCTGAGTAAGATGGCATTTTTTTTTATACTTCAGTCAGTGACAAGGTGATGCTCTTAGGACCCAGATGAATGGAGATGGCTTTGCAACTTTTTCCACAGCATCTACAGTTCTCTCATCGGACTTGTCTGGCCTTTAGAGTACGGGCGTAAAAGATTACTGAGCTGGCACAGGCTATCTCTAGACATCTGGAAGTTTTCCTGCCACTTCTCAAGTTATACTACTGCGAAGTTGTGAAGTTGTCCCAAAAACTACTTATCAGGTCGTGTCGAAAATCGTTTTTTTTTTTTTTTGGTTTTGGTGGACCAGGCACAAACTTTCACCAGTGTCATGGCAACCATACACCATGGTTTCTGTGACTGTCTGTTTCCCCTGTCCACACTACAACGCAAACACAGCGTTTTCCAAATGTATGCCTTTCAGAGAGCGTTTTTAGCCAGTTTTGTTTTTGGTGGTGGAAAACAGAAACCTTTTTAGTGTGGACGTGGGCTAAAACAAATAATGATGCACTTTCAAATGTACCAGAGTTGGTGTGGACAAGGCCTTACTCAAATTTAATTCTTTTAAACAGATTCCAGGCTCTTTATGACATCATTGTACTTAGCTTTATTGTTTGGCTCATCTCCAGGGGAATGAGCTACATTCTTCATTACCTTTCCCCCCACACGTCTCAAATCACAACATTTGGCAGGAAATGTTTCGTAACTCGGTCATGTCCTCATTTATGGAGATGACATGTACTGCATGTGATGTGTTTGACGCTAGGCTGGGTCTGGTTCTGTGCCTCCTGGTCTGTCTGGCAGCATAGTGCAGATTTACATGGCATTTGCATCCCAAGCCGCTCAAAAAGAATATTACTGTAGTCCGTTAGTAAGTCTGTCAAGGGAATGGATAGTAGCTGGGGATAGAGTGGAAATATCAACCATTTTATTTTATTATAAAATATCAACCATTTTAGACTACTAGTATTGCGTTAGTAAGTCTCACTTTAAGGAAATGGGGATAGAGTGAAAATATCACAGACAGAAAGGGAAAGAGAGAGAGATTGTTATAACAATAATAGTAATAATAATAATATTGTGGTATTTGTTTACGTAGAGACCGAGAGAGAAAGGAAAATAGATGATGAAATGACAAGAGAGAGAGAGGGTTCGAAAGAGGAAAATGAAAAGACAGAGACAGGAAAAAAGTGAGATGGAGAGGGAGAGGGAGTATGCACGAGAGAGAGAGAGAGAGGAATTATGCACGAGAGAGAGAGAGAGAGAGAGAGAGAATACATAATATGTTAGTCTTTAATATTGATCACTACAACCATGCCAGTAAAACACATTTGGTCACAGTTGGTCATCAATAATGACTCCGAGGTTTCTTACTGTTTTGGATGGAACAAGAGATAAGGAGTCAATATTGATATTGATGTTGTGGTGGATGACCTGTTTGGCTGGAAAGACCATCCTTTCCGTTTTGGCCAGGTTCAGCTAAAGGTTTTTCAAGCTAAAGATTTCAGCTAAAGATTTTTCATCCATGTGGATGTATCAGCAAGAGAGTCCGAGATCCGCGGCGAGACAGGTCAGACAGACCAAAAGCATTTGTGACAGAAACAAATGACAGTGCGGACAGTGCCATTAGGTGTTCAGTTCAGACAGTGGCATTAGGTGTTCAGTTCAGACAGTGGCATCAGGTGTTCAGTTCAGACAGTGGCATTAGGTGTTCAGTTCAGACAGTGGCATCAGGTGTTCAGTTCAGACAGTGGCATTAGGTGTTCAGTTCAGACAGTGGCATTAGGTGTTCAGTTCTGACAGTGGCATTAGGTGTTCAGTTCAGACAGTGGCATTAGGTGTTCAGTTCTGACAGTGGCATTAGGTGTTCAGTTCAGACAGTGGCATTAGGTGTTCAGAGTTGTGGTCTGGTGTCCTGCTCCACTGGAATCGGTATTGGACTCGGCAGAAATGGGGAGTGAAGTCTGGACAGTACTTAGTACTTTGTTGTTAATGGGGGTGTTTTCTGAGTGACTGTGTGTGTGTGTGTGTGTGTGTGTCTGTGTGTGTGCGTGTGTGTGTGTCTGTGTGTTACAACGTTCTATGCTACAGCGATGACATCTACTTGAGACTGAAGAATTATAATTATTTTATTATTAGAATTATAAAATTAAACTAGAAAATGCATTTCTTGAAGGAAATATCAGTGCATGAAATGCAAAAGTTAGGAAAGGAAGAAGAAAAGAAAGAAGAGTGAAAGAAGAAAGGAAAGAAGAGTGGAAGAAAGGAGAGAAGAGAGGATGAAGGAAAGAAGAGTGAAAGAAGGAAAGAAGAAAAGAAAGAAGAGTGAAGAAAGGAAAGAAGAGTGGAAGAAGAAAAGAAAGAAGAGTGAAGAAAGGAAAGAAGAGTGAAAGAAGGAAATAATAGTTGAAGAAGGAAAGAAGAAAAGGAAAGAAGAGTGCAAGAAGGAAAGAAGAAAGGAGAGTGAAGAAAGGAAAGAAAAGTGAAAGAAGGAAAGAAGAGTGGAAGAAGGAAAGATGAGTGGAAGAAGGAAAGAAGAGTGAAAGAGAAAAAGAGAGTGAAAATATTGAAAAAAGGAGATAAAAATGGAGTGAAGAAGAGAGATTGAGTGTGAGAGAAAGTAGACTGAGAGGGATAGAGAGAAAGATGGAGAGATGGAGAGAGAAAAAGTAGAGAATGGAAGGTGTCTTAATGTTCCTAGTTACAGTTAAATTGAGAGGGACAGAGAAGAGGTTCCTTTGATTTGGCGCAGCTGTCATTGAAGCACAGGTGCAAGCCAGTTTAAAGACCCTATTATGATGTCATAATGGCCCAATGTAAGTCAATGGGAAAATTTCGATTCGTTTTTATTTAATATCTTAAAAAGTATAAAGTTTAGAAAAGTGAAAAATACATAGCATAAGTGTCCTTTACAAGACCTACGCGACAAAGTTTGAATGAAGTTTCTACGTTAAGCGGTTCGGGCTGAATTAATCGCAGAAAAAGGTAACAAGAATAAGAAGAAGAAGAAGAAGAAGAAGAAGCCTAGGAATAACAATATAGGGCATTTCATGCACTGTAATTATAAAGTCAGATGACAATAAATACACAGTGGTCAGTGGAGGATGCAGAGGAGTGTGTCCCCTTACAACAAAAGGGCACAGCATCAGTAAATCAGTCTCTTTAAAAGGAAATAACTCAAGGGAACGTGTCAAGAGGCCCTGTCTTTGTGAGGGGGTGTCATAAAAATGTTTTACACCCACCTCTAATTCCTTGTACTCGCCATGCTATAAACAAGAGATGTGTGTGTAAGCAGTATGATGGAGAAAATAATATCACCCTTGACATTGTTCGCCCCTCTCGACTCTTTGTCATTTTTTTTTTTCCTGACATTTTTACATGTTGAGTATTTTTTTATGCATCAATAAATACTCAACATGTAAAAATATCAGGGGAAAAAGAAATGACAAAGAGTCGAGAGAGGGGCGAACAACTGAAAACACAAAACTGAGACTGTTCTGGGAGTATCAAATATAACTAGAAAATGCATTTCCTGAAGGAAATACCAGTGCATGAAATGCAAAGGTTAAGAAAGGAAGAAGAAAAGAAAGAAGAGTGAAAGAAGGAAAGACAAAAGGAAAGAAGAGTGAAGAAAGGAGAGAAGAGTGGAAGAAGGAAAGAAGAAAGGAGAGAAGAGTGAAAGAAGGAAAGAAGAAAAGAAAGAAGAGTGAAGAAAGGAAAGAAGAGTGTAAGAAGGAAAGAAGAAAAGAAAGAAGAGTGAAATAATGAAAGAAGAGCGAAGAAAGGAAAGAAAAGTGGAAGAAGGAAAGAAGAGTGGATGAAGGAAAGAAGAAAGGCAAGAAGAGTGGAAGAAGGAAAGAAAAATGGAAGAAGAAAAGAAGAAAGGAAAGAAGAGTGGAAGAAGGAAAGAAGAGTGAACAAGAGTGCCTCTGGATGAAGAGATAAAGAGAGAGTGAAAATATTGAAAAAAGGAGATAAAAATGGAGTGAAGAAGAGAGATTGAGTGTGAGAGAAAGTAAACTGAGAGAGAAAGATGGAGAGATGGAGAGAAAAAAAAAATAGAGAATGGATGGTCTCTTAATGTTCCTAGTTACACTTAAATTGAGAGGGACAGAGAGGAGAGATTCCTTGGATTTGGCGCAGGTGTCAGTGAAGCACAGGTGCAAGCCAGTTTAAAGACCCTATTATGATGTCATAATGGCCCAATGTAAGTCAATGGGAGAAATGTATATTCGTTTTTCTTTAATATCTTAAAAAGTATAAAGTTTAGAAAAGTGAAAAATACATAGCATAAGTGTCGTTTACAAGACCTACGCAACAAAGTTTGAATGAAGTTTCTACGTTAAGCGGTTCGGGCTGAATTAATCGCAGAAAAAGGTAACAAGAATAAGAAGAAGAAGAAGAAGCCTAGGAATAACAATACAGGGCATTTCATGCACTGTAATTAGTTTATATTCATCTATTTTACCTGTATCATTTTTTTTTACAAGTGTGTGTGTGCGTGCGCATGCCCATGTTGCATTCTAAATAATTTCATGACATGAGCCGGATAAGACACACACAAATACACACACTCACAAACACAGCGTCTCCCCTCATCTGCTTGCAAGAAATTTCGAACTTGGTCAGACTTCTTGTAATGAGTTGTTCCCGTCCATAGTTTAATCGATCACTTTCCATTTGTATTTGATAATTTTTGCGTTTGTATCACTCTCCATGATGACAACCATTTTGCTCGATTTGCGGTGGCAAGGAGATAAAGGAGAGCCCATTCCAAAACTAATAACACTTAAGCTTCCAAATGAAAGACTCCATTGATGAGTTTGTTTGTGATCATTTTCTTCACAAGTCTGTTTAATTTTCTGTCAAATGTACAATCATTCTGGCCAACATGTTTTATTGCATTTTCTTTTTGCATGGATTTGAGTTATTAGTCGGGGAGAAGCGGGACATGCCACACAAAGCAAACAGCAGGTTTGTTAGTGTTTGTTAGTAAGTGTGATTGCTCTATTTAAGTTTTATCGTCATCTTGACTCCATCCATTTTATGGCTCCGCCTCTGCTCCCAGAGCTTTTGAGGTTTCCACACCGCTCCAACTCTCTCTTTCTCTGTCTCTTTTCTCTCCCTCCTCACTCTTTCTCTCTCCCTCTTTCTCTCCCTCACTCTTTCTCTCCTTCCTCCCTGTCATTCTTGTGTTATTGACGCTTTTCACCCCTCTCTTTTTCCATGGAAATTAATGGTGGAACATTCGCTCTTTTAAGCAATTACTCTATTGGCGTCAGATTGGTTTATAATGTGCTGGAGACAGAGATGGGGTTTACAGTGATTATTATAGTGAGCGTAGCCCAAATACAAATGCAAAAATAACTCAGCTCACTGGCATTTTGTAGAGCTTTACTGTAAACACAAAAATGTTAAAATATGCACACAAAAAAAACAAAAGTGATGTATCTGTCAATTAGTGGCCTGCAGATACAGAACTCTGTGAAAATAAAAAGCTGTAAACCTATAAACCTCATTCCCTGAAACTATAAGAGTCGTGCTAGTCCACAACACAAGGACTGTATTACCATGCCCACCTTTGGTGTCCTAGGGTGCTGGTTAATTATAAAATCGCCTAGCGAGTAACTCATTAAACACATTGCTCCTGTGTATACTTATGCCTAGTTTATGTCCATCTATGAAACCTGTGCTCTTCACAGAAGAGAATGTACTCTCGCTACACGATGTTAGCCGCAGACGTCTATTCAAGCAGCAATAAAAGTACTCAACTGCGAAATGTGTTCATCAAACATAGCAGTACCTAGCTGTTATGCGCAGCGTCTTACATCTGCAATTGGTCCATTTTTTCATCCTGTCTCTCTGTTTTCTGTCCGTCTTTTCCCCTGCTCAACACTGTTGTGGGGTTTGAACATATTGAGATTTGTTGATTGCTGTAGTGTGCATGTGTGCATGTGTGTGTGCGTGCATGCGTGTGTGTGTGTGTGTGTGTGTGCGTGCGTGTGTGTGTGTGTGTGCGCGTGTGTGTCTGTCTGCGCACGTGTATCTGTGTCTGTGTGTTAGTGCCACAAGAGTCCACACTGTGGTTGGTTGTAAGGCTTGAACACAATGATGTGTTTGTTGATTGCTGTAGTGTGTGTGTGTGTGTGTGCGGGTGTGTGTGTGTGTGTGTGTGTGTGTGTGTGTGGAACATGACCACAGTGCTGCCCATCCTGAGAGTCTCCACAGTGAGCTCTCCTCTTGCTGGAGTCATTAATCTTACTTTCTCATTACTCTCCTCTCCAGCGCTGCACCTCTGGGCCCTCTCCTGCTGTTCACTGGGATGGGTCACCCCACCACACACTCGTTTGCAGTCATCTCTCATTTTCTCTCTTCTCTCACTCCCATTCTTTTATCTTCTCTCCTCTTTCACTCTCATTCTTTCTCTCCTCTCTCACTCACATTCTTTCTCTCCTCTCCTCTCTCACTCTCACTCCTTCTCTCATCTCTGACTCTCTCTGTTCTCTCCTCTTTCACTCTCAGTCTTTCTCTCCTCTCTCACTCTCATTCTTTCTCTACTCTCCTCTCCTCTCCCCTCCTCTCCTCTCCTCTCTCACTCTCACTCTTTCTCTCCTCTCTGACTCTCACTCTTCTCTCTTGTGTCAATCTCGCTCTTTCTCTCCTTTCTCAGTCTTTCTCTCTCTCCTCTCTGACTCTTATTCTTTCTCTCTCTTTCTCCCTCACTCTGTCGTTCTCTCCTCTCTAACTTTTTCTCTCCTCTCTGACTCTCACTCTACACCCCCCTCTCATTTTCACTTTTCCTCTCCTCTCTCTCATTCTTTCTCTCCTCTCCTCTCTCTCCCCTCCCTCACTCTCACTCTTACTCTCCTCTCCTCTCCTCTCTTTCTCTCACTTTCTCTCTCCCTGAAACTTAGTCTTTCTTGGTGGAGAAGTAGCGTGTAAGGAAGGAAACTCTTTCATACTAACTGATTATAAGTCCTGTAGATGCCCCTCCTCCCACCCCCTTTTCTGAATTGTTAAGCAAAGACCATTTCATATGTTCTTAATAAAGATATGAATTAGTCTCTCGCTGAATAAATCGATGTGAAGACTTTTTCATATGTTCTTAATAAAGATATTACAGTAATAAGTCTCTCGCTGAAAAAATTGTGACTTAAAATAAAATACACAGCTCAATTATCCTTCATCTACATCCCCTAATGAGGACTCTAAGAACATATTTTAATTAGGCATTTGCTACATTTGAATGGATAATATTACAGATTACTGGAGCACAAACTGGCTAATATGTTTGTGACTGACATACAGCATTAAAAATGGATTAATCTCTCTCTCTCTGATAATGTATTGCTAGTTTTGGATGATGGATGAAGAAATACAAGATGCAGACACAATAACTTGCAGCTATGTCTTCTTTAAACTGCACAGTGTGTTTGTGGTGTTCTTTGTGCTTGCACCCAAATACATTGGTATTAGAGAAGCGTGTCTGACCTGCTTGCTGTGTTGCTTGTTCAGCAGTTTGCAGGAGAGTTTGCAGGAGAGAGAGAGAGAAGAGAGAGAGGGAGAGAGAGAGAGGAAAAAAAGAAAGAGAGAGAGAGAGGGAACTCTTTATTGGGTCCTGATTATATCATCCCCTGGGAGGTGTCCACCTCATCACACTGTGATGATACACTGGGTGCACTTGCCCCCACTGTTAGACTGGGATTAATCTGCCCTCTTTACCCTTACATCTACAATGAAAGTCTCAGACACACACACACACACACACACACACACACACACACACACACACACACACACACACACACACACACACACACACACACACACACACACACACACACACACACACACACACACACACACACACACCAAACTGTTGAACTGGAATTAATCTGATCTCTTTACCCTTACATCTACAACGAAAATTTCACACACATACACATACACACTCCAAACTGGTAGCCTTGGATTAATAGGGCCTCTTTATCTATTTTTCTGGATGACAATGAAAACCCTACCAATACACTCCAAGCGTACACATTCACAGGAAAGGCAATAAAGTCCGTCAGATGAAAGCCAAGGGGTTTTCACAAGCCAAGCCAAAGAGGCCAAAGACGATGGGTTTTGGCTTTGAAGGATTGGTGTTTATTTCACAACATTATTTTATTTCATGACAAACGTTTTGTTTCACTGTATTTTTCCCTTTTGTCTGTAACCAATGCAAATGACGGACGCCATCTTTATTAGCATTCAAATGGTTATTGTGAGCAGCCAAGCCTTCCTGTCTGAAGTCCTTGTGTGCATATGCCTCCACACCTTGCATACCTATCCATACCATACCATCCAATTTCCATTGTATGCAAATACAATGACAATAAAGGCTTTTCTATTTCAATTCTATTCTATTCTAGGACAAGTCCCACACACATGTCCTACATAGTTATGTATTGTTTTTCCCAATATCTAAGCATGTAATCTTCATGCTGTGTGGAACCGCCACGTGCAACCAACCAATAGCCGCGTGTGGTGAGAGAACAAAGAAAGGAGTGATCCTGGGAGGTAGGTAGAAACATGGCCATTTTCAGAACACACAGAATAAACTAACACCCTTCCCACCAGGCTAGCATTCCATCAAGTCACTTGTTACAGTTTTTCACTGTTGCTAAAACCCGTTTTTCAAAACAGTAACGTCTTTCTCAAAACTGCACACAGAAAATTGAAAACCTCACACACAAAATGCTAAACCTGACACTCCCTTTGCAAGATGACTCTTTGCTATGAAATCTCTTAACTGTTCACAAAATGGAACTCGTGTTTTCATTTGGTACACACAGCCATATTTTCAAAACACACACACATACATTCATTTAGTACACACAACTAAGCATTAGCTGCACACTACCAAGCATTTACAGCACACAGAAGTGCAAAATTGAAAACACAATCATCGAAACACACCATATGAATGACAATGACTCATTGAGCCCTTTCTCCTTTTGTAAAATGTATCAGTGTAGGCCTACATTTTTCATAGTCAAACATAAAACAGCAATACCGTTGTTCTCACAAACCATATTTACAATTTTAGTCTCCTGTTCCACCAGATTGTATTGACATAAAATTGTATACAAAATGCTTATAGTTTTTCTCAATTGCTTACACACATTTTTTGAAAGCATGCCTCGTTCTCAAAACTCTAAACACAAATTCCAAAGCAACTAACTGAAAATGCAAAACCCTTTATATCTCCTGGAAAATGCTACTTTGCTTTCAAAAAATATTGAAAGTGTGTTTTCTTCCTCCACAGTGTGGTTCTCTTTCAGTCCTGCAAAATACAAATACTGTGAGCACACTACGTATATTATATTGATATGCAGTATTACAGTACACAAGGTAAACAGATTTCGTACTTGTTCTCCATCCTGAAGGTTCTAATGAAAAACCATGAAAATGGTCTACCACAGCGGCCCAAATCTCATTAGAGATGACCATTCTCCTTCTTCTTTCTCCTGATCCTCCTCCTTCTTCACCTTGTCCTCATTCTGTTCCTCCTCCTTGTCCTCCTCTTCCTTCTCTCTGTCCTCCTACTCTTCAACCTCCTACTCCTCCTCCTTCTTGTCCTCCTCTTCTTCCTCCTCTCACTCTTACCCCTCTCCTTCTCTGGTTGTGGATCTTTTCAAAGTTTTCAATAGTTTATCCAACAAAACAGAGGCTCAAGACACTTTAATGGTGCAGTCCTCACTGCAAATTGGTCAAAAGACCTGAAAGTTTAGAGATTTGACTATTTGTGGTTTGCAGGTTGATGCTTTGAGATTTTACTTGAAAATTGTGTGCAACAACAGAACTTTGTGTACACTGTTTTGACAACAACGTGATGTGTAATTGACATCAGTGTGTTCACAAGGAAAATCGGACTCTAATGTAGATAAGGGAATCTTAAGTATTTCCCACTTGGGGCGAGCGATTGATACATGACGTGAAGGTTGTGCAGATTGTGCCGAATTTTCGCTTTATACTTTTTAACAATAGTGAAAAACTGTGTAAATCCTGCAGCTGCAACTAATTTCAATGCTAATACAGAGGTTTGTCATAAAACAGTAAAACAGTTGGCGAGTCCACCAGTGAAGCCATTAAATTAGGAAAAATATACGAAGCCTAACACAGACGGTGAGTAAGTACGAAGTTTCTGTTGAAGGTTTTAGCAGGCTGCAGAACATATACCCCTATAGACTACTACTCCCATCTCCTCCAGCCCTAGATACATTTTGTCCATCAAGATACGATTTAGTCATACTACGATAAACCCGCAAGTAGGGATGAGAACCTTTACGATTTTAACGATTCCGGTTCCTTATCGATTCCTGCTTATCGATTCGATTCCCTATCGATTCTCTTATCGATTCTTATTGGGTAAGGGGTGAAAAAAGAGCACAAACTGGTTTTTTACATTAATGTTCTTTTATATAATTATATTATTCTTTTATATAAGAATGCTGCACACACCATAAACAGAATGTTTACATAAATAACCAAAAACTTTTATTAAAAAACAGACATTCTTGCCACTAAATATAAAACAGCAATATTTAAATGCATATGTGGTGAGAGTGTCAACTCTAAAGCTATACATTGACATTGCAGAGCACTGTTGATTGCTATTTCACTCATTCACTCATACACTCATCTATACTGTATAGATGAGTGTATGAGTGAAATAGCAAACAACCCCTATACAACCCTTCCTCTGCTACCTACTGATCTTTCTTTTCCAGAGCAGATATACCTCAGGAAATGTCTCATAATTGTTGGAACATTACAATGCATCCAGGTTTAGTTTAAGTTAGTCCAATCTAAACCCCTCCCTCATTGCACTCTGGAGATAAACTAAATCTGGCAATAAAATGGCACTAACAAAATCGTTGAATTTTCTGATCTGACATGAAGCCCTTGTTATTGAGTAAAGGACTGTATATTTTCTTGTAGGTTGCTTGGTTGTATGGCTAATCGCGAACTATTATGCTTAACGCTTCTAATAGCAATGTAGAACCCACTACAAACACAATAACGTACTGAAACATACTTACTTGTATCATGCACACAATGCCTCACATACGTATTTGAACAAAGATGATTCGCAAACTAGGCACTCAGTATATTTAAAACTTAACTATTGCTGCCACTGAATTGAAAGAGAAACTTATCCATATCTAGGGAGCTGCACTATTTAACGGAGTTATTAACGGAGTCTTTTGCGCTTCATCCCTGACTTACCAAGGTAAACTCCTCAAAATGTTTTATCATAACGGTGTTACTCGTGTGTTATCAGCAAACTTTCTAGAACCAACAGAGGGGAGGCAAGCACTGCCTCTGCCTCAAGCCAACGGCTGAAAATAGAAGATTCTACAGCCAAACTAGCCTACGTTATATGACAATGTCCAACATCGCCCATTCTGTTAGGCAATTAAATGCTAAGTTTAGTTATGGTTAACACGAAACGCAAACGTTTGCTGATAACACACGAGTAACACCGTTATGATAAAACATTTTGAGGAGTTTACCTTGGTAAGTTAGGGATGAAGCGCCGTCGTTAGTTGAGCTGCTGCAGGCATCAAAAACATGACAATCTTGTAATTTAATACCATGTTGTGTGCTCAAGTGCTTATTCATAGTAGATGTACCTCCTCCCTTTGAAGAAATACATGTTTTACAGACGTTACAAGTGACCATGTTTGCATTTGTTCGAGTGAAATAAAGCCACACTTTAGATCGCTTCTGTCTAGTTGCCATTTCTGCTGCGGTCTGATTTTTTAAAGGAACAGTTTGCGCATGCGCAAACGGCACAGAGGTCCGTTTACAGACCCGGTTATGAATTTGGCTAACGATTCCAAAGATTCGGCTCATTAGGAACCGGTTCTAAACAAGAACCGGGTTTCGGTTCCCATCCCTACCCGCAAGAAGTGTTTAAGTAGCTTTTATTAATTATTAAAAGCTCCTTGTCAGAAGCCCAATGTTTGGTGAGCTTATGTCACAAAATGGCAGTTAACACATCTGGATTCTGAAAACATTTAGCGTCAGATATAGGATATTTTCAAGAATAAAATGGGTTGAGGTCATAGTTCAGGTGCACAGGTCATTCTCTCAGCAAGTCAAATCCATCAACAGATCTGGATCTGGATCAAAGCTGTCTCTCAACAGCCAATCAAATTACACCCCTCACTTTTGTTTTCCTGAGGCGACATGTCGATTGGTTGGAATTGTTTATGGCTCTGCTTCCCATTTACATAGCAGGACTGTGTACAACACCCAATGCTTTTTAGCGCACCCTCTAAACAAACAGCTAGAGGGCCGTGAAAAACTTTTTGCTGAATTTGACAAAAAGTCTACTGGATTAGAATTGTGGATTGTACTTTTCACTAAGACATTACATTATTGAACAGTATTGCAGATAACTTCAGTTTTATTTATAAGCAAAGAGGATTTCACTGGTGATGGTATGCGGTGAACTCGTCTGGGGCTTTGTGTCTGGGACAGTTCCCAGAATCCGTTCCCTTCCTCCATTTTGCATAACTAACCAGGCATCCATCTGGGCCACTGGCTCTAGGGTACACACCACACAGCACCTCGTTAATAAACGTCACAGTGTGTATCAGTCCCAATTAAACCCTCTCCATGCTTGAGTAGAGTTGGTTTTAATGGAGCTCTACCGTTTAAATTGGTTGAGGCTGGTTGAGGAAGTGGAGCTAGATAAGAGGCTGAATAAAATGAGTTCAGCAGGCTGCCTTCATGGCCGGTCAGAGTTCATAAACAGGTCGGATGCAGAAGAGCGGTTTTTGTTTCATTTGACTCAAAATCACGTCATGCTCAATGACAAAAGACTGGTGAAGCGTCAACCGCTTCTACAAATAAATATGGAATTGTATAAATATGTTGGAATAGGATTTCGTGCTTGTTATTGTTAGGCGCATGATGCTGTTTTTCAAAAGGGTAGAACATGGTTGACCTTGTGTTTTACTGCATATTTTACCATTTCAACAGTCTCCTAGATGGAGCGGAGCCCTTCTCCAAACAGCATGACCAAAGAGGTGAGAGCAAGTCTGGGCAAGTAGAAAGCTCCATCCTCTGGGTTTGATTTTGGTGGAAAAACAGAACGAGATAATATAATCTAGTGAGCATGACAAACTTGAAGGATGGACTGGAAGATATAGTCAGGATTTTGGAGTTTATTACAGTGTGGAGACACCCTCTAAGTGTGTTGCTCAGAGAATGACTGAAATTCACTCAAGTTACCTCAGGACTCCTGAGTTGCATATAAGTATATTCATCAAAAAACAACAACAAGCTCGTCGGGCTCCCCCACGTCCCGGCAGGTCAGAGAGTGGCACGTGCTTACTCCCAGAATGCAGTAGACGAGAGAGAAGCAATATTAAACATATCGCACAAGGTTTATAAAGATAGAAGTTAGTGTTCTGTGACGCCAAAACTTTTTATCAGCAGGGATAACCACGTGGTTACTATAATTAAAACAATGGCTATAACTAAAGGTAATTATCAATACAAGGCACTTGATTAATTTATCCTTAAGTCATTGACAATGTTCTATATCAATGAGCTACCTGACAGTAAGGAGGTGTTGGCAATAATACCATTCAGACAGGAGGGAGAGTACAAGGGAGTGGCAGTAAAGCATTATAGGGTGTGGTCTTAAGTTGATGGTGGGAAGGGGAGACACTGGGGGATTTCACCTGTGGGGGAGCCGGCCCTCTGAGAGGGGGTGTGAGGTCAGAGGTCAAAGGTCAGGGAGGTTGTATAGCAGGAAGGAGGCTATCTGGGGGGAAGGGGTTCAAATGTATACAGGAGCTTGAATCCTCACAAACGCCAATCTGGTCTTAAGTTATTTGCACTTACTGAGACAAAGACAAAGAAAGTGTATATAATTAGGAACATGGGTTACAGTGTAAGTTAATGAAACATAATGCAAGCTCTTAGTTTGTGCACGACACACCAGGAAAACAGCGATATTTAGTTCCATCGGAGGCACCCAGTCCTTATGAATGACTCACCCACATCCAAGTACATTGTTTTCTCTGACCATATAACTGGATCCAGGTTCAAGATAACCTGTTGTGTCCCAAAGGATAGTGAAAAACCTCGAACAACTCTTTCTTGAACAGTAGACCTCCCCCTCCTCCATTATTGAATTACTTAAGAGGGTGAAGTGTCCCACGGCGGCAGGCAATATTGACTGAAAAGAAAACAGAGAGTGGGAGAGAGGAGTAGAGGCAGCTGGAGGGGGGGGGGGGGGGGGCTGGTTGTGTACTAACGCACACACTCACACACACACACACACACACACACACACACACACACACACACACGCACACGCACACCAGACACACGCACACACATACACACACACACTCACACACACAAAATCACAAACACACACACACACACACACACACATGCACAAGCACACACACTCACAAACACACACACATAAACACTCTCTGATCTCTGTAATGCCTCAGAAAACATTGATTAACATCTGCCCAGTCTAATCCTGTTAGATAGACATTAGGCCGTTACTTAAGCTGTAAGTTTGGAGTTGACGTGGAGGTTGTCGAGACACCCACCAACTTACCTAATGTTTCTGTACACAGAACCTCTATCTGAGGAGAACCCAACAGAAACAAAACAAGCTGACGCAATTGTCTCAAGATATTTCTCACTCCCAAGAATACCAATGAGTCGTTGCTTTCAGGATGAAGAGTCAACTACCATTCTGTTGTTTGTGTCTATGGCATGCAGGGGTGTGGATCTCCACCAAGCTCAGATGCCTCCCATTGCATCTGGTGGACAATGACTCTGGATACCAACTTTATTACTGCATACTTGGCTTGGACAGAACCATTTCTCCACAGTTAAGGAACTGACCTCCTTTGTGAGCAGCATCTGTAAATACTATGTAGCACAGTAAGCGTGCATGAGAGTTGGACACACAGTGAAGTGTGTGTCATCCGCACACACACACACACACACACACACAAACACCCCGCAGTGCCCCATAAAGTCTCTCCCCGATGTCCACCGCTGGACTGGGCATAGGTCATGGCGGGCATTTGCCCGGTGGCCTGAAGCCTATTATTATTTTTTTTATTCATGCCAAACTCGCGTCTAACGTAGCAGGCCACGTTAACTTCAATGCAGGCCACATTAATGTCAATTCAAGTTTAACAGGCCGATCGACTCGTGGGCCCAGGTCTTCAAGTACTCTAGCTAAAGTTTTCAGCGATAACTTCTTTAGTTAAAGGATTGGCTGTCTCGACAACTATTTATACTCCTATAATACCGTACGTATCTTCGTCATGGTGGGTATTATTTTTGCAAAAAAAATTGTAGCAATTTAGAACAACAGCACATGATTAACCTACATACACTGAAGAAACAATAAAGAAAAACGATTCAATGAAACGTATAAGTTATGGTCTTTGGTATTTTGTCATTCAGAATTTCAGATTTGCATTGGGGATTTCTGGGTAACATGTTTAACACTGTTAATGGACCAGATCATTTAAATATTCGTCTTGCGAGAAATGTAACAGAGTGACATTAAAGGCGGCTGCTTGGTTCAGCGTTGGGGGTTAATTGTTGCGCAAAATTTACTCAGTGCAGTTCATGCTCCCAAAGGTTGCGCGTGTTGTCATGAGCCTGCCGTTGGCTTGGCAGATAGAAAGCTGTTTCCCTAACAGAAAGTCTGAAGCTTGAAGTTCTTTTCAAACTTTTGCTTGGGTAGCACTGTTAAACTGAGCAGACATGCAGACTACATTTTAGTAATCTCATCACGTAACATTCGTTTTCTAAAAACAATCACATAGTATTGCATGTTTTACTGTGGTAGAAAATACGTTAGCTTAATGCTAACGTATATGGGGAATCCTGTAGAGACCGCGCTAGGTATTAGCATCAATTAATTCATGTTAATGTTTTTGTATGAGCCTGACATTTGCTCTGCAGATAGATAACAGGTTCCCTAACAGAAAGTATGAAGCTTGAAGTTCTTTTCAAACCTTTACTTGGGAAGCACTGTAAAACTGAGTAGGCATGCAGAATATTTTAGTAACCTCATCTCGTAACATTCGTTGATAGAATGCAGGCTGCGAGGCTCGCGTAAGACCTTACATAAAAATTGACGCTAGTCTAGAAAAAGGGGCCGACGCACGCAAGACGTGAAAAGTCGCGCAAGGGTTACGCAAGGGGCTTGCGCGGCCTCTTGCGCGGCCTCTTGCGCTTGCGCTTACGCTTACGCTCCCGAGCATAAATCAGCCTTAAGGCTGCTAACTGTCAATAGCAAAGGAGCAAGACTGCTATACCCTATTGTGAAGGCTACACGAGTCTGTTGGAAATGTCTTATAAACACAAAAGTGGCAGTAAGAAAAGGCAAGAGAGAAAAGAGCTGCAGGAGAAGGTGGCAAAGCTACCTAAATTAGATTATTTTGATTTTTCAACAAACGTTCGCCTGTCCGTGGAGTCTGCTAGTGCTACGGACGACCCTCCTGCTAGCACCAAGGCTCGTCGAATGCCATTCAAATAGGTGAGTAGTTCAAGGGTATTTGATGGGCTGCCATGCCCCCTTTAACAAGTCGCAGTGGAGCACCCGTTTCATTATGTGTTTTTCAGATGTGGGTAAAGCAGGTGTGTCGCTTGTCATCCGTGTTTTAAGAACACTTTTCACACTTTGACCCTGTATTTACGTTACCGCGAGTCGGAGCGCGTCGCCATCCATGTTTCTAATACATATGTCACTGTCCTGTCTACTTTCAAAGAGCAAGAGGACTTTGAGTGTGAGAGGTGTCGGGCCATCCGTGACCGCACCATGACCAGGAGGATGGAAAACAGAACGTGTGTGTCTGTGTTTAATAATGTAGTTACTTTCATCGTGTCTGCGTTGCTTGTATACACAATTTAAATATCCTATTGAAACTTCTTCTTGTAAATATTGTTAATACATAGTTTGCTGTTCCTCTTAATAAATTAGTTAATTACGTTATGTGGGACGTTTGTCATTTTTAAGATCAGGGTTATCGTAAACAGTGCTATCTAGGCTACTTTCTGACCATTTCTAACGAGGTAAACAAGATTTCGTTCTTTGTGTACACACCTGTCACAATCATATCGATTACAAACATCTTTGTTTAGCGTAATAGGGAACGCCAAAGTAACTATAGGGCCCGTCAAAATGGCGTGCACCGGGGCCCGTCGTAACCACGTTAAGCCACTGTACAGATGTCATCATTCACAGGGTAGCCGAGAGCGATCTGATGAAAAGGCTGCTTTTGTGATGAGGTAAAATAATACGCTGACTTGAAACACTCATAGTGGATCAGATTAAGTTCATTAATATTTTTTAATATAAATCCTTTACTTAAATTTAACACTCTAAGGTCCAAGGCCTTTTAGACTTTTCTAAATTGTCTGACATGCCTTGATGTTTTTGTACATTTTGCTTAACTAAAAACATTGATGCACAAATGGAATATATGATTCTATTCTAGAAGACCTCAGCAATAATATCATGTAAGTAAAAGGAATGTAGTAAAAAAAAGTTTAATTTAAATCAAACGTAAACATACCCTTGGAAAAACCTTGTTTCAGAGGTGCTCAGACTTTGTACAAAAACACATTGTAAAGATTTATTCACAAGACTTTTTATTTCTGAGCCTTGTAAACATAGGTGTTGGCTAAACACATGTTAGTTTAGCATTCAGAAAGTATGTCTTGTTTCACTACCACATATTTATAATTTCAGAGTGTCCTGTGCCATTCCTAAATCTGTGCCCCTACATATGCATATTGATGAGTTGGTGTGAACAAACCTGTGACACCTCTCGCAAAGACAAAGGCCATATCCTAATCGCCCTAGAATGTCTTTGTGGCCCACTACCCCCGGAGATAATCTTGCCACACCATGACCCAATGGAGATCACTGAATCACCATCCCCTTATCATATGAATAGCTGTCATTTGCTAATGGGTGGGTCCTTAGCAGCAGAAACCCCACTCAGATACCAGAAAGTGCAACACATCAGTTCTATTCCCCTGACAAAGTGCTTATTTATTTAAACATTTTGAACTGTATATATTATAAAAGAAAAGGGTTCAATGTTTCCGTGGTTGTTCTTTTTATGTCTCTAAGACGAAAACTCGCGGAGCTTAACATTTTTTTTGACAAGAAAATAAAAATATCCCGGACGAGGGATATAGACCTTTTAGTGTTAAGTAACAAGGTTGAAAGAAATGACATGTCTAAAAAGTAATGTGACCTACGGTCAATAGATCATACTTTTGATAAGCCTACGATAACAGTATTTTGGGAGAACTTTTCATAATGCTTCTCATAGTGTTAAAATGTTTGTGTCTCCTAGTGCACATTGATCGTTTAAGGCAGTGATTCCCAACAAGGGGTAAGTGGTACATACCACCTGAGGTGCGCAAGCAAACTGCAGGGGGTATGTGGATAAATTAACGAATGTGTGCAGCATAGTCACTGCATGAGTGAAGGGGTACTCATGGTGTGACAAAAAGGCTTAAGGGGTACGCATGTCAAAAGCAGTTGTGGAAAAAACCCACGCTGTCACACAGCGCGCTTACATTTTTCCCCGTCAATACCTGGTGGTGGCCTGCTCTTGGTTAAAAATGCCCGGCCTGAAAAATTTCCCCAGTCCAGCCCTGCCGATGTCTACTACAATAAGCCATCAGCGCCTCTCCCCTGGGTCCTAGAGGCAGTGTCTGTCTCTACTATCTCTCCCCTAGATCTGTCTATCAGGGCTGTTATCAAGATGTATGGAGGAGGCGGAAGAGATGATTCAGAACTGTGTGCGTGTGTGAGAGAGAGTGTGTGTGTATATGTGTGTGCAGTGATGGGTGACTCAGCTTGCTGTTATCTGGGTGTGAGATAGCATTATGGCGTTTGTATCAAGCAAAGAGATAAAGAATGTCATCGTTGTCAATGTGTGAGAATACTATCACTGCAAACAACTGTACGATCATATCATTGGTTCACTACTTTCGCTGTACATTAGATGGTGTTCAGTAGATGTGGTAGTGTGTGTATGTGATAGAGTTTGTGTGTGTGTATGTTACACATGGTAATAATAAAAAAAATGAATGCAAAATATGAAATAATGGCTATAACGTGTATTTTCAGCAATAAATGCATGCTATTTAAGTCCTCATACATGTCTTAACTATGTATGTAATTTTCATCGGCTGCATTAAGATCCTATCTGTTTATTACTGTGTTCTGTGTTCTGCAGGTTCCTGGCTGTGTGACAGGCTTGTTGATCTGTGTCTATGCATACGTGCAAGTGTGTGTGTGTGTGTGTGTATGTGTGTGTGTGTGTGTGTGTGTCTCTCTCTGTGTGTGTGTGTGTGTGTGTGTGTGTGTGTGTGTGTGTGTGTGTGTGTGTGTGTTTGTGTGTGTGTTTGTGTGTGTGTAAGTGCCACAAGGGTCCACACTGTGGTTGGTTGAAAAGCTTGAACACAGTGAGATTTGTGTGTGTGTGTGTGTGTGTGTGTGTGTGTGTCTGGTGTCTGTGTGTGTGTCTGTGTGTGTGTGTCTGTGTGTGTGTGTGTGTGTGTGTGTGTGTGTGTGTGTGTGTGTGTGTGTGTGTGTGTGTGTGTGTGTGACTGTGTGTGTGTCTGTGTGTGTGTCTGTGTGAGTGTGGAACATGACCACAGTGCTGCCCATCCTGAGAGTCTCCACAGTGAGCTCTCCTCTTGCTGGAGTCATTAATCTTACTTTCTCATTACTCTCCTCTCCAGCGCTGCACCTCTGGGCCCTCTCCTGCTGTTCACTGGGATGGGTCACCCCACCACACACTCGTTTGCACTCCTCTCTCACTCTCACTCCTCTCTCTCTCACTCCTTCACTCCTCTCTCACTCTCACTCCTCTCTCTCTCACTCCTTCACTCCTCTCTCACTCTCACTCCTCTCTCTCTCTCACTCCTTCACTCCTCTCTCACTCTCATTCTTTCACTTCTCTCTCTTTTCTCTCTCCTATCTTTCTCATTCTTTCTCTACTCTCTCTCTCCCTCTCTCTCTCTCTATTTCTCCTCTCTCTCACTCTTCTCTCCTCTCTCTTACCTTCTCACCTCTCTTTTCTCAAATTCAAATAAAAAAAAGCTTTACTGGCATGACTGCGCCAAAGCAATGCGACTGACATACAATTGGATCAAAAAGTTCTGCGACTGAATGGAGCACAGCACAGTAATGTTCAAGCAGTGTTGACCTGATAAGCATCAGCACTCGTGTTTTTTGTGACCACTGGTACATGTGCATTTCTGTGACCACTGGTACATGCGCATTTCTGTGACCACTCGTACATGCGCATTTCTGTGACCACTGGTACATGTGCATTTCTGTGACCACTGGTACATGCGCATTTCTGTGACCACTGGTACATGCGCATTTCTGTGACCACTGGTACATGCGCATTTTTGTGACCACTGGTACATCACATTTCTGTGACCACTGGTACATGTGCATTTTTGTGACCACTGGTACATGTGCATTTCTGTGACCACTGGTACATGTGCATTTTTGTGACCACTGGTTAATGCACATTTTTGTGACCACTGGTACATGCACATTTTTGCCTTCTCAATATGGACATCAAAGTGGATCAGAGAGCCAACATCAAATTTTGTGTCAAACTCGGGAGATCGGCAACAGAGACCCTTGGATTGCTTATGAAAGTCTACAAGAGTCCAGAACGTAAACAGCAGTCTCCGACAGACGAAGAGCCAATGATCGCCAAGACCAAAGGAGGCGCTTCTGATCAAGAGCGCGATCACATCATAAATATATTGTAACAAAGGTAAATCTAGTTATATATACTGTGTATCTAGGGATCTGGTACCTCAGTGGCCAATAAACACAGGCAGAAGGGGCAAATACAATAAAGGGATTTATTAATAGACAGTAGTAAATAGTATAAAAATATGAACACTGATGCAGTAGCTACCGACAGCAGAGACAACTGGCTCCAAGCCCAAGACAAAAGGTGAAAGGCAAGTAATCACATCAATAAATCAAACGAAGTAAATGGAAACCAAAAGATCACGACAGAAATTGTGAACAAATGAGCCAGTCTTAACGCAAATAACACAAAACAATAGAGATGGGCTACAACACAGCAAAACGTGTACGGCGAGGTGGGCTGGAGAGGTGTATGCAGTGGTAAGCTACAAGTGTAGTAGTTAAAAACGGGGCCGGCAGACAGAAGGAAAACACAAAAAGAAAGAATTGGGAAGTGCGAGGGTCGGGACTATGCGTCGCCTGTCGCTTGTTCAAAATAGGCTATCCTTACATTTACCAGTTATCAAGCTCACCCATCAACGTATAATGTCGTCTTGCCGGCTTGCTCTCCCGACTCTCGCATTTCCCAGACAAAAGCGGCTGCCCTGTCACCGGTGTAACAGGCCATAGTATACCCCCGGCCCGGACTATACCCGTGGTTAAAGGGGCCTAGGCTAGATTATACCCCGGGTATAATATGGCCTAGGCCAATTTATACCCCGGGGTTTAAATTGGCCTAGGCCAATTCATACCCCCTCGGGCCAGATTATACCCCCATGATATCAGTAGTGTTGAGTGAGATACACAAGAATTACTTAATTTTTCAACATTTTATTGGGGGTCAGCTTTGTGAGGTAAGTGAGAAAGCTAACTGACTTAAATCTTAAAACTGTAAAACATTTTATTGCTTTTATTTAGTGCTGTCAGTTTAACGCGTTATTAACGGCGTTAACGCAAACCCATTTTTACGCCGTACATTTTTGTATCGCACGATTCACACGTTGTGCCCTCCCAAACTGTGTAGTAGGCTAACGTTACGTTTGCGTGAATGGTGATCGCGATACTGCGAAATGGATGATAAAAAGCTTCTGAATAGAAAGTGTACTTTAAAAGAAGAGAGCTTCACTGTTGTCTGAAAATGTCAACAGGCAGCTGGCTGAAAGCACAGAATTAGTAGGCTTACCTTTTATTGGTTACCTAACTGTTAATTTACCTAACTGTTAACTGCACTATAGGCTGAGTCCTTGTTTATCTGAAATGTGCACTTTATAATTGTATTTTGTACCGCCATTGTTTGGCAATGTTGTTTTTCAATCAAATAAAACATTGCATTAAGCAAGCCAATCCACCTTCCAACTACTGAAAACATTTCTACCAAACCCGGGGTATAATCTAGCCTAGGCCCCTTTAACCCCGGGTATAGTGCGGGCCGGGGGTATACTATGGCCTGTTACACCGGGTTTCCCTTTCTTTTTAAAATCCACGTAATTGATAAAAACCTCCCATTCGTACATCCCAGTGTGACCAAAACACAGTTTGCACAGTTTCCTCTCTCTTTTCTTTTACACACTCATCTTTTTGTTGTCACTCTCTCTTTCTGTCTTTCCCGACCCCTTTTCCATACTCCATACTTTTCCTTGGAGCTTCCCTTCTGTGCTTGCTCTCCTTCTTTCCTTACACCTCTCCGTCACTCACTTTTAATTTTTCAATTGTCCATTTGTCTTTCTCTCACTGTCATTTTATTTTTTTTCTCTTTCACTCACATGTTCTCTTTAACTCTCTATCTTTCTCTCTGACTCATTCTCTCTCTTTCTTAGGCGAGCATTCTGAATACCTCACTCTGTTCTCTCTCAGTCTGTGCTTTCCCTCCCTCACCCTCTTGCCCTTATCAACTCTTTCCTCCTTCTCTGCCTCACTCTCTTGCCCTTCTCCGCTCTTTCCTCCTCCTCCCTTTTTCCTCTCTCTCTCTCTCTCTCTCTCTCTCTCTCAGGAACTCAGCAGCCTTTCTCCTGCAGGGCTGTAGTGTTATTTAATGGCAAAGGCGTGAGAAGGTCAGTCTTAAGGGACCAACTCAGCTCTACCTCCCCAGCAGAGGTTGTCAGATGCTGGGGAAGAGGCCAGGGAAGTCACCTCCTCATCCAGGTTCACAGCCACAGCCCGGAGATCCACATGATCCATGCGACCCCACCAAGGAACCATGCTGGAGAAATGTATGGAGATCTTCTGATCAGACTCAACGAGAGAGACAACTTGCACCGGCTGGATATTAACCCAGACTTTCTCTAAATAGACTGCAGAGGAAAGATAGGGTTGAACAAAGAAGATACAGTCGGTACTGTAATTTCATCTAAAGTTATTTATTCTTAATTCACTTTTTATTTAACTTCAAAAAACGGAGGCAGACTAAAATTAAAGGTGCCTATTCTAGTTCTGCTTTAGTTTATGAGGAGCAGAAAGGGAAAGTCTTTGATTGGCACACTTTTGAAAATCCAATTAACTTCCTCTCTCCCGCCAAATTTTGAGCCTTAGAAGCCTCAGGGGAAAAGGGAAGCAATAATGCAAATGTTTCAAATGTCAGAAATGGTGTGTCTGCATTTAAACCCAGTCTTGTTTCATTCCTCTGAATCTATTTAAGTCAGTGTTGGAGGTGATAAAAATTCATGTTTTCAAGATTGTATTGCCTTCTCTCTCACACGTACGTAGCTTAGGAAAGTGAAGCCAATGCATTGATGGGATTATGTGTGCCTTTTAAAAGTTGCTGTAAGTAATAGGTTGTTTTGGAATATTTAAGATGGCTGACAGATATCACAGAAATAAATCCTCAAATAGAAGACAGTTGTGTCAGGAAGTCTGGGCCCCTTGGTCTGCATTTTGAAAAGGTATGTTAACCAATCAATTATTAGTATACCAGTTATTTAGTATTGGTATATTTTATTTAACAGCTACATTGAACATATGTTATTTATGTATTTTATTTAATTTTTTATCAAATTTGTATTAATTTATTTGTATTTGTATGTACATATTTGATTCCTATTACCTTGCTGCTACTACACCTAAACAAAAGTTTATCTATCTATCTATTTATCTATCTGTCTATCTATTGATGTATTGTGGTGGATAGTTAAATGGCAAAACTCCAGACCCCAACATTATTTTTTATGTATTTTATTCCATTTTTATTTCATGACGTAGAAAAATGGTTCACTCCGTACGTCAGCCTTGTATGTAGATGTTGTGTTGAGCTATTTTCAAACCATAAATTGCTGATTTCCATTTTGAAATGGTAAATTTGTAAATATCAACAACAGTGTTCATGTGTTTCATCACAGTCATGCCATTTAGTGTACAACTCGATCAATTTAAATACATTTCAAGTCCTATAATGGTATAGATAATTGGTATTTTTGGTTACTGAGCTGTAGTTACAAAACAATACAAATTGCTAATGGGCAAAACCCACTGGTCTCCAGTTAAAAAGGCAATGTCAAATCCCTTGTGTTTAGTATTACTCTGTGATGGTTGTTTGAAAGTAAAAGTACTGGGTAAACCTTGTGTTTTGTTTGCCAAGAAGGGTGGAGTGTTGTTTTTATTTAGTTTATTTGTTCATTTGATGTTTAAGTTTCAATTGAGAAAATCCACACACTCTTCCTCTCCCCCCCCCCCCTCCACTGAACTCCCTTTTGTTATTTGAATCTCCAGCTCATTCGCCGAAGATTGTTCCGGAGGCTCCAGAGATAAAAGGTGGACTTGATGGAGCCGTGTCCTGAATGTTGAGGATGAGAACACTTAAAATGAGTGAGTGCGAAAACAAACACATCAGGCGACGGGCAGCGATGGCAGAAGCGGTGGCGGCGGCGGAAGCCTCACATCGAGTTTACATATCAAAGTGAGAGCGTTTTTTAAATAAATAAAACCCCATCCTGGAAGGAGGTCAAAAGCAGCTGAGACAAAGCCGTCAGCTCTTTGATGTCTAAAAGGTCTGTCAGGGCCCACTCAGAGGAGGAGGTGAGGGGTTTTGCATATCGTCTTCAACGGAGCGGGCCAGGAGTGGCCTTCACTGCTATTTGTTTTGTTTTCCGAGGTGGTCCAGGCATGGTATCATAGCAGCCGAGAACTCGCTCTGAGAAACTAAAGCTGGCTTTGCCTTCAAGCTGAGGAAGAACCAGGCCCTGCCTTAAACAAATGGGGTAAATGTGCTGAAACTGGTGTGTGCAGTAGGGCCCTCCGGTTTCAGGTCAAGGGTTAGAGGCTTCCTTGCTTTATTGATTCCTCCTAGACAGTGCTATCGGGTGTCTTATGCTTGGAGCCAAACAATTTCTTGAAAGTGATGATGATGTGATGATATTACTTGACTGCAGCTGTTCATGTTTCCTGGGTTGTCGATATATCTTCCTGTGCCTGTGCTCTACACTAGTTAGGTAGCTAGCAGTCATTTGTATGCGTCAATATAACTTGACATGTGAAAAAATGTATTGGGGTTTATGCTAAAAAACACTTCAGTGGATAAAAACTCGGGTAGATTTGTTCGTGCAGTCAGCTCTGATTTATCATGCGACTGTCATGCACTGAGCTGCATAATGGTTTACCTCCATGCAGAAAGTACTCCGTAGGGTGTTGGAAAGTGGTGTAGTCCTATAATAATCTAGTCCTGGTCGAGTAATAACTGTGAAGCACAAAAATGACCAGTCGAATACGGTAACTGAATTGAATGGTTGGGTAATCTGTAACTCTCGTCTGGTCTATAACTGAAATGAATGGTAGGGTAATCTGTCACTCTCGTCTGGTCTATGTAGTACTTCCATGATGCCTCAGGCCTGCCATGTTGCCTGTCAGACCTGCTAAGCTTATCAGTAATAAAGTATCTCTCAGGTCCTTAATAACTCCAATCACTCTCTTTCCTCCAGGACTCAAAGAGAGAGAAAAAAATCAACCTGATACAAAAGAAACGTTGTTCTTACAAACAAATAGACAAAACAAAGTGTGAGATAAATTACTGTCAATCTGTGATAACAAGACGTGACACGGGAGACAGACAAAAATGGCAGTCCTCTCTCGCAGTCATTTAGAGTGAGCTACACAAGCATGCTTGTGTAAATAACCTGTTAGCCTAATTATGGCGTTCCTATTCAGATGATGGTGCAGAGAGCATAAGCTCTTGTTGTGACCTTTGTGAAAAAGGCTCGCAATCAGACTCGGGTAAATAGACTTTATGTTTTAAAGAGTGAGGGTCATCCACTATCAGTATCCCTCTTTCAGCTACTCTCTTCTCTATTTTGTTTACTCTCCCAATCAAATCAAATCAAATCAAACTTTATTTATACGGTGCATTTCATACCAGGAGGTAACACAATGCGCCTCACAGAGGGAAATGGGGGGGGTCTCACGCCCAATCTCTGGTGTGTGGCTCCTGCTGTTTATTAGGCTGTATCCTTTACAGGAAAAGACATTCTACATAGTCTACATAAGACTACATACGCAGTCTTCATAAGACTACATCCGCAGTCTACATAAGACTACATACGCAGTCTACATAAGACTACATACGCAGTCTACATAAGACTACATACGCAGTCTTCATAAGACTACATCCGCAGTCTATATAAGACTACATACGCAGTCTATATAAGACTACATACGCAGTCTTCATAAGCCATTCCTGGGGACGCTTGTGTTCTCCTGAGTGTATGCTTGTGTTCTCCTGAGTGTGTATGCTTGTGTTCTCCTGAGTGTGTATGCTTGTGTTCTCCTGAGTGTGTATGCTTGTGTTCTCCTGAGTGTGTATAGCTTGTGTTCTCCTGAGTGTATAGCTTGTGTTCTCCTGAGTGTATAGCTTGTGTTCTCCTGAGTGTGAATGCTTGTGTTCTCCTGAGTGTATGCTTGTGTTCTCCTGAGTGTGTATGCTTGTGTTCTCCTGAGTGTGTATGCTTGTGTTCTCTTGAGTGTGTATGCTCTGTTTGTCATAACTAATGTGTCGGCATACAGCCCAGTCTGTTTTACCATATTACTAGGCTTGGCTTCCAACGCATATATCTATGGCCAAGTGTCCTTGAAAGTCTATCAATGTGAAAAAATATTGGTGCTTTAATAAATTAAATCAGACCTGCTAGTCTGGTAGCCTGGAGTCTGTTTCCATGCTTACCCGCATATATTTTTTTACATTTGAACTGTAAGATGCCATGTTTTAATTGAAATATGTTATTAAACCCTCAGGTTGTATTTGCAACATGGTTACACTACACATAAAAGTTGTAAGCATTTGTAAGCATTTGATTTATTTGAATGTAAACCTTTCTTAAGATGCAAGTAATGGTCTGGCTGGGAGGCAGGTGGTGTGTGTGGGAGGAGTCTTGTATTAATTAAAAGACAATAGAACTATGATGGGGTTGGTCTCAGCATATGGAGCAAAGCATGCAATTCATTATTATGATACAAATGTAGCACTATATATTCTATTGGTTAGTTACCAACAATCAACCGTAGCCCAAGATGAACTTTCAGTCACCATAGTGTTTTTCTTTTCCAATAGGGGTCTTTATTTTGTTAACATATAGTGACTGTTCTTTCACACATTAATTGAAACAATTATTAGTAATTCATAGTTGATAATTAATATAATATATAGTATTATATAATATAATACATAATAATTAATCATATTAGCATGTCTATTCTTTAGCTACATTCATTTGTTTAGCCACATCAGTGGGCCTAGTCTGTCGTATGACAGACTCGATGTTTGAGCAATCCTTAAGATATCCATCCAACTCACAACTGGTGCGTGTTTATTTCATCACAGGAACAGTCTGTTTTATCAAAGAACTTTCAAACAATTCTGATTTCTTATGCCACAAATGGACAAATAAAATGGGTTCTTTTAGCGATCTGTACACAAATGTGTCCTGACTACATAGAGGGACGGCCTACTCTGACATCTTCTGAGGAAGCATACATACTCAAAGCTGGCTTCATCTGCTACCTCTTAAGATATAAAAAAGCCCACAGAAATATATTAACAGTGCGTAAAAGTTAATTTCAATAACCAATGACGTATGTGTATATTTGTACGTATAGAGCGAGGAAGTGAGATCTGATCTCAAGTGGTCACTCAAGACGAACGTGGAGATGCATTCTAATGCCAGGTGTGAACTGATCCAGGCCAGGTTAGAGCTGTCCATTTGTGATCGGGGTCACCCTGTGAGTTTTAATGCCAGGTGTTGACAGGGCCTGTGAGGGTCTAAAATTTACATTCTAGGAAGAGGCTGAACATCCTGGATAAATTTGAGTGTTTCATGTGAAGCGCCCTGTTGGTCACATGGTGAATTGCGTGCCTGGGGGAGCGACAGGGGGGTCAGGAGGGGGACAGGGAGGGGCTAGTTTGGCAGAGATGCATGTTGGTAAGGACTCCAAGTCAAACTGAAAACAGTTTTTTAGTAAGTTTGGTTTAGTTTTTTGTCAGTTAGTCAGTTTTTCAACACACAAGAGCAATATTTGATGAAGGGAACTTGTGAGATCTTGAGGCGATCACTGCACATTGTCCAATGGGATGCTCCAGACGCTTCTGCTATGATGCACACTGGCCCTGAACTGCACCTTCCAGACATGCTAAAGCAACAGATTCTCTTTCATTGCGTCAGTGTTATTGCTTACCTTACAAGCACTCAAACCACTGCACGCCCTCTTTCTTTCTCACACAGACACTTCTCTCTCTCTGTCTCACACACATACACACTCACACACACCCACCCACACACACACACACACACACACCCACACACACACGCACACGCACACGCACACGCACACGCACACGCACACACACACACACACACACACGCACAGACACGCGCGCACGCACACGCACACACACGTACACGCACACACGCACACACGCACACACAAACACACCTTCCTCTCTCTCTGTCTCTCTCTCTCACAAAAACACAGAGAGACACTTGTAAACACGTACACACAGACACTTGTAAACACACACACACACAGACAGACACTTATAAACACACACACACACACACAAACACACACACTCACACACACACACACACACACACAGTTACTTTTTCTCCTTTTCCCTCCGTAGCTGAGAGGGATTAAGAGTCTGCTAAAAGCTATCATAAGTAAAACAGCTTCAAGACAGATCCTGGCCTTCTGAAATGCCTGTTCACTCCAAAGCTGTAATTAGTTGTTTAGCTCAGTATTCCTCATCCTCTTAGCCCAGCCAACAGACCAGTCATCCTTTGCCAGACACACCAGAAACATCCTGCATTCAGCGTTGTGTCTTGTCTCTCTGGGCCCTATTACTGCAAGACTTGTCGTATCATGACTCACATTCAGATAGCGTGCAGGTACACACATTTATTCATATTTCATTCACACATGTAAATGTGTCTCTGTAAGCCAAATCACGCTACTACCTGCACTGCTGGTCCCTGCTATACTCAAAGCACTACGCTTTGGTAATGTATTGAGGGAAGGTAGGCTAACACATACAATACCATCATTCAGTTGAGCCCATTGTAAGCTAGCAATGCGTAACTGTAAGCTGCCTAGATGCAAACTGTTAATTCTCACTTTACTGTAAGTGAGGGCAGCATGTCTACGAGCCTAGGAATGCAGACACTCTCTCACCCAGGTGGTAGATTGGCAACTTTCACATCTCAGGGGAGAATTCACGCAACAACGTCCACAGCCCATCTGTCTAGTTGCAATGGTGAGCAGGCTGTCCAAAGGTCCCTAACATAATACTGTATGTGTGGATGTAAGACACATTTTGTGGAGGCAGTTAGACCTTTGTCGCAACTTGTCTGAAATGTTTCTCAAGGCCAACTCCTCGTAGAGCTTGAGCAATGAGGTAAATATGTCTCTTGTTGTGTTTTTGCACTTTCACAAAATGTATTACATAAACACCTAAGTAAAGTTAACCATGCCTCTACTGGATTTTCTTTAGTCACGATATATTGCTTTCGTTTCTGTTTCGAAGCACTACAGCTCTGGTTCAGTGTATCAATGAACCGCTCAGTACTACATCAATGGTATCGTACACATTACAGAAAAGTAGTTCCTATAACTTTAACTAAAAGTAGCTCCCAAAATCAATATTGATGTGAACATCACATCTCTGCAAGGCTTTTTAGTGGCATTTACACAAGGCTTTTGTCAGAAAGATGTCTTAGCTATTTGAACAGGAAGAGGCTGAGGGTAAAACACAATCTTTGTGTAGTTGCTTGCTTGTGTATTTACATTTCTGTCTACTCACTGTTCCACTGCCGGTATACAGCCAAGCCTGATATATTGCTATGAAGGAACTCAGTCCAGATGATTCCAGGGTCACTGTCCTAAAAGCTCATGAATTGTAATAATAAGACTGTGGGGAGGTTGCTGGTTGGCTGAAGGTCGTTACCTGCGATTAAAAAGATTGGTCTTGCCATCTTGCCATGGGGGCCAGGATAACAACACAGGAGAGTTTCTCAGAGACTCAGAGACAGCAGTTTGCCCATGCAAAACCTTAATATTTAAATGCCTTATTGCCTAGTGTTTTTCTTGCCTCACTAACTTGAAGTAATGACTACTCTACATTACAATCTTAAACTCTCTTACTTTAAGTGAACACATTATCTTCGCTCAAACAGACATACAGACAGATAAACAAACAAAGAAAACCTAGAGATGGTGTATCACGTATTCCCCCAATACAATACCAAAGTCAGACTTTTAGGCCAAAGTGCTACTGAGGTCTAGTTTTGCATTTTCCAGTCTTCTGCAGTAAACTAACAAGCAGTAGAGCAGTCCTGCTTCTCAGTTAAATGTTATTTTTATTCTAGTTCTTGCTTTTTTTCTTTCTAATTTACTCTGAAGTATTGTAATTATTTTCTTTTTATTATTTTCATCATTTCTGTGCTGCAACCTCCCACTTTCAGGAACTAAATGTGTGGTTGCAGAAACTGCTTAAAATATCAAATGAACTGCAAGTGGTGGAGAATAAAATAGCTTGGAGACTTTTTTATTTTTTTAAATTGCTTTTTTTTCTTTTTCTCCTTCACATAACTCTCCACTCTTGCAGTGCAGCCTAGGTAATTACGGGAAATGAGTCCATGAAATTGTGATTTATATCTTTACACCTGCGTCTCCAGAGGTTCTTCTTCAAGAGGGGGTGGGGGGGGGGGGGGGGGGGGGGGGGGGGGGGGGGGGGGGGGGGGGTGGGGTGATGTTATAATAGTGTGTAGATATCTCTTTTACATACACAGCTATTGCTATATATTGTTTTTTTCTGTCCCTGCTGAAGATCACAAAGGCCTTCTGGAAGCTTCTGACAGCAGTTTGAATGGGGGGAAAAAATCTTCTTGTGCCATCATTACATCGTGCGGTTATGACTAAACTCTGATGATCTGCCTAATTGCTGAGGCTTAGTGCAACCTTGACCGGGTTTCGCTAACAATAACTACACCTCTCCTTTAATTGTCATCCCTGTCTTTTATGTCGCGCGGTGCAGCGAAGTGCGGTGTGGTGTGGGGCTTGTTATTGTTGTTTCCTGTCGTAAACGATGGGCTGCATTTGGCGTCTGAGATCATTAAAACTCCATCGCTGAGCGCAAGGCCATACTTCAAAAGCCGTTTTTGTTCTTCTGAGGTGCTTGCATTTAGCCTCTCTCCAAATGAGTGCAATTACAATCCCATTTCCCCCTAATAATAACTCGAAAGCACTGCGTCGTGTGAGAGAGAGAGAGAGAGAGAGAGAGATTGTTGGAGGTGTTTGTGTGCGTATGTGGTGTGCCAGAAAGAGAACA
>NC_137922.1:47322106-47357106 GCF_963457725.1 Sprattus sprattus | reverse complement strand
CTTTCTGTATTCTTTACACAACCAGTAGTTTTACACACAGGGCAGCATTTGCATTCATTTAAAGCCAATGACTTTCAAAGTTGATGACCTATTGCAGATCAATATGCATGCACAGTATTTCCAGGAAACTGCAAATCTAATCTCTGGTGATTTCTCACAGCATCATAATGTGATTTACCATTCTTGGGAGCCAGGTACCCATAGAAGACTGCATCCGTTTGCAGAGGGCACAGATCGCCCACAAACCATCATCTACCTGCAGCTTTCACTATATCTTCCACCCTTTATTTTTTTTTAAAAGATTTATTTTTGGGCTTTTTTGCCTTTAATCGATAGTTGAAGTGAAGAGTGGGACAGGAAATGAGAGGTAGAAGAGGTGGGGAGTGGACAGGAGAAATGACATCAGGCCGGAATCGAACCTGTGGCATCAAGCCCGAATGTGGTCGGGGCTACTGGTTGCGCAACAGTGCCCCCCTCCCACCCTTTATAAGCATTAATCAGCACAGCAGGTAGTCTATGTTTATGGCACGGCTTGGTTGAATATCCTATTGCGATGCGTTCCATTACATTTTGATGTTCGCAGACCCATGAAACAGTTCAATTGTTTTGACCGTAATGCTCTTGCATATCAATTCGCCAAATTCATTATGAAGTTTAAGTTAACTCTCGTGTTGTGACAGAGTTGCAAATTAGCAGCCCCAACAGAAGTACAGAGAGTGGCGACATGTTCCATGTGTCTGAAATACAGAGAGTGGCGACATGTTCCATGTGTCTGAGGTGGTTTTTAGGTCCGTTACACATCTTTCCAAAGGACCACAGGGATTTTACAAAGCTATGGGTCAGTGGAATGACCACTTTGAGGTGTGACGGTGTTACCAACACAATCGTGCATCCATTTCTGTCACAGCTGAACACAGAGGAAATTATCCCTACCATAAGGGATTCTCTCTCTCTCTCTCGCTCTCCATCTCTTTCTTTTCAGGGATAATCTGCAAGAAAGTTATAGGTACAAAGTGAACGATTTTCAATGGTCAGAGGGACTTTCAAAGTGGTTCACTTTGCAAATGGCTGAAATTACTACCTGTGGTACCACTGGAAATAGATTCTCTCTCTCTCTCTCTCTCTCTCTCTCTCTTTCTTTCTTTTCTTCTTACTTTCTCTAAACATCTCTCACTTTCTTGAATCTCTTTCTCTTTCTCTCTCTTGCATTGTCTCTTTCACATTCTCTAAGGGCCGGCTCTCTTACCTGTCACTCATGGCAACCCCTCGTAGAGATGAAAGAAGGGCTGTTTACAGTTTTCAAAGTAATTCCCTTCATCCCTCTACCGGTCTGACCCTATGCAGATGAGTCCCCCCTCTGGGCTGGGTTCAACCTGTTAAAAGGGAGTTTTTCCTTGCCACAGTCACCTTGTGCTTCCTCTAGGGGGGTTAGGTCAACAGAATACACTTAAGCAATATAGCACGAGTGGGAGTGGGGTAGGTAAGGGATATTCCCACGGGTGGTGTTCGGCCGTAGCCACCGAGTCAGGAGGCCGAGTGGCGTAGGCAACGACACACGTGGGATTATCCCTTAACTACCCCACTCCCACGAATGCTATATTGCTTTTACAAAACAATTCTACAGTCAACAAATTAACATTTCAACACAAAGTTATTGAATAAAACTGGTTTATTTAGCCATTGTCTCTCCGCAACAAAAAATGGTTCCATTGTCAATGTCTTGGTTTGGAATTATAAGAAATTTTGAATTAACGGTTATCATCAATGCGCTATAGAATATTTCATCGCGGAGTGATTTACTATTAGCTGTGAAAAGTCCCCGTTGGGTTGTTTTTGGATAATACATGGCATGGATTGTCTCTCGCCCAATCAGAAACAGCTAAATAACGCGATAGAACCCAATTGTTTTATAATACATGATATAACACAATATAATACAAATTATTGGTCTCATGTTTCCGTTCTTGATAATTGTCATAGCAGCTCTCAAAATGCGTGTTGCCAAAACATCTTCCATTTCATACTAGCAAGCTATTTTGGCATTGTATATTTTGAGAGAAAAATGCCTACCTCATAAACTATGCCTACATCATAAACATACATGTATACTAAACTAATAAATGTACTCTACTAAACTTGAAACAGTCAAACTTGACCAGAGCACAGAGTGTTAAGAAGGATACCATTGCAGGACCAAAACATGAAGGCTAGTGCACTCACACACACACACGCACACACACACGCACACACACACACACACACACACACACACACACAAACACAAACACACACAAACAAAAACACACAAAACCCCTTGGTTAAAAAGAGAGGGTCTTGGCGGTGCAGTGAATCTGAATCGATCTGCAGTGTTCTTCTGTATCTCTGGACATGGCAGGAGGTGTTTGGACCCTGGGGCGGAGCAGTGCCATCAGGACACACAGATACTCACACACACAGACACATACACACACACACACACACACACACACACACACACACACACACACACATACACACACACACACACACACACACACACACACACACACACACACACACACACACACACACACACAAACACACACACACACGCGCACCACACACAGTAGATCAATAGCATCTGGATTCACTCATCCGCTCCGTCAGATTCACAGTCCAAGGGCTCATACCCTGAAGCCTGGGCAATGTGTGACCGTTTGTTCTTTTAGAAAGTTCATTGTGTGTGTGTGTGTGTGTGTGTGCGTGTATGTTTGTGTGTGTGCGTGTGTGTGCGTGTGTGTGTGTGTGTGTGTGTGTGCGTGTGTATGTGTGCGTGTGCGTGTGTGTGAGTGTGTGCATGTCTGTATGTTTGTGTGCGTGAGTGTGTGTGTGTGAGTGAATGAGTGAGTGAGTGAATGTGTGTGAGTGTGTGCATGTCTGTATATATATATCGTATATTCGTGTAACATATATAATACCAACTCAAGCATGGCAGTCATATAACATATATATTACCAACTCAACCATGCATGTCAGTCATATAACATATATATTACCAACTCAAGCATGCATATCATGCCTTTTTCTTAAAAGAAACTGTCCCCAGTGTCGAGCCATAAACAAGCATTAAACCCGCTCTAGTAAAGGCACCTGTTGTTGTGGATGCGTGTGTGTGTGTGAGTGTGTGTATGTGTGTGTGTGTGTGTGTGTGAGTGTATCTTTGTGTCTGTGTGTGTGTATGTGTGAGCATGTCTGTGTGTGTGTGTGCGTGTGCGTGTGCGTGTGCGTGTGCGTGTGCGTGTGCGTGTGAGTGTGAGTGTGGATGTGTGTGTGAGTGTGTCTTTGTGTCTGCGTGTGTGTGTGTGTGTGTGTGTGAGTGTGTCTTTGTGCCTGCGTGTGCGTATGAGTGTGTGTGTGTGTGTGAGCATGTCTTCGCGTGTGTGCGTGCGTGTGCTTTTGCGTGTGTGTATGTGTGAGCATGTCTGTGCGTGTGTGTGTGCGTGTGAGTGTGGATGTGTGTGTGTGAGTGTGTCTTTGTGTCTGCGTGTGCGTGTGCGTTTGCTTGTGCGTGTGTGTGTGTGTGTGTGCGTGTGAGTGTGGATGTGTGTGTGTTTTTGTGTCTGCGCGTGTGTGTGTGTCTGTGAGCATGTCTGTGTGTGCGTGTGTATGTGCATATGCGTGTGTGTGTGTATGTGTGAGTGTGTGCGTGTGCGTGTGTGTGCGCATGTGTGTGTGTTTGTGTGTAGTGTCTCTAGTAAATGGACCTGCTCTTGTGAATGCTCACGGCCCCATGCTGCCACTGAGTCAGAGCTAATCCTTATTAATTAAAGATCCCAGCAGGATTCCTCACAGGTCTGCTCTCCTTTCACTGTACTCCATCTGTGCCTTTGTTGGAGAGGCAAATGGCACTGAAAAACATACGAGCAGAAGCACTGGAAGAGGAGAAAAAGAAAGAAATACAATTTACACGTTTCTAGTGCCCTTCTCCTCGGCAGGGACAAGTTTGACCTGTTTGACTGTTATTTCACTTGTTACAGTAACATGCTCCCAGACAACACATACATTAACATTAACATTAACATTAACATTAACATTAACATTAACATTAAAACATACATTAACAAATACATTAACACATACATTAACATTAACACATAACATTAATGTTAATATTAAGTCATTCGGTAGACACTTGCATCGACGATACACATATATATATATAAGTGAGAGCTGTAGGTTATAGGGGGAGTTAAGGGTATTGTCAGAATTCAGTGTGCATCGGAACTCTGGAATAAAGATTTGTAACAGACAATTTTGTTCTCCTTTTTTCTATTCTGTTCTTCTTTGTGTGCCCTTGGTTTCGAATGGGTTTCATTTGGCATCGTCTGATTGTGGGGACAGTCTGACTGACTACATTTGAAGGCAGTGAGCAAAACCCATCCCATCCTGATTGCAAGATTTTAGAAGAGAGAGAGATCAGAGTGAAGGTGAGAGAGAGAGAAAGATGGAAAACAGAGAGAGAGACAGAGAGAGAGAGAAACAGAGAAAGAAAGAGGAAGAGACAGAGAGGGGCAGAGAGAGAGAGACAGAGACAGAGAAAGACAGAAAGAGGGGGAGAGAGAGAGGGACATGGAGAGAAAGAGGGAGAGACAGAGAGAATGAGACAGAGACAGAAAGAGGGAGAGACAGAGAGAGAGAAAGAGGGAGAGACAGAGAGAGAGAGCGAGAGACAGAGAGAGAAAGACAGATGGAGAAAGAGGGAGAGACAGAGAGAGAGAATGGTGTGCCACGGTACATATGCATGGCTAACATGAAGACCAGGACCCCAAAGCTGAATCAATGTGGGGTCTGAGAACTCAGAAATGACTGTTATACCACACACACACATATCACAGAGACATTCTAGGGAGCAAGGAGTCCATATGGGTGATGCCTTAATACTGGAGCAAGGAGTCCATATCGGATATTCCTTAATACTGGAGCAAGGAGTCCATATTGGATATTCTTTAATACTGGAGCAAGGAGTCCATATCGGATATTCCTTAATACTGGAGCAAGGAGTCCATATTGGATATTCCTTGATACTGGAGCAAGGAGTCCATATCGGATATTCCTTAATACTGGAGCAAGGAGTCCATATTGGATATTCCTTAATACTGGAGCAAGGAGTCTATATCGGATATTCCTTAATACTGGAGCAAGGAATCCATATTGGATATTCCTTAATACTGGAGCCCTGCATCCCCGTAACATAACTAACAAATCCTGTCATGAGTAGCTATGAGAGATAATTGCCAATCATATGACAGTATCATGTGACCGCAGCTGGTAACAGTATCATGTGACCACAGCTGGTAACAGTATCACGTGACCACAGCTGGTAACAGTATCATGTGACCACCAATTGCTAGAACAGTACGATGCTAAGACACAAAGTGTTATGGCATCTAAAATGCTGAAATCATCATAACGATTACTGAGAATGGTAACACAACACTGCCAAGTAAATATACTTCAACTGTCATTATGACAGAGCATCTGCCATAACATTATTATTATTATTATTATTATTATAATATATATTATTATCATACTATTACAATGATATGCTTATGCATGGTTTAAATAGTCTTATGAAGCAGGGTTCAAGTAAACACAAGATTGTGCATGAATACGAACTTCAAACTTCTGCGTATAATACAAGTATACATTTTAAACAGTGACTTCACAGGGAGGCAGAAACCCATACATGATACAACAGGGCAATTTAAAATGTCATCTTCTGCTGAGATGTCAAGGACATGGTTTAATGTATTTAAAAAAATAAGGGAAAGGACGAAAGAGATGATAAGAGAGGGAGAGAGCGAGACGAGATCACTTATGTCAGAGGAAACATATGGTATTTATCTAAAGCGATTCTCCTGAACGGTTCTCTCTCTCGCGTAACACATTCAACCTCTTGGAAGAAAGACATTAAGGTGTTTTTCTCACAGTAATGAGGACGAAAGACAGATCTGTTTTTCTTGTGAATCTAGTTTTATTTTTTTTACACCAAGCTTGGGGGAAAAACAGAAAAGAAAAAGAAGGCACATAAGAAGCTCTCTTCACTGTCCTTCAGAATAAAAATACCACTCACAGATATTTCATTTCACATAAATATCACATTGTTAAGATTCAAGTAGTGTTTTAAATATTTAAAATAAGTTACTAATCCTGTCACATGTGTGTGTCCTTGTGTGTGTATCGGGGGGGGGGGGGGGGGGGGGGGGGAGATAGTGAAGTCACAGCACAAATTAGTCAATTTCACACAAGCGAAATCAGTGCTTTTTCATTTCAGAATCATGGACATAATGCGCTCTGTCACATACACACAAGCGCGGGCACACACACACACACACACGCACACACACACACACACACACACACACACACACACACACACACACACACACACACACACACACACACACATGCGCACGCACACACAACCAACACACTCACACACAAAAACACACTCACACATACATGCAAACACAATACACACACACACACAGACACATACACACACAATATGTGAGGGAGAAATGTATGATCTGCGATACTAAACTCATTGCTGCACTTGGTTTTATCACTAATCTCTACCTGCGTGCTCTTCAGAAGTAATTAGCGTATGTTGGAGAAACCCCCTTGTGAGGAAACAGCTGGGCTCTCACAAGAATGGGTTCCTCCCTGTGAGCTTTTACATATGTGTGTGTGTGTGTGTGTGTTGTGTGTGTGTGTGTGTGTGTGTGTGTGTGTGTGTGTGTGTGTGTGTGTGTGTGTGTGTGTGTGTGTGGTGTCTGTGTGCGTGTGTGTGTGTTTGTATCTATGTTGTGTGTGTTTGTGCTTGTCTGTGTGTGTGTGTGTTCGTGTGTGTGTGTATGTTGTGTGTGCATGTGTGTGTGTGTATGTGTGTGTGTGTGTGTGTGTGTATGTTGTGTGTTTGTGTGTGTGTGTGTGTGTGTGTCCATCTGCACTTCTCACACAGCCGCCCATGGACTACCTGCACTTTGCTACATCAGCCTGGTGCTGTTCTCTCCCTCAGCATTAGCGTTGTGGACCTATGACTTATTCTTGCCCAGTCACTACGATAGTGAGAGTGGCGACAGTAGTTCAGAAGGTAGAGGATTCCTTCAGCAATCGGAAGGTTGCTAGTTTGATCCAACTCCTCCTCACCAAGTGTCGAGGTGTCTTTGAGCAAGACACTTAACCCCCAACCTCTCCCGTTGTGCCTGTATTCACCATCATTGTGTGAATGCGTAGATGTCTGAGGCATTCATCTGTAAAGCATTTTGAGTGCTCTATGAGCAGAAAAGGGCAATAAAAATGCAGTCCATTTACCATTTAGCTGTTTTATACAATGAGGCAAGCAGACCACTCCAAGCAATGTGAGCTTTGTGTTGGAATTAGCTGAAATGGACATTAAGCAAGGCAAGGCCATTTTACTTATATTGTCATAGTTTATATTATATTTATTATATTATTTATGTTATTCATACACATTTGCGGGGTTGTAGAGTTTACTTTTGAAATGAAATAGATTACAGATTACTACTTACCCTGTTAAAAATGTAAAATGTGACAACCCTGCCTATTGGTAATTCCATATTATTTACAAATACAGATAAAAGAAAAGAAAGTAACAGATACAAATAAGAGATTTAAAAATGTAAAGTACATTAACAGTTAAAAGTTTAAAAGGTAAACTGCATAAGATCAGCAACAGCAATATGGGGGAGAATAGATATAAGTGCATTAAATCAGTAAGGCATTGACCCATTCACCTGGTTACCCATCTGATGTTCAAACTTTTGTAACTTTTGTTTGAGTTTCATCTATTGCCTTTTTATACGTAAGGGATAATGTATAGAACGCAGGTCATTGTCGGGAAAATAAGCCCCGACAGGGCGAACAGCACCCCGACGCGAAAGCGGAGGGGTGTTGGTTCACCCTGAAGGGGCTTATTTTCCCGACAATGACCGGCGTTCTATACATTATCCCGCTTATTATACGGTTACAACTAAAACAAACAAATTACTTAACACCGTGTGTCTTTTTACAATGCATTTGTTACTATACGTAGTGTTTAAAAGGAGAGAAATAGTTCGCCAAAGACGTTGAACTTCAGAGACAGTTGAACATTCTTTAGAACACAGCTGCTCAACCGTCCGCTGAAACTCCATTGATAAATTATCGTACTACTTGCGGAGTGCTACGAAAGACGTGAATTAGAGGCAAAAAGTCATTTCCTTGACAGCGGTCATTAAGTCCATAGCAACGGTCAGTTATCGGAAAATAGTTGACCGCAGAACGTTGGGAAGCCCCATTCAAGTGAATGGAGCATTCTACAGCATTAAGAAGAGCCGTGTAATAAGTGTATGTATATGCATATGTATAAAAAGGCAATAGATGAAACTCAAACAAAAGTTACAAAAGTTTGAACATCAGATTGTGTGCCACGTTTATCACTGCTTATTACACGGCTCTTCTTAATGCTGTAGAATGCTCCATTCACTTGAATGGGGCTTCCCAACGTTCTGCGGTCAACTATTTTCCGATAACTGACCGTTGCTATGCAGTTAATGACCGCTGTCAAGGAAAGTGGCCTTTTTGCCTCTGATTCACATCTTTCGTAGCACTCCGCAAGTAGTACGGTAACTTATCAAGGGAGTTTCAGCAGACGGTTGAGCAGCTGTGTTCTAAAGAATGTTCAACTGTCTTTGAAGTTCAACGTCTTTGGCGAACTATTTCTCTGCTTTTTAACACTACGTATAGTAAAAAAAAACAAATACATTGTAAAAAGACACACTGGGCCCTATCTTGCCGATCAGAAACGCAAGTAGGACGGCGCCAAGCGCAAGTAGCTGTGTGGGCGGCTCTATGGCGCAGTTGCTATTTTAACGGCGGAAAAAACACACTTGCGTCCAGCGCAAGTGTCAAAAGGGTTGGTCCAAAGGAGGTTACTCAGCCATAGGTGTGGTTTGGGCGTAATATGCAATAAACCAATCCGAGCGTCATTTCACATTCCCTTTAAGAGCGAAAAGCGCATAGTCCATAGCGGCTTGTTATTTTGATGGCGGAATTACCTGGTGGAAGACCGGAGAAGTTCACAGCCGAGGAGACCGACGTGAGATTTACACACATTTTTTGGCCATATATAATTACAAGGAAAATAAAGTATTTACCACTTGAGGAAATCATTGTGATATCCATATCCAAGATATTTTAAAATAAGCATACATGTAGCCTACACATTGACCCAAATGATTCAGGTTAATTGAAGCTGCGTGACATTTGATTTATTGTATGGCTTTGTAAAAAGCCGGGAGATAGATATATATGGGGATGCGAGAAACCCTCCAAAAGTAAGCAAAGTCAAGCAAGCATGTCAAGATATTGCCGTGATAGTTTCTGCAACGGGGCACCCGAAAACGTTGCCGAAAACGCTATAATGACGTCCGGAGACGTGGGACATCCAAGCTGGAAGGTAACACACGTTCTCGTGCCTTCACGGGAGGTGGATCTGCCTCGACTCAGGATCTGACGGCAGCAGAGGACATCGCCACGTCTACCCTCACGCCTGAGAGCGTGCAGGGATTTGGGGGCATGGAAATCGGCACCCAAGCCAGTGCACCAGCTGACCAAACCCAAGGTACATAAATAAAGTCCACATACACAGAGATGAGTTTACAAGATTTATAATAATACTGGCATTAAATAAATGCAACAAAGCCATACAATAAATCAAATGTCACGCAGCTTCAATTAACCTGAATCATTTGGGTCAATTGTGAAACGCTAGATGTACGCTAGATGTATGCCTAGTTTTTAAATGTCTTGGATACGGATATCACAATGATTTCCTCATGTGGTAAATACTTTATTTTCCTTGTAATTATATATGGCTTGCCAAACAATTGGTGTAAATCTCTCGTGAAGACGACAGAAGTAAAGTGTAGCCTACAGGTCCTATACTGTGCGGGCAAGCACATGCGCCCTTAAAATAGCGTTCTGAATACGCGTTACAGACTTTAGACATTGCGCCTCACATTAGACCAGCTTTTTTTTGGTCAATGGCGCACGGCGCACGGCGTTGTTTTGAAACTGCAAAATACCACTTGCGCCAGAGAAACGCCTTCTCTGTTCCGCCCCCGCCCATGTCGACGCAAGTTCATTTCGAAGCGCGCCTCTGGAGGGAAAATCGCGCTGTGCGCCGGGTGCAAGATAGGAATGATACATGCGTCGGTGACAATGTCAATTGCGCTGGGTGCAAGATAGGGCCCACTGTGTTAAGTAATTTTTTTAGTTTTAGCCGTATAATAAGCGGGATAATGTATAGAACGCCGGTCATTGTCGGGAAAATAAGCCCCTTCACGGTGAATCAACACCCCTCCGCTCCGCGTCGGGGTGCTGTTCGCCCTGTCGGGGCTTATTTTCCCGACAATGACCTGCGTTCTATACATTATCCCTTACATATACATAGGCAAATAGATTTTTTTCTCTTTCAAAACTACACTTTTTTGTGTCTCTTTTCTCTCTGTCTTTTCTTCCCCATCAGACACACTTCAGGTCCTTTCCCCCGTGCTCGTGTCCAGATGCTGGAGATCACTTCTTCCGTCAGCCTTATCTTTATTTACCGTCTCCATCCATCTCACGGCTGCTGTCGTTCACCTCTTATTACCCTCCTCTCTCTCTCTCTGACAGTGGATCATCAGGGCTAGGTGTGCAGCTACATGCCTTAGAGGCTGCAGTCTTTCTTCCCCCCTTACTCTTTCTCTTTCTCTCCCTCTCTCCTTCCCTCCCTCTCATTTTATCCCACTCTCTCTCCTTCCCCTTCTCTCTCTTTCTCTCTCTCTTTCATTATCTATCTTTCCCTCCCTCTCTCTCTTTTTCCCTCTCTCTCCCTCCCTCTGTCTCTCTCTCGTTCCCCATCCTTCTCTCACTTTCCCTTTCCCTCTCTCTCTCTTTTAGCTCAGTTGAGGGACAAATGGCGAGGATTAAAGGGAAATGTTACCATCAATGAATTAGAGAGGCTTGTTTTTTTCAACTGGTGAACTAGATTGATTATTTTTCTTGGCATTTCAACTGGTTTTCAATGGATTACAATGTATCTCTCTCTCTCTCTCTCTCTCTCTCTCTCTCTCCCCCCCTCTCTCTCTCTCTCCCATGAGGTGCAAAGAAATCAAGGCTGAGACCTAGACTTGATGTTTAGATCAAGCTTAATAATCTGGCTCACTCTGGGAATCAAAATGGTGTGTGAGGGGAGAAGTAGTAACTCTACATCCCTCTGGCAGGCTTGTGTTTTATCCAGTGAAGTCGGCTGATCCTGATGTTTTCTAAAGGTGAAAAAATACGTTTTTTGTTACTTGTTGTCAGTATGCCTTTAAAGCTCCGCCAGTTTTTGTCCTAGAATCATAAAAAGAACACCCCCAGAAACCTTTAATTGTCTACATATATGCCAAGTGTGGATCAACGGTTTTAGTTAGAGGAAATATACAGAAACATCAGGCATGTCAGACTCCCTAAAAAGTCTAACAGGCCTTAGTCCCCTTTAAACGCAAAGTCCCTGTCTCTTCCCTCTGTCATTTGGTCTTTTGTTGGTATTTCACATTGGCATTTGTGACAATCATGTAGCCCATGTCAATATAGTGGAATGGGGCCTTGTTCACAAAAAGAGACAAAAGGTGTAGCCGGCCACTGATGGAGGAGGAAGCGCATTAGGAAGTCAGTTTGGATCGGCTCTTTGACCCTAAACCTAACCCTAACCCTAAACCATTTATAACTGTGTGAACAAATGCTTAACTAATGATCAATTATGTATGAACAGTAGGCAAGGCAAGGCACTTTTATTTATATAGCACATTTCATGCCAATGGCAACCCAAAGTGCTTTACACAAATAAAATGAAGTGTTTTACATAGTAAAAGGAAGACAAAATATAAAAAATTTAAATATATAAAATCAGATAAAAAACATAAATAAAGTGAATAAAGGGTTATGCATAAGGGAGAGCATATAAAACAGAAAAACAGAAAATGAGTCTAAGAAAAGGCAACAGAAAATAGATGGGTCTTGATACTGGTTTTAAAACTGTCAATAGAGGGTGCAGTTCTAATTGACATTGGCAGCTGGTTCCACAGCTGAGTAGCATAAAAACAAAAGGCAGCTTCACCGCTTTTGGTTCTCACAGTTGGTTTTGTTAAAAACAGTTGGTCTTGAGATCTAAGAGGTCTAGTGGGGGTGTGGTATTGGAGGAGGTCTACGAGATAAGTGGGCCCCATTCCAGTTAGTTATTTAAAAACAAGCAACAATACTTTAAAATCTATTCTTTGACTGACAGGGAGCCAGTGTAAAGTTTTTAGTAGGGGTGTAATGTGGTCTGACCTCTTAGCTTTCATTAGATAACTAATGGTGAACAAACCGTTAACTAATAAGTAAAAAATGCTTAATAATGAATGAATTGTTTGTAGTTATTATAAAGTGTTACCAAAGCATTTGAAGCACTAGCGTAAGCATTAGCGTTAACTTATCAATGTGTTTTGAATACTTACTATCTCTATACCCATTGTTGCTCGGCCTGTTGTGCAGTTGGCCTTTAGTTCAATGAACGGAAAACCTCTTTAAAGGTCAGGGTAATGGTGAAGCTTCAAACAAAAAAAAAATAGTTTGCCTCAGTCAGTTAATCAATTGTCCATCCAGTCAGTTTTCCTGTAATCTGATTTCCCATGAATATGGTCTTGGCACCTCATCCCTGTCAAGGTTTGCGGCTAAGACTTCAAGAGCATCAGTATCTCAAACCTGTCGGAGGGATCCAGAGTCCTTGCTCATGACCAGTGGTGTATGCCCACTTCTTTTTCTGTCAGCATTGCGTATAACCACTTCTCAAAACAGGGTGTTTATCCTGTGCTGTATGGGCTGCTTAAAAAAAAATAAGAGTATACCCACTTCTCCAGGGACCACTGCTCATGACTCAACGAGGGTCGGGCCCTTACTGTGCTGTGCATAGCACATGTGGACTGGCAACCGCAGATGTGCAACAGCAGATATTAAATTGTTGCATTTCGATTTGGAACCCGCGTTGAGAAAAGCACAGTTTTGCATGAGTGGCAGGCGTGCTAGCAGCTGGTTAAAGCGTTCTAACTCAGTACCTGACTGATTTCAATCGTTAATTTTCCTTAGTAGAAGTTTGGACCTGTAAAGATCTAAAAATAGGTCCCAGCTTGATAAAATCAGCAAGGTCCCTTTAAGGTGTCGGCTGTGAAGTTCACTCACTGTACAGCTCTGAACCCTTTTGTTACCATTACCTATTCATGAATTCAGCAGATACTTTTATCCAAAGTGACTTGCACACACACATTTTCACACACACTTCACAAACACACGCACACAGACATACACACATAAACACATACACTTCAGACTCACACATTTAATAAACACACTTCACACACACTCACACACATTTTACAGACACACTTCACACAGACACTTCACACAGACACACACACATATTTTATACACACACTTCACACACACACATTTTACACACACTCCACACACTCACACACACACACACACACTTCACACACACACATTTTACATACACACTACACACACACACACTTCTATCAGGTAGAAACCAGTTGCTCTGCCACTTGAGCCCATTCAGGGGCAAACACGGAAAGGGCACTATGTAAACTGAGCCCTGAAAATGGTCTCATAGGATAGAACGGCCAAAGGTGAACGACAGAACAGTGAGACAGCTAGGGACCTAGTAGTGCTTTACTATCAGGCGTCTTTGCTCTTCACAAGAACAGATCGTCGTTGAGTCTACCTCCCTCCTGACTTTGGTGTCAGTTACCCTCTTCTCACTGTCAAGAGCCGGCTCTGTTCTGTATCTCGCTGCAGTCTCTCGGGAATGCGCTAATCGGAACTTCTTTCCACACCTCAAACCAATTTACCTGTGCCAGATATTTGAGACTTTGAGTCTATTTCTATTCGCCGTGAGGGTCCCAGGAGAGAACAACAGAGAGAGGCACACAAGACGGCTCTTCCTACTGCACATTTAAACCAGAATATTTTTTTATATAATTCTTATAAATCATTAATTATTTTCTCTAAATCATTAATTAATTATTCTTTGGGAGATTTATAATAATTTGATTTGATGTTTTTTGACCAATAACAGTGGAGGGCCCTTTCATTACGTAAAACATTTTACTGTTTTCTTGCTTAATAATGAGATTGTCAGGGAAAGACAATCTGATATCAGAGCTCATATTACATTTCATTTAATTTCAATTGCTAATAATTCACAGCACCTTTCAGATATTTCCCATGATACCACTATTTTCTACACGATAATGGTGTGTGTTCTGAGGTGAATCATTGGTGGTATTTTGGTTTTTCCTTGCGCAATTCCTCATAATATATAAAGCTGTTCATTTGTTTGTTTGTGCTGGGGCGTAACTATAGGGGGTGCAGCAGGTGCCGTTGCACCTGGGCCCGTGGGTCTTTGGGGCCCATAGCCATTTATGTTAATGTAAATAGTCTGAATAGCCATGTCGCATTGGCAAAAATACGTGCACGGGAGGAGGGGGCGTGGTGGCATGGTTAATGATCTACCCTGACAATTTCACACAGTTTCAAGTGTTAAAGGCAGAATATGTGCGCAGGGGAGGGGGCGTGGCGGGAGTGGTTATAAACATGAATATACACCACTGACTAGGGCCCGTCATAATAGTCTGCACCTGGGCACGTCGTACCTATGTTACGCCAAAGGCTGTTGCTTTTGTTGTTGCTATTGTTGTTGCTATTGCTGTGCTGTTCCTGACTCCCACACTCACTATTTATCATACACACACACACTCTCTCACACACACACACACACACACTCTCTTTTTCTCTCTCTCTTACACAAACACACTTACACACTCTCACACACACACACACTCTCTCTCACACACACACACACACACACACACAACTCTACATGCCTGGTTCTTCATCAATAGTGTTTGAAACCTGTCATCACAAAGTCGATCAAATTGATCCACAAGGTGTTTGGGTATTTTGTAAACAAATTAATTTTTGTTAATGATTCCATGTTGCATTACGCCTTCTCTGAGCCTACATGACAGAATGCCATGCCTCTATGTTACACACATTCTTTTAAATACCTTTTTAAAACCTTCCCCTAGCTTTAGCTCTCCTTCTCTCTCTCTGTCTGTCTTTCTCTCTCTCTCTCTGTCTCTCTCTTTCTCTCTTTCTATCTCTCGCTTTCTCCGTCTGCTGTTGGTTACTGTAACTTTAAATGTAGTTTGGACAGACCTAGGTCCAATGGGATACACACACACACACACACACACGCACTCACACTCTCTCTCTGTCACAAACACACACACACACACACACACACACACACACACACACACACACACACACACACACACACACACACACACACACACACACACACACACACACACACACACACACACACACACAGAATGTTGAGTCAGGCAGTGGGAGGATTAGATTGAGGAATTAAAAAGGTGAGACTGCTCAGAGCGAAATGACACTTTAAATCACTCTGCCAGACTTATTGCACAGAATCCAATCAGTTCTAAAATAAGATGCTCTATTTCAGCTTTAAGGGAGATTTATATTCATTTACACCAGCTGCTAATAAAAGTGCAAGGAGCTCGGAGATTTATCGGGAGCAACAGCTCTCACGCCCAGGTGCTCATTCATCCTTTCCCTGTGTGATTGTGTGTGTGTGTGTGTGTGTGTGTGTGTGTGTGTGTGTGTGTGTGTGTGTGTGTGTGTGTGTGTGTGTGTGTGTGTGTGTGTGTGTGTGTGTGTGTGTGTGTGTGTATGTGTGTGTGTGTCCATGTGGAAGTATGTTTCAGGGTGTGTATATTTTAGAGAATTTGTGTGTGAAGGCCTGTGTGAGGAAGTTTGGGTATGTCTGTGTTCATGTGTGTTCATAGATGTGTTAGTGCATCTCTGTGTTCATATATGTGCGTGTGTGTGTGTGTGTGTGTTTGTGTGTGTGTGTGTGTGTGTGTGTGTGTGTGTGTGTGTGTGGGTGTTAGTGACTATCAGTATAAGCAGTCCTGTAGGAGGCCGAAGTGCTGCTGCCCACAGCTAAAATGAAGGCCCTCCTGAAATCCCTTCACAGACTGGGGATTTTCAGTGGCCAGAGCTGTTTAATCACCATTTTCTCATGAAGTCACCATGTGGGAGCTGAGCACACACATACACACACACACACACACACACACACACACACACACACACACACACACACATACACACACACACACACACACACACACTCTCTCTCTCTCTCTCTCTGAGCCCTCGCTCCTATTTTTAGGTTTATCGTATATTGATGTGAAATGGATGAATTTCCCCTGTTTAACCTGTTGGGATATAGACTTTGGTACAAATCCTCTTTCAGACATACGGGGCCACTGACTTACACAGGCCAAGAGAGGAGGCAGAGTCAGCAGAGTGTGTGTGTGTGTGTGCGTGTCTATGTGTGTGTGTGTGTGTGTGTGTGTGTGTGTGTGTGTGTGTGTGTGTGTGTGTGTGTCTCTGTGTGTGTGTGTGTGTGTGTGTGTGTGTGTGTGTGTGTGTGTGTGTGTGTGTGTGTGTGTTAGTGTGTGTGTGTGTGTGTGTGTGTGTGTGTGTGTGAATATGCTTTCTCTGTTATTGTATCAACCTCAGGGAAACTCCAAAGAGGACTGGAAGAAAAATCAGGGATATTTTTATTTTTTTGATTTTACTGTGATGTCATTATGATCAGCTGAGGGTTAAATCAAAGCACCAGAATGAGGCTTCATGAATCACAGTTAAGAGTGTGGTGAAGGAAGAAGCACACCTTGTACCAAATCATACGGAATGTCTGCAAAGCCCTGGTGGCAGATGGGCTGATTGGGTACATCAGGACTCTGAGGTTTGACTGATTGACAGATTGGCGGATTGGCAGATTGGCAGATTGACCGATTGACCGATTGACGGAATGACACACCCTCAGCTAATTAGCGATTCCAGTGAATATTTGTTGTTGATATCTGAGTTCAACAGTTGATTCAAATTCACCCCTCACTTCCATGCTCTGGAAGCAGTATGTGGATTGGCTATAATTGTTTATTGCTCAGTCTGTTTGTGCCCCATCTACAGCGGCATGGCTGTGTACGGACACTGGAATTATTTATTTTTAAAATTCATTCATTTGAGCGTGCAATCTGAATGGACAGCTAGAAGACCGTGAGGAGCAATTCACTGAATTAGAAAGAAAAAAAAGTGTATTGTATTGGAATTGTGGTCTCGTCCTTCAATTCAATAAATACAAAAATAAACAAATCACAGTTGTGTGAAGGAAAGAGTTCCCTATATAGCTGTTTCTCATTGAATGAAAATTGGATGAATTTGGCTGTTATTGGGGCTGTAAGGCAGAATTCACTCTAAGAATGTATATGCTCTGGATTTAATTATTCACAGTTGTTTGGCCAGGGGGGGGACAAAGGGTAGCGGTCACACCGCAGCTTCTCAACCTGGACTGTGTCCCTATGCACTGGTTGCTATTAGGCACCCCAGAGCCTGGTCACACTATTGTGAACCTCAAGAGGTTTGGGATTTCCAAGTTTGTGCAAATGTGTATGAATGTAACATATTCATGTTTGGTCTTGAATTGATCCTTGTGATGTGGGCAGCGGTCTGATCATGGTTTCCTTGCAATCAAGTTATAGCTGTGTAATTTTATTAGCCAATTGTAACCTCTGTCTGGGCAAACCCAGATGGCCAGGGTTGGCGTGGGGAGAATGTTATCTTAGGGCATCAAGCACAGATAGTGGCCTTAAGAGATCAGGAGATGGCTGGTGGCAAATGCATAGCAGTGGGTCTTGAGGCACAAAACCACTTTACTGTGTTTGGGGCGTCCCTCTTTGCTCTCCTCTGTTCTTCCTCATCTGCTCTTTTTGTTTGTCTCTCCTTCACGATTCCTCTCGCCCATTAATTTCAGGTTTGGTTATTCATCTCTGGTTATGTTATTTTATATCTCATGCATTCAGGTTTTATTTGGTCTAATTGGCATCTAATCTGTGTATTCACTTGCTATAATTTACAGTTGTACTTATTCATTTGGGTTGTATATTACATTCAGTTTGACTGACACTTGTAACATTTAAGCTTACTTTTTTAATATTAATAAACTGATTCTTCATTAACCATTCATATAACTCCTCATGTGCCATGCCATTACATTAATTAAGATCTCATGATTGGTGTATATATATGGTTTGGTAATATCATAGGTAATTGAATATGTAATGGAGTCAGATTAATAATATATTAATTGTACGATTAATTAAGCACTTTAATGCTTTCTACTTTCCCATAAGCTATTTCGGCTATCTTTACACCACTGTAGAATACATCGTTCCAGAAAGCAGAGCTCCAACATACACACACACACACACACACACACACACAAACCTCCCTATAAAGTCATTATGTGTGAGCTGTGCACAAACACACACACACACACACACACACTCGCACGCACGCACGCATGCATGCATGCACACACACACACACACACACACACACACACACACACACACACACACACACACACAACACACACACACACTCACACACACACACACACACACACACACACACACACACACACACACACACACGCACGCATGCACACACACAGGAACACACACACACACGGTCCTCCCTATGAAGTCAGCTTTTTTAGATATCCTGGCAATCAAAACAAAAGCTCACTCTCCATCAGACCCTTATGAAGCTGTATACTGTTCCTGTCTAATCATCATTGCAGCCTCTCAAACACAGCCCTTGACAAGTTCTGAAACGGTGTAAATTGTTAGGGAAGTCAAAAGTGAGACCCACTGGGCCAAGGGGAAAGAGTGATGAAATGCGTCAGAATTAATAGATAGTGTTGAATCTGCTCATGTACCTGACTGGAAGAATTTGTGTGCAGAACTCACGATTTAGTTGTGTATGTCACATCATTTATTTTTCCATCAATTAAAATTCAGTTCTCCCGTACAATTTTGAACAGGGGCACACCTTACCTGGTCTTACCTGGTCTTACTTGGTCTTACCTGGTCTTACCTGGTCAAAACTGGTCTTACTTGGTTTTATCTGGTGTTACCTGGTGTTACCTGGACTTCCCTGGTCTAACCTGTTGATACCTGGTTTTACATGGTCTTACCTTGTCTTACCTGGTCTTGCCTGGTCTTACCTGGTCTTACCTGGTCTTGCCTGGTCTTGCCTGGTACAATTGCTTCACTGTAGTTTTCTTTCTTCTCCTTGCCCATTTCCTGTCTTTGGTGATGTTTATCGTCAGATCTGATTGAGGCTCCATCTGCCATTGCGTCTATGATGAAACCCCTTTGTTATGACAGACTTGCCATTAGATTACTGTCTCTCCCTCTCTCCATACCTCTCTCTCTCTCTCCCTGTCTCTGTCTCCCTCTGACTGTCTCTGTCTCTTTGTCTCTCTCTCTCCCTCTCTCGCTCTCTGTCTCTCTCTTTAGCTCTATGTAAGCTTGCCATAGATAACTTGAGGAAATGTTGGTTCAATCTTTCTCTCTCTCTCTTGCTCTCTCGCTCTGTAACACACAAACTCAGATGCACAGGCCTGTACAAATGACAGATAGATGTGTCCAGCCCCCCTCCTTCTCTCTCTGTCTCACACACACACACACTCTTTTCACAGTACACACATTTTCACACACACACACACACACACACACACACACACACACACACACACACACACACATGCCATAACACGGGTGACTGCACAATGTAAAACTCCACTCTCTCTGTCTCCTGCTAAAGCAGGGAAGACACACTCCGAGTCAAACACATTCTCTCCGTCAGTGGTGTGAGGCACAGTACACACTCTTGCACTCAACTGGGTTTGTATGGTAAGAGTGTGTGTGATGCAATACACACTCTTACACTCCCTGAGGTGTTTAAGGTAAGAATGTGTGAGATGCAGTACACACTCTTACACTCACCTAGGTTCTTAAGTCGTACAACATCTTGTGTAAGTCCCGAGGGAGTAAACTGAAGTATTGTTTTTGTTTTCTTCCTTTATTTATTTACCTATTTGTTTGTTTGTTTGTTTTCCTTCAGGGGACGTAAGATAGATCAATAGCCTTTTTTCGGCAGCGGCAAACACACACACACACACACACACACACACACACACACACACACACACACACACACACACACACAAACACACACACACCCACACACACACACTCTTAAGAGATGTGGGTGGGATGAGTGATCCTCTGGTCTGCTGAAGAGGAGGATCAGAGAGCCTCACTGAAGCCCTGAGCCGCCTTCTCGTAGTAATCTCCTGTGTAGTTCGGCCAGGAGTCTTTATGACTGCATGCTGCCATTGTTTACGGTCCATTGCGGCTGATCTAAGAAGGCTTTAGATTTGTATTTTCTGGTGTTTTAAGACATATTTGGTGTGTGTGTGTATGACTGGATGTGTTGCAAGTCCGGTGTGTTCTAAGAGAGAAAACTAGTTTGGGGTGTGTGTGTGTGTGTGTGTGTGTGTGTGTGTGTGTGTGTGTGTGTGTGTGTGTGTGTGTGTGTGTGTGTGTGTGTGTGTGTGTGTGTGTGTGTGTGTGTGTGTGTGTGTGTGTGTCTGTGTAAGTGTGTGTGTGTGTGGCACAAACAGTAGTACTGAAAAAAGACTGATGTAATATACCCCAAGTACTGTATAAAGACTGATGTAATACACCCCTAACACTGTATAAAGACTGATCAATCCCAAGTTTTTTTTTTCTTTGCAAATAACCTGCCACTGGTTGTGATTCAGAGGAGAAGATTTTGAGAGTAGATGAGTGTGTTATACTGAGATACAATACTGGTCAAAGGAGATGGAGAAAAGGAGAGACGCAGCAAAAACAAAAAAGGAGAAAGAGAGAAAGGGAGAGAGAGAGAGAGAGAGAGGAGAGAGAGAGATAAAGAGAGAAAGGGAGGGAGAGAGAGAGAGAGAGAGAGAGAGAGAAAATGAAAAGAGGACACTGAACAAAACACAGCCATAAGGGTGAGAACCGGTTGAGCTCAGGAAAGGTGGAAAACATCAAGTCCTTAAAATACCTGACGGTAAACTTTTCTTGATCTTACAGTAAACTTCACCAAGACCGTGCACCCAACCAAAACACTCCCACACTTACACACACATTCACACCAAGTGTGTATTTAGAGGGCGTTACATTTGAAAGAAACTCACGTCTCATTCTCAATTTCTCATTTATCTGTCTGGTACATGGTAGTCAACTTATTAATCATCCTGGATTCCATTTCCAAAGTCTATTTAAAGTCAGCTCTCTCTCCTGAAACGATGGTGTGGATGTTCATTTCTCATCTACAGGAAGCCAGGAACGTGTACGAACACTGATGTTTCTTTGAGCGCACACACAGAACAGACACTTAGAGGAATCGGCTGAATTTGACCAAAAAAAAAACGTGTTTGATGTTTTAATCGAGGACTGCACCTTTAACGAGTCATGTTTGAAAGTGACGCCTATTTGCTGTAAGGCACGGCACAATAACCTTCAGCTCTGGCCTCTCTCCTTTAAAACACCAGAAATGCCCCCAGAAGTGTGAGGCGAAGTGCCCTTTGTGGGGCACTTACAGAGCTGACCCTGCCTGCGTGTATTTTTAAGCCATTTCTGCCCCCTCGAAATGTCACATCTGACTCAGATGAGGGTTTGCTGTGTTTTTGAAGCCCGTAAGGAGTCCTTCTCCTTCTCCTCTCCTCTGTCCAAGACAAAAGACTAAACCAGTTCAATGCTGATTCACACAAGAATTAGCTCCTCGCTGAGAAAGACAGTCAGAAGTTTGTATTTCAGGTGGCATTAGACTGCTGTAGTAATGAAGTAATGTTCAGAAAGATCAGATTGTTTCAGTCTGGAGATACTGAAGAATCAACTCTTCACTGAGGATCACAGTCAGTACTTTGTATTTCAGGTGATCTCTAGACTAATAAATACTGATAGGTAATGCTAAGTAAGGTTGAATCGGTTCAAAACTGTTTCACTGAGGACTCAACTCTCCACTGAGATTCACAGTCAGTAGTATGTATTTCAGGTGATCTCTAGACTAATACATAAAGGTAACGCTATGTTTGTATTTCATGTGATCTCTAGACTAATAAATACTGATAGGTAATGCTAAGTAAGGTTGAATCGGTTCAAAACTGTTTCACTGAGGACTCAACTCTCCACTGAGATTCACAGTCAGTAGTATGTATTTCAGGTGATCTCTAGACTAATACATAAAGGTAACGCTATGTTTGTATTTCATGTGATCTCTAGACTAATACATAAAGGTAACGCTATGTTTGTATTTCATGTGATCTCTAGACTAATAAATACTGATAGGTAATGCTAAGTAAGGTTGAACCGGTTCAGAACTGATTCACTGAAGAGTCAACCCTCCACCGTGGATCTCTGACTCCCATGTTGCTTTAGCAGACGGTTGCCCAGAGTGATGAAGAGAGCAGGGGAAGTCTGAGCTAGGTGAAGCCGATATGAGTGGTTCCTGGGAGCTGTATGCGTCACCATGGATATGGTGGTACCTTGCTGTACTAGTCGAGGAACAGGAAGAATGCTTGGTTCTGTCAGGGTCACCTCTGCGATTGGTCAGCAGTCTGGCTCATCCATCTGTGACTGTAAAACTGACTAAACTGATAGTAAGGACTGTATAGGTTGTAGGGTAGATGTGGTGGTGTCGCCCTGGTGTGTCGGTAAGAGCACAGTCAGAATGCAGTCTCAAGGATCTTTGTCTTTGTCTTTATCTGTTTGTATTTGTGTTTGTGTTTATGGTAGTTCGTCAGTGACGCACAAACATGTCATGAATATGAAACAGATCTTACTTTTACTAATTGAACTGTACAGCCAAACTAACACCGTGCAGACTCTTCAAGTTTTTGCCGCGAACTAACTCAAAACACAGGAGGTTGCTGGGCAACGGATTTCTGCGCGTGCACAATCTACAAAAGTCTCTGGCCTTTCTAACAGTGACAATGTATGAACGTAGAATGTATAGGATGTGACTTCCCGCTGTGTGCGTGTGTGCAGTGGCGTCGTAGGGGGGGGGATAAAGGGGACTGAGTTACCAGGGCCCTCTGTGGGGGAGGGTCCTTGAGGAGTGTGGAATTTTATTTTTCCTTTAAACATTAATATCATTTAAAGGTCCAAATTTTCTTGCTAACTAATATAATTTTAATGTTTTGGGTAAATAAATTGGTTGAATGATGGATTGAATTGTGTGTCCTAGTCTACATATAATGTCTGGAGACCCTCACCCCCCCGGCTCACGCACAAAATGGTTTAGTCCGCCTTCAGTGTGCTTTTTAACTATAGGCGCATTTGACGAATGTTAACGTTCATTCGACTGAGGCAACGGTGCGCTTTGAAGATGTCCAAGAACGTTAAATCCGGGTTTCAGAAAAGAAAAGAAAGGCAGGCAAGAGAGAGAAAAAGAGACGAGGGAAAGCAACTACTAACAGACTTCTTTCCTAAGAAAGGTGAGCCCGAATGTGAAAGCAAACACCCTACATTAAATTAACTCATGATGTGGTAATAAAACGAATCAATACCACCGCGATTGTCATTGCTAAAAACGGCATAACACAAAATTAGAAATAACATGCCCTATCTGTAATCTGAGGTAAACTCTAAATACATGTTTGTTTGCATAGCCTTCCACAGTTGCAGAGTGTGTTGCACGCACATCCAATCCAGGTGCAGGGTAAAAAGAGATCCGTAAAAATGAAAGAATACCCACACTGTTGCTGCTGACACCTGACGAACACCTGACGAAGACCAACGGTGGTCGAAACGTTGTGCCAATAAAATACACGGGAGCTGCAGCAACAGTGTGCGGGTATTCTTTCATTTTTATGCATAGCCTACCATACCATTGCAATAGTAGGTCTATACTAATTAGAACATTTGGCTAAATTAATATTTGTTAGGCCATAACATAATTAGGCTAATAGCCTTATTAAGTAGGGCTAGTCTAGGCTCAATAAGTTCATAAGGTTAGGCTGTCAAATTAGTTGGCTAGCAAAGTTAACTTGTGAAACATGGCACTCAGTTTCAGAAGCAGCTAGTGATGCAGACCCCTCATCCTCTGACACTGGTCTTGAGGCAAGGTGAGCAGTTTAAAATGAAAGTACATCATTTTAGCTATTTATACTGTAGGCTTAATGTGTTTAGCAAATAGCAACACAGGCTGTTCCATCCAAAGGTGACTTTTTTTTGTTGCAATCAGGGTGTGAAGGGGATTTTAAGCAATATAGTAAAAAGTGTTCCAGGAAAACATCCCATACTCTACCTTTAAACATGTTCAGTCACACAAATTAGGCTACATTGGAATTGCCTGTTACAGTAATATCTATCAGATGCTTCATGCTTGTAGAGGGTTCTGTCCAGGAAGATGGAGAAAATGTGGTAGAGGATGACACAAGTGAAGGAAGTGATAGCAGAGAAGATTCTGAGAAAAGTGAAAGGGATGAAGAGAGGTCAGAAAGTAGTCAGAGCAGCGCCAGGGAGTGTATGCCAGAAGATCCAGCACTATGGACAGAGAAATGAACTAATGAAGAGAGAGACACAATTGTTCACAGACTGGCAAGCAACATAAAAACAAATAAAATTACAGCAAAAGACAAGGAAGGGAAGCCATTTCTTAACTACCTTCAATTTGCAAAGTTTCACCGTCAGGGGGGAGGGGGCGTGGCACTCTTTTTTTGGGGGGGGGGGGGGGGCCCTATGAACCTACTGTGCATAGGGCCCAGAATCTGGTGCTACGCCCCTGCGTGTGTGTTGTGTGTGTGTGTGCTTGTGTGCGTGTGTGCATGTGTGTGTGTGTGTGTGTGTGCATGTGTGTGTGCGTGTGTGTGTGTGTGTGCATGTTTGTGTGCATGTGTGGGTGTGTGTGTGTGTGGCAGCTGGCAGCAGGCTTGTAACATTTGTAATCTCGTCAAATACCTGTTGCTTTGCATTGAAACCCCGCCAATAGAGTCTCACCAGCGAAAATTAAAGGCAGAATCTGCGACTTTTACAACAGGCTGTTGACATTTATGCTCAACACCCAAATACATGACACCCCACCCTTCTGTTCGCCTGACAGAACATGTTAATCAGGTGGAAATGTTAATGCCTCAGTCTGTGTCACTTTGTCTGTTTACCATTTACAGAGCCAGGGATGTGTCTGAACACTGGGATTTTTTGAGCGCATAGCTGAACGGACAGCTAGATGACCGTGTGGAGCAATTTGTATTGCCAAGTGTATTGGATTACAATTGCAGACCTGGCCTTTGACAGTATGGAACTTTGGGGACGAGAGACGAAGACAAATAAAACAGCCTTGCCTGCGACCTCAGAGCATGCTGCTCGTACAAACTACTCTGTACCATTAAATAAGCAGCATCGTTCAATGTCACGGTGAGACCCAGTCGGAGCGTCTGACAGTCTTAAATTGCATTCCGGTCCTTCCCTGGAGAACCGACTAGAACACGCTTTCTCTTTATTTGCCTGACGTTCCTTCCTCATTATAAACCTCCCTGCTCATTATTGTATTCCTGTCTGCCCACAAAGGATTGGAGCAAAGGAGAATACTACAGCAAAAAGCCTGAAAACACTTCTGTACAGCCAAGGATGCATTCAAATCAACTTTTACCCCCCCTGCCCCCACACACACACCACATCCCCCGTCCACCTTGTCCCATTTTCCTTACATCGTGTTCACGAATACATGTGTGCTCATTGCAGGAAGCGAAGCATGCTGGGGAGGTAAAGTGAACACTCTTGTTGGTCTGCTGTGTTGTTCAAAATTGAGGGTTCGAAGGGGTTACTCTTATGACTTGTGATGCATTTTAAAGTGGCAGTGGGGTGTATGCAGTGAACTTAAATTGAAATGGATCCCAGGCATAAAATAGCTTATATAGATAAATACATAGACAGAGAGAGGGAGGGGAAGAGAGAGGGGAGAGAAGAGAGGGAGAGAAAGAGAGAGGGGAGAGAAGAGAGAAAAGAGAGGAAAATGAAGACAGAGAGAGGGAGAAAAGAGAGGAGAATGAAGACAGAGAGAGGGAGAGAAAGAGAGAGGGGAGAGAAGAGAGGAGAAGGAAGAAAAATAGAAGGATAAATTGTGTGATTCCGTGGGCCACAGTAGTTTATATCAATAGTGCAGTCTGTGATTCTTATCCACACTTTTTTGTCAAATCCAGCTGAATTCTCCTCAAGTTCCTCCACCTGTCCATCCAGTGTGTGTGTGTTTGTGTGTGTGTGTGCTCCAAGAACCTCTGGTATTCGTATGCAGTCCAATCTCCGTACATGGGCCACAAACACAGTACTTTGAACTGAGTCATAAACACCCCAGGTAGTCAACATGTTGCTAAGGGAGCACAGAGGAGAATTTACCTGAGAGGGGTGTGATTGGATTGGCTGTTGCGGTCAAATATCAACAACCTTTCAGCAGAATGACGGACTCCATCTCCTCCAAGGGTGGAAGAGAAAGCTGGATAGGTGTCATTAACTTTGGAATCACTGAATGACATGAGTCTGTGTAAGCCATTTTTTAAAGGACTGAGAAAATTACTGTTAGTGCTCCATTTATTAATGGTGGAAACGTTGACGTCTTGAGTTTTAGGGTACGCAATAAGCGTAGAGAATAAGATGGAATTAATTCATTCTAATGTTCCCGATCCGTTCAGGACAGTTGCTTAAAGCATAAGTAAATACGTGTAGGCCTATTTAACAAACGAGAGCCTGTGGTAGCAAAAAATGAAATAGTCGCATGGACAAAAGAATACACCAATCCTGGAGTTGTTTTATGACGCTATGTTACCATTAAAGGCACCCAGTGCAACTTTATGTAAACATTCAATGAAAAATAAACATTCAATTTCTACTATTTTTTAGACGTAGTAAGTTTCAATAACGCCATACCATTACATATCGACATTCAAGGAGCAAAGATGAGAAGTCGTTGTGTGGTGAGAACTGATAGAAAATCGTAAACAACAACAATCGCCGGTGGGGAGAAGCCATTTTTCCATTGACTGGAAGCCTGCTTTATTTATTGCAGGTTAAAAAAAATAAAGAAAATGGCGGCGATTGTTGTTGTTATCGATTTTCTATCAGTTCTCACCACACAACGACGTCTCATCTTTGCTGCTTGAATGTCGGTATGTAATGGTATGGAGTTATTGAAACTTACTACGTGTAAAAAAGACTAGAAATTGAATGTTTATTTTTAAGCCTCGAAAGTTGCACTGGGTGCCTTTAACATACCTGCAATATGTTATACATGCGAGGTAGGTTATTTACTTACATACCAAGGGTTGCTGTTAATATCATTCAATGTCATAGTGAAAGGAGACCAAAGTCTGCATTTACTCATTTATTTGTTTGCTATGATCAGAGTGCAAATGTTTTTAGTCGACAGCTTTCAGAAACAGGCACAACTAGCTCTACTCTCTGTCGTGAAAACACCCCTACTGTTTGCGCGAGCCTGTCTGCGTCAAAACGTCAAACAACTTTCACGGTGATGCGCAGCTTCTATCACACGTTATAGGGTGCGTTATGTGTCCTCGCCGCATGGTGGCAACCTCTCTCACGTTACCCCGCTGAGCGCCAGTTGTGGACTCCAACTCGCACTCACGGACTGGACTGTTCGGGGGACCAAGCTCTCACAGCATACTGACGAGCCGGCTTCTACGTATGGCTTCTGTGAGGCGTACACTGATGACAGCTTGATCATTTCAAGTTGCTCTCCCACCGTCGCTTCCCTCTCTCCTCTGCCGCTGCGAGGCTGACAGTTACTCGGTTGATCGGAAAATAAAACTAATTTGTGGACCAGCACGCTTGGATAGCCTTGGAGTTGGTAGATTTATCGATGCCGACAATATTCGGTGTTCTATTTCCAGGCGGAGTCGTTTTGAATCTGGAAGCTTTCGTCACCACTTCGAGAATCTTTTTCTTTGGGATCAGCATCTACGGACCGCTGAAAGATAATTATCTGAATATCTAAGGGAAAATAAAACTTTAACCTTCGTGGTTTGTGGACACACTTATTTCAAATACTGCTCTTTATGACTTTGCGTTTTGAAAACCCCGAGATCGCATAAGATCTTTTTTTTTCTCTGAATGGGTATATAGTGTGCACATGTCTATGTATACAGGCTACCGTTTTTCGTTCTGAATGGAAACCGTTACTCTGTCTATCCAAGGATTACTCCAAGGAGCGACAGATGCGTCCGTGGAACCATTTGTCTCCTGAAAAGTAATTAGGAAGGACTATCGCAGCCTGAAAATAGGGTCTTGGAAAAAAACTTGGATCAGTTTGTCACATATTGAACTTTACATAGGGCGACTGTTACCAACTGTGCGCTTATGAATTGTAAGTCTGCGCGTTAAGCCACACTGCTATTAAAAGGAGACATTCCCTGTGGACCTATATGTGACGTTATCGTCTTTATTTGATTAAGTCGCTGAAAAACGCCACTTGATTTTGGCGCAGCGGTGCAAGACTCGCCAGCTCGTGGCTGCTTACGGAGACCGTCCGGAAGGCGTGCACGCACACTAGAGCGGTCACAGTCCAGGGCAGGCACGCACCACTCCAGGTGGACTTGATCGGAGCAACATGTACCCGGTGTGCTGGACAAGCGAGTTTAACGTTGGGCGTCTTTGGGCAGTGGTCGGGAACTCGGCGAGACTCAAGTGGCGACCCAGTTGGATATTACTGCTTCTCCTGTTTATTCACTACACGGCGGCTCAAGGTAAGGGACCGCTAGTTCTATCAAGCCACCGCTGCTGCTTGTTTGGGAGCAACTGCTCAATGGGCCACTTTCGCAGAGGGGACGATGTGTCATTTTTTGGGGGCACCTCGTTGTCTGAGAGGACAGACTGTGCAAGCGCTGTCGTACACCACCGAACCAAATTACTGCTCCGAAAAGTGAACATGCCATTTCATGCTCTCCCTCTCTCCCTCTCCCTCTCTCTCTCTCGCTCTCTCTCTCTCTCATACGCGTTGCGCTGCTGTTGTGACAGAAAGCCTATCCATAACAGTACCGGATTTAACACTTCATAAGAATTGCCTTTTCTGGTGGTTGGATGTTTTGGAATGTATTCACACACGAGGTCTCATGACTAGACCACTTCTTGTTTTCTTCACGAAACGCTCTCTGGCTCATGGGGGTTATTCTTAGGCCACGGCAACTATAATGTAATCGCCAGGATTGATTATTTAAGGAATACAAAGTTCACATGTCCATTACATGTGTTTCTGCATATTTAAATCTCAGTCGCCATATTGCTGCTAACCTACTAATTAACGCCTGTTTTGTGTAACTGTACGTGTCTTCAGTGCGTGCGCTAGTGTGTGTGTGTGTGTGTGGGAGGGAGAGAATGTGGCAGAGAAAAGTAGGCAACAAGACTGGAGAGAGGAGTACTTGCCAGTGTGAACTCTCCTGTGTTTTACAGATGTGACATTTGCATGGAAAAAGCAACTCCCTTCTGCAAAATGGTGTCAGGCATATGTTAAGTGTGCATGCAATACTTCGACTTTCTCGCTGTGAGATAAGTGTTGCTGCCCTTGGCACAAGTCTTTTTCAGAACATGGTGATAGATACACACTCACAGGCACGCACGCATACAAACTCTCTCTCTCTCTCTCTCTCTCTCTCTCTCTCTCTCTCTCATTCTCTCTCTCACACACACACACACACTCACAGAAGCACACATCCACACACACTGCAGCTTAGATCTGAGAAACTGTCCTATTGTTGCGCGCGTCAGAAAAGCAGGAGGAGAGCCACTTGTGGTAATTTGCATCCACCAGCCGCGTGGCCTTGAGCGAAGCGCGAGGAGCGAACATCATTCGGAGACCGTTGTTACAGAAGGCATGGGAACAATCAGAGACTTAGACAACAGTCACTGTCACACTCACTCACTCACCCATACAGGTGAAAGTGGTGGCTTAAGAGGAGTATTAACACGCATAGCCTAAGCCCTTTAGACGAGCGTTCGGTGTCAGCGTTTACCACACGGAGAACATGAAACGTGGTCACGCTATGACAGCCGTCCGTCATTCTCGTCAGTCAACCCAATTCACTCACCTCCACAACACAGCCTCAGTGACTTACACGAAATGTGTGTCAAGTCCTACAGGTGTGTGTTTTTCAGTGTGTAAGTGTGTATCGTGTCTTATAGGTGTGTGTTTGTGCCTGTGGGTGTGTGAGTGTGTAAAATGGCAACTATGAGAGCTGAGAGAGGTCTGTGGATGAGAACCCTGTGGACAGAGACAATGTATGGAAAAGATAGATAGACTAAAAGAGTTAAAGAACGATAAAATAGCAGAATGTGTGGAAATGTGGAAGACCGACAGAACAGAAGAAAGGATGAGAGAAAGAGAGAGAGCGAGAAAGGTGTTTAAACCATTGATATTGTCTCACAAACGCACACCATTGTAACACATTTGACAGGAAAAAACTCATTCCCATGCATTACCTCGGCAACCTATTCCAAATACCACTCAAAAACACATTCTCATCATCTCAGAGAAAGAGAGGGAGAGAGAGAGAGAGAGAGGGGGAGCAGAGAGATATTGAGGAAGAGCTAAAGGTGGAGAGAGAGAAGACGGAGGAGCTGTCACGTCCCTGTTCACTCTTTCACCAGTCTGTTCACCTGTCATTACTCCGTGTCCTCTCGGGGGTCAGAGGAGATGGGAATTAATTGGTCTTTTTTTTCTCTTGTCCTCTGTTCAGAGTGTTCATATGATCTCCTCTCCTATTCGTTCTTCTCATTTCCTCTCTACAATGTCCTCTTCTCTTCTCCTCTCCTCTCCTCTCCCTCCTCTCCTCTCCTCTCCTCTCCTCTCCTCTCATCTCACTTCCTCTCCTCCACTCCTCCTCTCCTCTCCTCGCCTCCACTTCTTTCCTCTCCTCTCTTCTCCTCTCCTCTCATCTCATTTCCTCTTCACTCCTCCACTCCTCTCCTCTTCTCTCCTCACCTCTTGCCTCCTCTCCTCCACTCCTCTCCTCTTCTCTCCTCTCCTCCGTCTCCTCTCCTCCACTTCTCTTCTCTACTCTTCTCTCCTCTCATCTCGCTCCTTTCCTCCACTTCTCTCCTCTCCTCTCTTCTTGTCTCCCTTTTGCTCTCGTCTCCTCTCCTCTCCTCTCCTCACGACTCCTCTCCTGTCCTCTCTTGTGATTAAAGGACAGTTTTTTCACTAGCTGGCCCCTACAGACAGGTGCCATATCATCAACCCCTTGTCCGGCCAGGCACCTAATTACCCACTGCCTTCCTCTAACAAGAAGCCGAAAGCACCGCGCAGGGGGATCACAGGCCGACATTTTTGCTCGACGCGAGCAGTGGCAGACCCACAAAACATTATGGCAAAGACCGGATGAATCATTACGTTTGTTTTAACATCTCACTTGTCAATTAGGTTCAGATCGGCATGGCTTAATTAGGGACCCTTTACATAACACCAGCCATATGGAAACATTAGACCATACGTTTCTTCTTCTGTTCATCAGTTTGTGGATACTATGCACTCCAGCATATCATACTTGCAGGTGATGCCCTACCGGTACATTTTGAATCAAGCGTCAATTGTGAGGGCGCAGGTGTGCTATGAATATGCTTTGGTTGTACACCTTTGGTTAACAAAAAAGTCAGCTCAGCTTAGACAATATTTTGTTTATTTAAAGGAGAAGTTACTTAACAAAAGAAAAAAAAAGATAATGAAAGTACCATCTGCACATTGAGGCCACCCAGGAGCGATCATGCGGCGGTGATATTCAGCTGTGAGGCAGCGGCACGGAATCGCCGCTCCTCATCGTTTTCCGTTGAGATGCGGCGAGACAATGCCACCACGCCTTCCTCCGCTCGGGACGACTTCTAAAAACAGAAGTGTTTTCAGACGACGGCGCGGAGACAGCGGGGGAGAGGGGGGGCCCCCCGACTGGTGTGTCATGTCTTGGCGAAGGCACATAAATCACTCAGCTTTAGTGGATTAGCTAGGCTGGCTGGCTGGTTGGCTGGCTCGATGGCTCACCGGCTGGCCTGTGAACTGCTCAAGTGGTGGATTGCAGGGGCCAACGACAGTCCGTGCTTGACCAAGGGGGTTAGGCCTTAGGGTTGATAAGGAGGAGGGGTGGCAGAACTCGAATGAGGGGCTTGGTTTGGGGGTTGGTTGGGTTGTGTAATGGTAATAATGAGAGATGAAGAATATGATCTTATTTAATACCAGCCCTGGAGTGTGTGTGTGTGTGTGTGTGTGTGCGTGTGTGTGTGTGTGTGTGTGTGTGTGTGTGTGTGTGTGTGTGTGTGTGTGTGTGTGTGTGTGTGTGAGTGTGTGTGATTGTGCTTGTGTGTCTGTGTGTGTGAGTGTGTGTGTGTGTGTGTGTGTGAGTGTGTGTGTGTGTGTGTGTGTGTGTGTGTGTGTGTGTGTGAGTGTGTGTGATTGTGCTTGTGTGTCTGTGTGTGAGTGTGTGTGTGTGTGTGTTCGATTGTGTGTGTGTGTGTGTGTGTGTGGGAGGGAGGCTGCACACTGACAAGTAGCACTGAAACTCAGGGAATGCAATCAGGGGTCTCTGGATTGATGCTCTTCATTTCTGTCCATTTCAATGTTCTGTCCGTGCTTCTCCCCCCCCCCACACACACACACACACACACGTGCTTCTCCCACTTGCGCTGTTTTAATCACAGCATTGTTTTGATCTGGCCTCAACACACAAGAGAAAAACATGATCACATCAGTAAGTAGACAGAGAGAGAGCGAGGTAGATGGAGGGAGAGGGACAGAGAGAGGGAGAAAGAGAGAGAGAGAGGGAGATGGAAATAGAGGGAGAGGGAGAGGGAGAGAGAAAGGGATAAGGAGAGAGAGGGAGAGAGACTGGTACCTTGCTTTGATCTAATGCTGAGCTGTATTCTGTAGTGATGCGTTTGGAAAGTTTGCTTGTGTTGGATTTGCTTAGTGCTGACCTTGTCCGCACAGCAACCTAGCCCTCAGGCACACACACACACACACACACACACACACACACACACACACACACACACACACACACACACACACACACACCTAACGCCCTCAGACTTCCACCCCAGGCATCGCTGCTGATCGCTTTGGTTTCCTGCTGCGCCTCAGACGCTGCTCTAGTCCGAAACAGAATAGTTGAGCAGCGTGTTTGTGTTCTGACAGAGGGAACACACACACGCACACACACACACACACACACACACACACACACACACACACACACACACACACACACACACACACACACACAGAGACACACACACATACACACACACACACACTGAAAGAGACATTCACACGTTTGGCCATCACCCAAATGTTGGTATTGCTGGTCTTTGTTGATGTTCTAACTGGACGAAAGAGTCTGTCTGTCCATTCCTCCTGGAGATATGTATTCAAGAGCTTGTTCTTAGTAGTCTGCTTGCATGTTTGAGTGGTGGGGGGTGTGGGGGATGAAAATTGAGTTTTGCCCACTGCTTTTCTTAACAAGACCCCCCCCCCCCCCCCCCCCCCCCCGCCTCCCCCAACGCTGTATCTGATATCGCCAGGGGCAACAGTTTGAGGCTGTGGAGAGATGAGAGGAGTGTAGAGTGGAGCTTGGAGACCCAACTACGACCAAAGTCAAAAGGAGAAAAAAAAAATGAGCACAAAGAAATCAATTAAAATAAAAACCCAACTTCAGCCGACTTATTTTAGAATGTTAATACAGTTCTGTTCGAAAATATGCTCTGAAGCCTTTCGGGTTCTACCAAAAGCAGAGAGGCCAGACTGTGACAAAACAATTAAATCAATGCGAGTTGAGGCTTCACTGCGTGAACAATACAGTGGTCGTAAAACTGCATGCTTCCAACAGTGAGCTGCACAATCGTTATATGAGTATATTAGCGCCAGTGTATAGACGGTGCAAAGCGACAAATGGTGATATGAGTATATTAGGGCCAGTGTATACAGTGCGAATCACACAATCATTGCTTTTTTTATGGAGGTATGTCGCCACATGCTCAAACCCATAAAGTGAGTATCACCAAGCTAAAATAACACTCTTCCTCTTCCTCCTCAGGGTCCTGTTTAGAAAATGAAAAACATATGAAAAGATGTGATAAAAAGTGTGAGATCATTAAATCCTGAAAAGTGTGTTTCTCCAGCCCTGGAAGGACGGAAGTTCACCCTGCGGTGTTTGATGCCATGCTGCATTTTAATTCACCTGAGGTTTCTCTAATAAAGTCTGGGGAGAGTGATTCCTCCACAGCCAACCGCTACCACGCATTCCTTTTTAATGCTGTTTTGACAGCTAGTTTTTCTTTCTTTCTTTTTTCTTTCTTTCCTCCCTTCCATTCTTTTCTGTGGGAATGATGCTGGCCAGTTCCAGCTGAGAGTGGCCCCCATGTGCAGAGTGAATGGCGATATGAATATGTGTGTGCAGGCGTGTGTGTGTGTGTGTGTGTGTGTGCAGGCGTGTGTGTGTGTGTGTGTGTGTGCAGGCGTGTGTGTGTGCTGTGTGCTGTGTGCGCTGGTAATTGGCAGATAGTGCGGTTTGACTGTTTTTGGGCCCATTTTGTAGGCCAGTTGGGATTCTTCCAGGGAATCTAAATTACTCAGAGCCTCAAGAGTCCCGGCATCATACCCACTGTCATTTCATGCAGAGCCATGCTGTGTGTGTGTGTGTGTGCCCGTGTGTGTGCGTGTGCATTTGCGTGTGTACGCATTCATGTGTATATGTATATTTGTATTTAAACTTGTTTGTGTGTGTATGTGTGTGTGTGTGTGTTTGTGTGTGTGTGTGTGTATACAGCATATGCATTCATATGCATGTTTGTATGTGTGTGTGTGTGTTTGTGTGTGTG